>NC_091286.1:594212338-594545838 GCF_032444005.1 Ranitomeya imitator
CTTGTTTTTTGCGAAACGAGTTGACGTTTTTATTGGTAACATGTTCGGGCACGTGACATTTTTTGATCGCTTTTTATTCTGATTTTTGGGAGGCAGAATGACCAAAAACCAGCTATTCATGAATTTCTTTTGGGGGAGGCGTTTATGCTGTTCCGCGTTTGGTAAAATTGATAAATCAGTTTTATTCTTCGGGTCAGTAGGATTACAGCGACACCTCATATATATCATTTTTTATACGATAAAAACTATTTTATAGAAAAAATAATTATTTTTGCATCGCTTTATTCTGAGGACTATAACTTTTTTATTTTTTTGCTGATGATGCTGTATGGTGGCTCGTTTTTTGTGGGACAAGATGACGCTTTCAGCGGTACCATGTTTATTTATATCTGTCTTTTTGATCGCATGTTATTCCACTTTTTGTTTGGCGGTATGATAATAAAGCGTTGTTTTTTGCCTCGTTTTTTTTTTCTTACGGTGTTTACTGAAGGGGTTAACTAGTGATATAGTTTTATAGGTGGGGTCATTACGGACGCGGCGATTCTAAATATGTGTACTTTTATTGTTTTTTTTTATTTATATAAAGAAATGAATTTATGGGAATAATATTTTTTTTCATTATTTAGGAATTTTTATTTTTTATTTTTTTTACACATGTGGAAATGTTTTTTTTTTTTACTTTTTTACTTTGTCCCAGGTGGGGACATCACAGATCGGTGATCTGACAGTGTGCACAGCACTGCAGGCTTCACAGCTCCTGCTCTGAGCAGGCTCTGTGAAGCCACCTCCTGAAAATGTTAGGAAAAAATCTTTCAAGGAATGTGTCTGTGATAGAATTCCGTTTGTCTCCACCTTTAGCCCAGTGAGTAACCGACTCAGTGGTGTTATTAAAAAACATTGGGCCCTTCTACAACGAGGTCTACCTCAAATCCCTGGCTTTAGATCGGTTCCAATGATGTCCTACAGGAGGGGTAAAAACCTAGGTGACAAATTAGTAAAATCTGATTTTGGCACATCTAAAGTGTCGCACCAACAAACTTTAAGCGCACCGAGACTTGGGAATTTCCCATGTCTCGGTTGCGCTTGCTGCAACAATCTACTTAAAGGGGACTCCTTTTGTCACCCACACACTGGAAAGAAATTTCAGTTAAAGGAAAGATATACTTGTGCATCAAGTTATGTCATATATATGATTACCTGTCCCTGTGGACTAGCCTATATCGGGGAGACCACCACTGAAGTGAGGACCCGTATAGGTAAACATAAAAGCACCATTAGAACGGGCCTCACAGAATTAACATTCCAAAGCATTTCCTGGAGAATAAACATCTGGTGAACCAGTTAAGATTTAGAGTCATTGATAGTGTGCCTATTCTGAGAAGGGGAGGTGATAGGTTAGGGATAGTGTTGAGCGATACCTTCCGATATCGGAAAGTATCGGTATCGGTTTGGATCGGCCGATATTCAAAAAATATCGGATATCGCCGATACCGATACCCGATCCCAATGCAAGTCAATGGGACCAAAATATCGGAATTAAAATAAACCCTTTCTTTCCTTGTAGGTTCATTCTACATGAAGGAAAACAACTAAGAATAATGTAGGATGTATGGGGGAGGTGGCGGAGACATTAAAGGCAATGAGGATTAGTCCAATCAAATAGAATAGCATGTTTTTTTTTTTTTTTTAAAGACGTTCGGATTGAAAAAGATATTGACTATGTAAATTTTTTTTATTTTGTCAGATATTGATGTTTCACTATTCCACGCCCTTCCCCTTCTTTTTTTTCTTTTTTTTTTTTTCTTTTCCCACACTTTCATCTTCATCATCATCAGCATCTTTGACATCAACTTCTTCACCTTATTCATCTTCTTCTTCATCTTCTACCTATTTTTTTTTTTTATTACATTCTTCATATTCATTTTCTTCAACTATTATTATTCTTCCTATTCTACATATTCTTTTTATTCCACTGTTATTATTCTTCCTATTCTACTTCTTCATCATATTCTCATTTGTGACAGGCATTCCCGTAGTTGTTATCTATAAAAGTTGGAAGATTACACCTTCCGTTCTGCCAGTCACAAAAGTTACATTTGTCCGCATTCAGTTTGGCCTGCAGCATCAGGCTTTATCCAGGGGCACCACGAGGAGGAACGGACTCACCCCCATACACTGCTTAGTCTTCTTCTGCATATAATTTAGATAATATCTTTTGCTCTGATATTAAGTCTTATGCTTAATGTTCTTCTGCTCTTTGTTCTGCAGCCTCTTGTTCTTCTGCTTCTCGGTCTTCCATGTTGTCGTCTCCAGGGTCGTCGTCTCCAGTGTCGTCATCTCCGCCGTCGTCGTCTCAGCCGTCGTCGTCTCCGCCGTCGTCGTCTCCGCCGTCGTCGTCGTCGTCATCGGGGTGGTCTTCCGGGTCGTCGTCATCGGGGTGGTCTTCCGGGTTGTCGACGTTAGGGTCTTCAACTTGGAAATGTAGCAGAATGTACAAGAAGGCTGAGAAAATGCCAAGAACCAGCTGATGGAACTGGAACTCGGATGGCTACCCGAAGGTTCAAGAGCCTATGGAACTACCGAGGACCAGCTGACGTTACTGGAACCCGGTTACTAAGCAGGAGGTACCCGTGCTAAAAAGCACTACCAAGGACCGCCTGACGTTGGCGGAACTCGGATACCCAGAAGGAGGCACCTAAGCCAAAGGCTCTGCCCGGAACCAGCTGACGTTACTGGAACCAGGATGGGGAGCAGAAGGTACAAGAGCAAAAGACACTGCCGAGAACCAGCTGACGGTACTGGAACCCGGATGGGTAGCCGAATGTCCAAGAGCCAATGGAACTACCAAGGACCAGCTGACGTTACTGGAACCCGGTTACTAAGCAGGAGGTACCCGTGCCTGAAAGCACTACCAAGGACCACCTGACATTGGTGGAACTTGGATACCCAGAAGGAGGCACCTAAGCCAAAGGCTCTGCCCGGAACCAGCTGACGGTACTGGAACCAGGATGGGGAGCAGAAGGTACAAGAGCAAAAGACACTGCCGAGAACCAGCTGACGGTGCTGGAACCAGGTGGTGGACCCGAAGGCCCACAGGAGAGGAGAGAACAGCTAGGCCGCGAGGCAGCCGCAGTTACCGAACCCCAACAGTCCTACAGGGGGAGCTGGGCCTACTGGCACTACAGAACCAGCCTTGACTACCAGTTCACGCAGCCCACATAGGAAGCTCCTAAACTGGAGGCACCCTGGAGTTGGCTAACTCGACCGCACCACGACGGGGCAAGCATAGGCGTCTCAGTGAAGTTGACACAACCCGGAAACAGCTGACGGTGCTGAAACCAGGCTTGGCACGAGGGAGTACCTGTGACAAGAACACTGCCGAGAACCAGCTGGCGGTGCTGGAACCCGGATGCGTTGCCCCAGTGTGCAAGAGCCAATGGCACGACCGAGGACCAGCTGACGGTGCTGGAACCCGGTTACTAAGCTGTAGGTGCCCGCGCTTAAAAGCACTACCAAGGACCGCCTGGCGTTGGCGGAACTCGGATACCCAGGAGGAGGCACCTAAGCCAAAGGCTCGGCCCGGAACCAGCTGACGGTGCTGGAACCAGGTGGTGGACCCGAAGGCCCACAGGAGAGGAGAAAACAGCTAGGCCGTGAGGCAGCCGCAGTTACCGAACCCCAACAGTCCTACAGGGGGAGCTGGGCCTACTGGCACTACAGAACCAGCCTTGACTACCAGTTCACGCAGCCCACATAGGAAGCTCCTAAACTGGAGGCACCCTGGAGTTGGCTAACTCGACCGCACCACGACGGGGCAAGCATAGGCGTCTCAGTGAAGTTGACACAACCCGGAAACAGCTGACGGTGCTGAAACCAGGCTTGGCACGAGGGAGTACCTGTGACAAGAACACTGCCGAGAACCAGCTGGCGGTGCTGGAACCCGGATGCGTTGCCCCAGTGTGCAAGAGCCAATGGCACGACCGAGGACTAGCTGACGGTGCTGGAACCCGGTTACTAAGCTGTAGGTGCCCGCGCTTAAAAGCACTACCAAGGACCGCCTGGCGTTGGCGGAACTCGGATACCCAGGAGGAGGCACCTAAGCCAAAGGCTCGGCCCGGAACCAGCTGACGGTGCTGGAACCAGGTGGTGGACCCGAAGGCCCACAGGAGAGGAGAGAACAGCTAGGCCGCGAGGCAGCCGCAGTTACCGAACCCCAACAGTCCTACAGGGGGAGCTGGGCCTACTGGCACTACAGAACCAGCCTTGACTACCAGTTCACGCAGCCCACATAGGAAGCTCCTAAACTGGAGGCACCCTGGAGTTGGCTAACTCGACCGCACCACGACGGGGCAAGCATAGGCGTCTCAGTGAAGTTGACACAACCCGGAAACAGCTGACGGTGCTGAAACCAGGCTTGGCACGAGGGAGTACCTGTGACAAGAACACTGCCGAGAACCAGCTGGCGGTGCTGGAACCCGGATGCGTTGCCCCAGTGTGCAAGAGCCAATGGCACGACCGAGGACTAGCTGACGGTGCTGGAACCCGGTTACTAAGCTGTAGGTGCCCGCGCTTAAAAGCACTACCAAGGACCGCCTGGCGTTGGCGGAACTCGGATACCCAGGAGGAGGCACCTAAGCCAAAGGCTCGGCCCGGAACCAGCTGACGGTGCTGGAACCAGGTGGTGGACCCCAAGGCCCACAGGAGAGGAGAGAACAGCTAGGCCGCGAGGCAGCCGCAGTTACCGAACCCCAACAGTCCTACAGGGGGAGCTGGGCCTACTGGCACTACAGAACCAGCCTTGACTACCAGTTCACGCAGCCCACATAGGAAGCTCCTAAACTGGAGGCACCCTGGAGTTGGCTAACTCGACCGCACCACGACGGGGCAAGCATAGGCGTCTCAGTGAAGTTGACACAACCCGGAAACAGCTGACGGTGCTGAAACCAGGCTTGGCACGAGGGAGTACCTGTGACAAGAACACTGCCGAGAACCAGCTGGCGGTGCTGGAACCCGGATGCGTTGCCCCAGTGTGCAAGAGCCAATGGCACGACCGAGGACCAGCTGACGGTGCTGGAACCCGGTTACTAAGCTGTAGGTGCCCGCGCTTAAAAGCACTACCAAGGACCGCCTGGCGTTGGCGGAACTCGGATACCCAGGAGGAGGCACCTAAGCCAAAGGCTCGGCCCGGAACCAGCTGACGGTGCTGGAACCAGGTGGTGGACCCGAAGGCCCACAGGAGAGGAGAGAACAGCTAGGCCGCGAGGCAGCCGCAGTTACCGAACCCCAACAGTCCTACAGGGGGAGCTGGGCCTACTGGCACTACAGAACCAGCCTTGACTACCAGTTCACGCAGCCCACATAGGAAGCTCCTAAACTGGAGGCACCCTGGAGTTGGCTAACTCGACCGCACCACGACGGGGCAAGCATAGGCGTCTCAGTGAAGTTGACACAACCCGGAAACAGCTGACGGTGCTGAAACCAGGCTTGGCACGAGGGAGTACCTGTGACAAGAACACTGCCGAGAACCAGCTGGCGGTGCTGGAACCCGGATGCGTTGCCCCAGTGTGCAAGAGCCAATGGCACGACCGAGGACTAGCTGACGGTGCTGGAACCCGGTTACTAAGCTGTAGGTGCCCGCGCTTAAAAGCACTACCAAGGACCGCCTGGCGTTGGCGGAACTCGGATACCCAGGAGGAGGCACCTAAGCCAAAGGCTCGGCCCGGAACCAGCTGACGGTGCTGGAACCAGGTGGTGGACCCGAAGGCCCACAGGAGAGGAGAGAACAGCTAGGCCGCGAGGCAGCCGCAGTTACCGAACCCCAACAGTCCTACAGGGGGAGCTGGGCCTACTGGCACTACAGAACCAGCCTTGACTACCAGTTCACGCAGCCCACATAGGAAGCTCCTAAACTGGAGGCACCCTGGAGTTGGCTAACTCGACCGCACCACGACGGGGCAAGCATAGGCGTCTCAGTGAAGTTGACACAACCCGGAAACAGCTGACGGTGCTGAAACCAGGCTTGGCACGAGGGAGTACCTGTGACAAGAACACTGCCGAGAACCAGCTGGCGGTGCTGGAACCCGGATGCGTTGCCCCAGTGTGCAAGAGCCAATGGCACGACCGAGGACCAGCTGACGGTGCTGGAACCCGGTTACTAAGCTGTAGGTGCCCGCGCTTAAAAGCACTACCAAGGACCGCCTGGCGTTGGCGGAACTCGGATACCCAGGAGGAGGCACCTAAGCCAAAGGCTCGGCCCGGAACCAGCTGACGGTGCTGGAACCAGGTGGTGGACCCGAAGGCCCACAGGAGAGGAGAGAACAGCTAGGCCGCGAGGCAGCCGCAGTTACCGAACCCCAACAGTCCTACAGGGGGAGCTGGGCCTACTGGCACTACAGAACCAGCCTTGACTACCAGTTCACGCAGCCCACATAGGAAGCTCCTAAACTGGAGGCACCCTGGAGTTGGCTAACTCGACCGCACCACGACGGGGCAAGCATAGGCGTCTCAGTGAAGTTGACACAACCCGGAAACAGCTGACGGTGCTGAAACCAGGCTTGGCACGAGGGAGTACCTGTGACAAGAACACTGCCGAGAACCAGCTGGCGGTGCTGGAACCCGGATGCGTTGCCCCAGTGTGCAAGAGCCAATGGCACGACCGAGGACTAACTGACGGTGCTGGAACCCGGTTACTAAGCTGTAGGTGCCCGCGCTTAAAAGCACTACCAAGGACCGCCTGGCGTTGGCGGAACTCGGATACCCAGGAGGAGGCACCTAAGCCAAAGGCTCGGCCCGGAACCAGCTGACGGTGCTGGAACCAGGTGGTGGACCCGAAGGCCCACAGGAGAGGAGAGAACAGCTAGGCCGCGAGGCAGCCGCAGTTACCGAACCCCAACAGTCCTACAGGGGGAGCTGGGCCTACTGGCACTACAGAACCAGCCTTGACTACCAGTTCACGCAGCCCACATAGGAAGCTCCTAAACTGGAGGCACCCTGGAGTTGGCTAACTCGACCGCACCACGACGGGGCAAGCATAGGCGTCTCAGTGAAGTTGACACAACCCGGAAACAGCTGACGGTGCTGAAACCAGGCTTGGCACGAGGGAGTACCTGTGACAAGAACACTGCCGAGAACCAGCTGGCGGTGCTGGAACCCGGATGCGTTGCCCCAGTGTGCAAGAGCCAATGGCACGACCGAGGACTAACTGACGGTGCTGGAACCCGGTTACTAAGCTGTAGGTGCCCGCGCTTAAAAGCACTACCAAGGACCGCCTGGCATTGGCGGAACTCGGATACCCAGGAGGAGGCACCTAAGCCAAAGGCTCGGCCCGGAACCAGCTGACGGTGCTGGAACCAGGTGGTGGACCCGAAGGCCCACAGGAGAGGAGAGAACAGCTAGGCCGCGAGGCAGCCGCAGTTACCGAACCCCAACAGTCCTACAGGGGGAGCTGGGCCTACTGGCACTACAGAACCAGCCTTGACTACCAGTTCACGCAGCCCACATAGGAAGCTCCTAAACTGGAGGCACCCTGGAGTTGGCTAACTCGACCGCACCACGACGGGGCAAGCATAGGCGTCTCAGTGAAGTTGACACAACCCGGAAACAGCTGACGGTGCTGAAACCAGGCTTGGCACGAGGGAGTACCTGTGACAAGAACACTGCCGAGAACCAGCTGGCGGTGCTGGAACCCAGATGCGTTGCCTTGCCTATTAAAGATTGTCTTCCTAGAGCCCCAACTAGCGGTGTTGGAGCAAAGGGTAAGCAGGGGGAGATGAGTGTAGGCCGAAGCCTGCACTGGAGGCAGCTTTGTGTCTGCGTTGCGTTTGCAGGACACTTTGCCGGCTACACACTGGGGGAACAGCTGGCGTTGCTGAACCCCACTAACACAATGGCGTGTGTTTTTCTCTGTGCAGCTAGCACTTGCGGGCAAAAACTAGCGATGTTAGAGCCCGTGTTGAAGCAGGAGGAGGAGGAGAGGAGCAGAGTGTAGGCCGAAGCCTAGTTGAACCAATTTCAAAGGAAACCTTTAACCCCCCCCTCAGGTGTTACAAAGTACAAGAGACACACCTTGTGCAGTATTAATGCTGCACAAGTGAAAGGTTGCTCTATTAATTTGTCTACTTGCACACGCTGAATGAAAGACATACACAATTTACCCCATTCTACAGTCAAACTGTAGTGGATGCGTGACTTGGTTTTTTGATGAGACGCAGCACAGGTGTCCAAAATAACGCCTTGGTGCTTGGCGCAGCTTCCTGAGCGTTGTTATTTGCTGTACAGGAGTCTGCGCTCTTGTGTTATCCCTTGGCAATGCCCTGTTAGCGCTGCCCATCTTATGACATCATTTCATGTTGGCCGGTGCGGTTAACGATGGCCATAAATCCCAGACCCACAGTGTCTTTTCATAAAGCCACACTGCGGTGCTGGGATTCGTGGCCTTGAGCAGTAAATATTTTGGCCGCTCACACACGTCCTTACACCTGCTTCAGACTGGGCGGCCTCTGCTGATCCCTTCTCGCATGCCGCGGCCATGAGGCTGCACAGTCTGAAGAAGGCGGAAGGAGATGAGTTAAGACAGGCGAAGATATGCACTGCTCGTGCCCATCAATCACACCCTCGCAGTCAAAATAATTAAGACAACGAGGAGCATTTTATTCAGGCAGGGCGGACGAACAGGCGCAAGTAGCCAACCAATGATGTCAGAAGACGGGAAGCGCTACCAAGGGGGGTGCTGCGTATCATTAGAAAGGAAAGTCACACCTCAGGGACAGTGGAATGGTCTCAAAGAGACACATTTTGTACGTGTTGAGTTCCACGTGGGCAAGGAGAAAACATCAGCCACCTTGTACAAATGCAGCAGTACTGCTGTACAAGGTGGCTGTTATACATATAAACACCTGGGGGTGGGGGCCAGGCTCCCTTCAATTTCAGTTCATGTGCCTGCGTGGCGTTTGCAGGTCACGTTGCAAGCTGCACAGCAGGGGAACAGCTGGCGGTGCTGAACCCCACTAACACATTGGCTGGTGTTTTTCTCTGTGCAGCTAGCATGTCCGGGCAGAAACTGGCGTTGTTTGAGCCCAGGGTCAGCAGGAGGAGGAGAGGAGCAAAGTGTAGGCCGAAGTCTGCACTGGTGGCAGCTTTTGTTCTCTTGTGCCAGCGTGGCTTGTGCTGGACACGTTGCCGACTACACAGCAGGGGAACAGCTGGCGTTGCTGAACCCCACTAACACATTGGCTGGTGTTTTTCTCTGTGCAGCTAGCATTTCCGGGCAAAAACTAGCGGTGTTTGAGCCCAGGGTCAGCAGGAGGAGGAGAGGAGCAAAGTGTAGGCCGAAGCCTGCACTGGTGGCAGCTTTTGTTCTGTTGTGCCAGCGTGGCTTGTGCTGGACACGTTGCCGACTACACAGCAGGGGAACAGCTGGCGGTGCTGAACCCCACTAACACATTGGCTGGTGTTTTTCTCTGTGCAGCTAGCATTTCCGGGCAAAAACTAGCGGTGTTTGAGCCCAGTGTCAGCAGGAGGAGTAGAGGAGCAGAGTGTTGGCCAAAGCCTAGTTGAACCAATTTCAAAGGTTACCTTTAACCCCCCCTCAGGTGTTGCAAGGTACAAGAGCCACACCTTGAACAGCATTATTGATGCACAAGTCAAAGGTTGCTCTATTTAATTTTGCTCCTTGCACACGCTGAATTAAACACGTACACTATTTAGCCCATTATACTGTCAAACAGTAGTGGAGGCGTGACTACTAGTCTTTTTAAGGAGACGCAGCACAGGTGTACAAATTTACACCTAGGTGCTGTGTGCTGATTCCTTACCGTTGTTATTTGCAGTACAGGAAACTGCGCTCTTGTGTTATCCCTTGGCAATACCCTGTTAGTGCAGGCCGTCTCATGACCTCATTTCATGTTGGCCGGTGCGGTTAACGATGGCCATAAATCCCAGACCCACAGTGGCTTTTCCTAAAGTCACACTGCGGTGCTGGGATTCGTGGCCTTGTGCAGTAAATATGTTCGCCGCTCACACATGTCCTTACACCTGCTTCAGACTGGGCGGCCTCAGCTGATCCCTTATCGCATGCCGCGGCCATGAGGTCGCACAGTCAGAAGAAGGCGGAAGGAGGGGAGTGAAAACAGGGGAACATATGCACTGCTCGTGCCCATCAATCACACCCTCGCAGTCAAAATATATGAGACAACGGGGGGCGTTGTGTCGGGCAGGGGGTACGCACAGGCACAGCCAGCCAACCAATGATGTCAGGAGACGGGCAGCGCTAACAATGGGGGTGCTGCGTGTCATTAAAAAGGAAAGTCACACCTCAGGGACATTGTAATGGTCTGTAATGAGACACATTTTGTACTTGTTGAGTTCCACGTGTGCAAGGAGAAAAAGTCAGCCACCTTGTACAAATGCAGCAGTACTGCTGTACAAGGTGGCTGTTATACATAGAAACACCTGGGGGGGTGGGGGGCAGGCTCCCTTCAATTTCAGTTCATGTTCCTGCGTGGCGTTTGCAGGAAACGTTGCAAGCTACACAGCAGGGGAACAGCTGGCGGTGCTGAACCCCACTAACACATTGGCTGGTGTTTTTCTCTGTGCAGCTAGCATGTCCGGGCAGAAACTGGCGTTGTTTTAGCCCAGGGTCAGCAGGAGGAGGAGAGGAGCAAAGTGTAGGCCGAAGCCTGCACTGGTGGCAGCTTTTGGTCAGTTGTGCCAGCGTGGCTTGTGCTGGACACGATGCCGACTACACAGCAGAGGAACAGCTGGCGGTGCTGAACCCCACTAACACATTGGCTGGTGTTTTTCTCTGTGCAGCTAGCATGTCCGGGCAGAAACTGGCGTTGTTTTAGCCCAGGGTCAGCAGGAGGAGGAGAGGAGCAAAGTGTAGGCCGAAGCCTGCACTGGTGGCAGCTTTTGGTCGGTTGTGCCAGCGTGGCTTGTGCTGGACACGATGCCGGCTACACAGCGGGGGAACAGCTGGCGGTGCTGAACACCACTAACACATTGGCTGGTGTTTTTCTCTGTGCAGCTAGCATTTCCGGGCAGAAACTGGCATTGTTTGAGCCCAGGGTCAGCAGGAGGAGGAGAGGAGCAAAGTGTAGGCCGAAGCCTGCACTGGTGGCAGCTTTTGTTCTGTTGTGCCAGCGTGGCTTGTGCTGGACACGTTGCCGACTACACAGCAGGGGAACAGCTGGCGGTGCTGAACCCCACTAACACATTGGCTGGTGTTTTTCTCTGTGCAGCTAGCATTTCCGGGCAAAAACTAGCGGTGTTTGAGCCCAGGGTCAGCAGGAGGAGTAGAGGAGCAGAGTGTTGGCCAAAGCCTAGTTGAACCAATTTCAAAGGTTACCTTTAACCCCCCCCTCAGGTGTTGCAAGGTACAAGAGCCACACCTTGAACAGCATTATTGATGCACAAGTCAAAGGTTGCTCTATTTAATTTTGCTCCTTGCACACGCTGAATTAAACACGTACACTATTTAGCCCATTATACTGTCAAACAGTAGTGGAGGCGTGACTACTAGTCTTTTTAAGGAGACGCAGCACAGGTGTACAAATTTACACCTAGGTGCTGTGCGCTGATTCCTTACCGTTGTTATTTGCAGTACAGGAAACTGCGCTCTTGTGTTATCCCTTGGCAATACCCTGTTAGTGCAGGCCGTCTCATGACCTCATTTCATGTTGGCCGGTGCGGTTAACGATGGCCATAAATCCCAGACCCACAGTGGCTTTTCCTAAAGTCACACTGCGGTGCTGGGATTCGTGGCCTTGTGCAGTAAATATGTTCGCCGCTCACACATGTCCTTACACCTGCTTCAGACTGGGCGGCCTCAGCTGATCCCTTATCGCATGCCGCGGCCATGAGGCCGCACAGTCAGAAGAAGGCGGAAGGAGGGGAGTGAAAACAGGGGAACATATGCACTGCTCGTGCCCATCAATCACACCTTCGCAGTCAAAATATATGAGACAACGGGGGGCGTTGTGTCGGGCAGGGGGGACGCACAGGCACAGCCAGCCAACCAATGATGTCAGGAGACGGGCAGCGCTAACAATGGGGGTGCTGCGTGTCATTAAAAAGGAAAGTCACACCTCAGGGACATTGTAATGGTCTGTAATGAGACACATTTTGTACTTGTTGAGTTCCACGTGTGCAAGGAGAAAAAGTCAGCCACCTTGTACAAATGCAGCAGTACTGCTGTACAAGGTGGCTGTTATACATAGAAACACCTGGGGGGGTGGGGGGCAGGCTCCCTTCAATTTCAGTTCATGTTCCTGCGTGGCGTTTGCAGGAAACGTTGCAAGCTACACAGCAGGGGAACAGCTGGTGGTGCTGAACCCCACTAACACATTGGCTGGTGTTTTTCTCTGTGCAGCTAGCATGTCCGGGCAGAAACTGGCGTTGTTTTAGCCCAGGGTCAGCAGGAGGAGGAGAGGAGCAAAGTGTAGGCCGAAGCCTGCACTGGTGGCAGCTTTTGGTCAGTTGTGCCAGCGTGGCTTGTGCTGGACACGATGCCGACTACACAGCAGAGGAACAGCTGGCGGTGCTGAACCCCACTAACACATTGGCTGGTGTTTTTCTCTGTGCAGCTAGCATGTCCGGGCAGAAACTGGCGTTGTTTTAGCCCAGGGTCAGCAGGAGGAGGAGAGGAGCAAAGTGTAGGCCGAAGCCTGCACTGGTGGCAGCTTTTGGTCGGTTGTGCCAGCGTGGCTTGTGCTGGACACGATGCCGGCTACACAGCGGGGGAACAGCTGGCGGTGCTGAACACCACTAACACATTGGCTGGTGTTTTTCTCTGTGCAGCTAGCATTTCCGGGCAAAAACTAGCGTTGTTAGAGCCCAGGGTCAGCTGGAGGAGGAGAGGAGCAGAGTGTAGGCCGAAGCCTAGTTGAACCAATTTCAAAGGTTACCTTTAACCCCCCCTCAGGTGTTACAAAGTACAAGAGCCACTCCTTCTGCAGCATTAATGCTGCACAAGTAAAAGGTTGCTCTATTAATTTTTCTACTTGCACAAGCTGAATGCAACACGTAGACTATTTAGCCCATTATACTGTTAATCAGTAGTGGAGGCGTGACTTGTCTTTTTAAAGAAAAGCAGCACAGGTGTCGAAAACAACACCTTTTTGCATGGGCGCAGCTTCCTGAGCATTGTTAGTTGCTGTACAGGAGTCTGCGCTCTTGTGATCCTTTGGCCATGCGCTGTGAGCGCTTCCTGTCTTATGACCTCATTTCATGTTGGCCGTTGCGGTTAGCGATGGACATGAATCCCAGACCCACAGTGTGTTTTTAAAAAATCACACTGCGGTGCTGGGATTCGTGCCCTGGTGCACTAAATATGTTTGCCGCTCACACATGTCCTTACACCTGCTTCAGACTGGGCGGCCTCATCTGATCCCTTATCGCCTGCCGCGGCCATGAGGACACCCAGTCTGAAGAAGGCGGAAGGAGATGAGTGAACACAGGCAAACATATGCACTGCACATGCCCATCAATCACACCCTCGCTGTCCAAAAAAATAAGACACCGAGGGCCGTTGTTTCGAGCAGGGGAGATGCACAGGCGCAGCCAGCTAACCAATGATGTCAAAAGACGGGCAGCGCTAACAAGGGTGGTGCTGCGTGTCATTACAAAGGAAAGTCACACCTCAGGGACATTGTAATGGTCTCTAATGAGACACATTTTGTACGTGTTGAGTTCCACGTGGGCAAGGAGAAAAAGTCAGCCACCTTGTACAAATGCAGCAGTACTGCTGTACAAGGTGGCTGATATACATAGAAACACCTGTGGGTGGGGGGCAGGCTCCCTTCAATTTCAGTTCATGTGCCTGCGTGGCGTTTGCAGGTCACGTTGCAAGCTACACAGCAGGGGAACAGCTGGCGTTGCTGAACCCCACTGACACATTGACTGGTGTTTTTCTCTGTGCAGATTGCATGTCCGGGCAAAAACTAGCGGTGTTAGAGCCCAGGGTCAGCAGGAGGAGGAGGAGAGGAGCAAAGTGTAGGCCGAAGCCTGCACTGGTGGCAGCTTTTGGTCGGTTGTGCCAGCGTGGCTTGTGCTGGACACGATGCCGGCTACACAGCGGGGGAACAGCTGGCGGTGCTGAACCCCACTAACACATTGGCTGGTGTTTTTCTCTGTGCAGCTAGCATGTCCAGGCAGAAACTGGCGTTGTTTGAGCCCAGGGTCAGCAGGAGGAGGAGAGGAGCAAAGTGTAGGCCGAAGCCTGCACTGGTGGCAGCTTTTGTTCTGTTGTGTCAGCGTGGCTTGTGCTGGACACGTTGCCGACTACACAGCAGGGGAACAGCTGGCGGTGCTGAACCCCACTAACACATTGGCTGGTGTTTTTCTCTGTGCAGCTAGCATTTCCGGGCAAAAACTAGCGGTGTTTGAGCCCAGGGTCAGCAGGAGGAGTAGAGGAGCAGAGTGTAGGCCGAAGCCTAGTTGAACCAATTTCAAAGGTTACCTTTAACCCCCCCCTCAGGTGTTGCAAGGTACAAGAGCCACACCTTGTGCAGCATTAATGCTGCACAAGTAAAAGGTTGCTCTATTTGTTTTGCTCCTTGCACACGCTGACTAAAACACGTACACTATTTAGCCCATTATACTGTCAAACAGTTGTGGAGGCGTGACTTGTCTTTTTAACGAGACGCAGCACAGGTGTCAAAATTTGCACCTAGGTACTGGGCGCAGATTCCTGAGCGTTGTTATTTGCTGTACAGGAGTCTGCGCTATTGTGATCCCTTGGCCATGCGCTGTGAGCGCTTCCTGTCTTCTGACCTCATTTCATGTCGGCCGTTGCGGTTAGCGATGGACATGAATCCCAGACCCACAGTGTGTTTTCAAAAAATCACACTGCGTGGCTGGGATTCGTGGCCTTGTGCAGTAAATAGGTTTGCCGCTTACACATGTCCTTACACCTGCTCCAGACTGGGCGGCCTCAGCTGATCCCTTATCGCCTACCACGGCCAGGAGGCCGCACAGTCTGAAGAAGGCGGAAGGAGATGAGTTAAGACAGGCGAACATATGCACTGCTCGTGCCCATAAACCACACCCTCGCTGACAAAATAAATATGACAACGAGGGGCGTTGTTTCTAGCAGGGCGGATGCACAGGCGCAGCCAGCTAACCATGATGACAAAAGACGGGAAACGCTACCAAGGGGGGTGCTGCGTATCATTACAAAGGAAAGTCACACCTCAGGGACAGTGGAATGGTCTCAATGAGACACATTTTGTACGTGTTGAGTTCCACGTGGGCAAGGAGAAAAAGTCAGCCACCTTGTACAAATGCAGCAGTACTGCTGTACTAGGTGGCTGTTATACATAGAAACACCTGGGGGGGTGGGGCCAGGTTCCCTTTTAATTTCAGTTCCTGTGCCTGCATGGCGTTTGCAGGTCACGTTGCCGGCTACACAGCAGGGGAACAGCTGGCGTTGCTGAACCCCACTAACACATTGGCTGGTGTTTTTCTCTGTGCAGCTAGCACTTCCGGGCAAAAACTAGCGGTGTTTGAGCCCAGGGTCAGCAGGAGGAGGAGAGGAGCAGAGTGTAGGCCGAAGCCTGCACTGGTGGCAGCTTTTGTTCTGTTGTGCCAGCGTGGCTTGTGCTGGACACGTTGCCGACTACACAGCAGGGGAACAGCTGGCGGTGCTGAACCCCACTGACACATCACCTAGTGTTTTTTCTGTGTAGACAACACTTCCAGGTGGCAACTGACAGTGTTGAAACCCAGGGAATCAAAGAGGAGCAGAGTGTAGGCCGAAGCCTGCAGTGGAGCAAGTTGAAAGGGAACCTTTAACCCCCCCCCCCCAGGCATTTGTTGCTGAAAGAGCCATCTTGTACAGCAGTAATACTGCACATGGAAAATGGTGGCTCCGAAAATTATGCTCCTTGCAAACGCTGAAGTACACACTCATATAATGTGTCCCCTCACACCGTCAAACCATCCCGGAAGTGGGACTTTCCTTTGTAATGTGACACAGCACAGCCGTCATTCCAACCCCCTTGGTGCCGGGCACCACCTCCTCAACGTTGTTTGGTTCTGTCACGGAGCCCGCACTGTAATGTTATCCCTTGGCCATGCACAGTTAGCGGTGCCCGTCTTCTGACATCATGTAGGTGTCAGGCTGGCAGTGCCTGTGCGTCCAAGCTGCCCGAGATCCAACCTTGCAGTGTCATCTAATGTAGTCCCACTGCGGGCCAGGGATCCATGGGCATGCGCAGTGCATATCATCGCCTCTCACTCACCTCCTTCCTGCTTCTTCAGACTGTGCGGCGTCACGGCCGTGGCATGCTATTAGGGATCAGCTGACGCCGCCTAGTCTGAAGAAGCGTGAAGAAGGGGAGTGAGAGGCTAGTATATGCACTGCGCATGGCCATGGATACCAGGCCCACTGTGGGATCACATTAGACGACACTGCGAGGTGTGATTTCGGGCAGCGTGGACGCACAGGCACAGCCAGGACGACAACAAATGATGTCAGAGGACGGGCAGCGCAAACTGTGCATGGCCAAGGGATAACATAAAAGCGCAGGGTCCATGACGGAATCAAACAACGCTAAGGAGGCAGCGCACGGTGCCAAGGGGGTAGCAATGACGGCTGTGCTGCGTCACATTACAAAGGAAAGTCCCACCTCCGGGACGGTTGGACGGTGTGAGGGGACACATTACATGAGTGTGTAGTTCAGCGTTTGCAAGGAGCATAATTTCAAGAGCGACCTTTCCCTTGTGCAGTATTAGTGCTGCACATGGTGGCTCTTTCAGTAACAAACGCCTAGGGGGGGGGGGGACAGGTCCCCTTACATTTTAGTTGTGCCAGCGTGGCGGTCGCATGACACGTTGCCGGATACACAGCTGGGGATCAGCTGACGTTACTGAACCCCAATAACAGAGGAGCGACTGTTGACTGTGCACACAGCACTTCCAGGCACCAACTGGCGGTGTTAGAGCCCAGGGACAGCAGGAGGAGCAGATTGGAGGTATTGCCGCACACACAGCTGGGGATCAGCTGACGTTACTGAACCCCAATAACAGAGGAGCGACTGTTGACTGTGCACACAGCACTTCCAGGCACCAACTGGCGGTGTTAGAGCCCAGGGACAGCAGGAGGAGCAGATTGGAGGTATTGCCGCACACACAGCTGGGGATCAGCTGACGTTACTGAACCCCAATAACAGAGGAGCGACTGTTGACTGTGCACACAGCACTTCCAGGCACCAACTGGCGGTGTTAGAGCCCAGGGACAGCAGGAGGAGCAGAGGAACAGAGTGTAGGCCGAAGCCTGATTGGAGCAAGTTGAAAGAAAACCTTTAACCCCCCCCCCCAAGACGTTTGTAGCTGAAAGAGCCATGTTGTGCAGCACTAAGGATGCAAAAGGAAAAGGTTGCTCTTTTAATTATGCTCCTTGCAAACACCGAAGTAAACACTAAAAATGTGTCCCTTTATACCGTTAAACCGTTCCGGAGGTGCGAATTTCTTTCGTAATGGGACACAGCACAGCTGTCATTCCTATCCCCTTGATGCCGTGCGCTGCCTCCTCAGCGTTGTTTTAAGCTGTCACGGAGCCTGCGCTGTTCTGTTAGCCCTTGGCCATGCCCAATTAGCGCTGCCTGTCTTCTGACATAATTTGGTGTCAGGCTGTCAGTGCCTGTGCGTCCACGCTGCTCCAGATCCCACCTCGCAGTCTCATCTAACGTAATCCCACTGCGGGCCTTGGAACCATGGGCATGCACAGTGCATAACCTCGACTCTCACTCCCCTCCTTCCCTCTTCTTCAGACTGTGCGGTGTCATGGCCGTGGCATGCTAGGGATCAGCTGACGGCGCACAGTCTAAAGAAGGCGGAGGGAAATGAGCGAGAGCCCGAGGGGAAGATATGCACTGCGCATGCCCATGGATCCCAGGCCCGCAGTGTGACTCAATCAGAAGACACTGCGAGGCGGGATCTCGGGCACCGCGGCCGCACAGGCGCAGCCAGCCTGACACCAAATTATGTCAGAAGACAGGCAGCGCAAATAGGGCATGCCCAAGGGATAACAGAACAGCGCAGGCTCCGTGACAGCTTAAAACAACGCTGAGGAGGCAGCGCATGGCACCAAGGGGGTAGGAATGACGGCTGTGCTGCGTCACATTACGAAGGAAAGTCCCAGCTCCGGGACGGTATAACGGTATCAGTGAACACATTTTATAAGTGTTAAGTTCTGCGTGTGCAAAGAGCTAAAAAAAAAAAGCTACCTTTTCCTTGTGCAGCATTACTGCTGCACAAGATGGCTCTTTCAGTAACAAACGACGGGGGGGGGGGGGACAGGTTCCCTTACATTTAGGTTGTTGTGCCAGCGTGGCGGTCGCAGGACACATTGCCGGCTACACAGCTGGGGATCAGCTGACGTTACTGAAACCCAATAACACTGGGTCGTATGTTTTTACTGTGCAGCCTGCACTTCTGAGCCGCAACTGGCGGTGTTGGAGCCCAGGAATAGCAGTTCAGGTGGTAGAAAGATGAACACAGCAGGAGACCTGGATGACACCCAATTACTTAATCAGGCAGAGGAGTGGCAAATTCCTGCGAGATCCAGGCCTGGTTCATTTTCAGGAAAGTAAGCCGGTCAACGTTATCGGAGGATAGTCGCATGCGACGGTCTGTTAGTACACCACCTGCGGCACTAAAGACACGTTCCGATAAGACACTAGCCGCAGGGCAAGCCAGCACCTCCAATGCATACTGGCTTAGCTCTGGCCATGTATCCAGCTTAGAGACCCAAAACTTGAACGGGGAAGAGCCGTCTGGGAGTACAGTAAGAGGGCAAGCCATGTAGTCTGTCACCATCTGACGGAACCGTTGCCTCCTGCTGACTGGAGCCGCCGGTGATGGTGTAGACATTTGGGGCGGGCACACAAAAGTGTGCCAGAGTTGTGCCATACTGGGCTTGCCTTGGGCAGAGGCACTGCTTCTGCTCCCTCTTTGGGCAGAGCCTCCCCCACTGCCTCGACGCACTGAGCTGCTTTGTAAAGCACTAGCAGCACTCCTCTCAGTTGGACAGGAGAAGATGATGGAATTCACCAGTGTGTCGTGGTACTCCCGCAATTTACGCTCCCGGGTCAACGCAGGGATGAGGTTTTGGACGTTGTCCCGGTAGCGAGGATCGAGGAGGGTGAACACCCAATAATCAGGCATGTTGAGAATGTGGTCGATGCGGCGGTCGTTTCTCAGGCACTGCAGCATGAAATCCACCATGTGCTGCAGAGTGCCAACCGGCCCAGAAACACTGTCCCCTGCTTGAGACATGATCTCTGCCCGCTCGTCATCACCCCACCCTCGCTGTACACACTGACCACTGGACAATTGTGTCGCTCCCTCCTCTGGACGGAGCTCTTCCTCCTCCATTGACTCCTCCTCATCCTCCTCACAAATTGGCCCCTGCGTACCCCTTTGTGAGGAACCACGTGGCGCTGACTCTCCAGAAGCTGATGGAAAAGGTGACTCCTCATCCTCCACCTCTTCCACCACATCATCCCTTAACCCTTGCAAAGTTTGCTGAAGCAGGCAGATAAGGGGGACAGTCATGCTGACTAGTGCATCATCTGCACTTGCCATCCGCGTGGAATAATCAAAAGGACGCAAAACCTGGCAGACGTCCTTCATAGTGGCCCACTCTGTGGTTGTGAAGTCTGATCGGCGCTGACTGCGACTTCTTTGCGCCTGATGCAGCTGGTACTCCATAACTGCTTGCTGCTGCTCACACAACCGCTCCAACATATGTAACGTGGAATTCCACCGGGTAGGTAGGTCACATATGATGCGGTGTTCCGGAAGGCGGAATCGGCGCTGCAGAGCAGCAATGCGGGATCTGGCCAAGCTGGAACGCCGCAAGTGAGCACACTCTAGGCGGACCTTGTGCAGCAGGGCATCAAGATCCGGATAGTCCCTCAGAAAACTCTGCACAACCAAATTGAGCACATGTGCCAGACATGGGATGTGAGTGAGGTTGCCAAGGGCCAAAGCTGCCACCAGATTTCGGCCATTGTCACACACTACCATGCCTGGCTGGAGATTCGCTGGCAGTAACCACACATCGCTCTCCTGCTTTATGGCATTCCAGAGCTCCTGCGCTGTGTGGCTTCGATGCCCCAATGATACTAGTTTCAAGACGGCCTGCTGACGTTTGGCCACGGCTGTGCTCATGTCGGTCATAGGTAAACGTTCACGGGTCCATGTGGGGGTGGACTGTGACGGATCCTGCAGAGAGGAATCAGAGGAACTGGTGTAAGAGGAGGAGTCGATGCGTACAGACTGGATTCCTGCAATCCTTGGAGTGGGCAGGACACGTCCTGCGCCACTCGCACGATCTGTACCTGGCTCAACAACATTAACCCAATGGGCAGTGAGGGAAACATATCGCCCCTGTACATGCTGACTGGTCCACGCATCGGTGGTGAGGTGGACCTTGCTACTGACGGCGTTCAGTAGCGCATGTTTTATGTTTGCCTCAACATGCCTGTGCAGGGCAGGGACAGCCTGCCTGCTGAAGTAAAAGCGGCTGGGCACCTTGTACTGTGGGACTGCCAATGCCATCAAGTCACGGAAGCTGTCAGTCTCCACCAGCCTGAACGAGAGCATTTCCAGGGACAACAGTTTGGCAATGCCTGCATTCAGAGCCTGTGCTCGGGGGTGGTTGGCCGAGAATGCCCGCCTTTTCTCCCATGCCTGTACTACCGATGGCTGTAGAGTAGACTGGGAGTGTGAGGATGACTGGGAAGGTGGTGCTGTGGGTGGAATTACACAAGGTCTCTGGGAGGAAGCCAAACCAGCTGTGCGTGAGCTGGAGGAAGAGGCAACACGAGCTGAAGAGGTGGTAGCTGCCGCTGTTGGTTGGCCTACATCTTCAGTGTGTTTCTGTAACTCCACCGCGTGCCTGGTCCGCACATGTTTCCACATATTTGTGGTATTGAGGTTGCTGACATTTTTCCCTCTTTTTACTTTATGATGACACAGCTTGCATTTGACAAAACAAATGTCATCTGCAACTGTGTCAAAAAAGGACCAGGCACTGCAAGTCTTGGGAGCGCCCTTTTTGGCTTTGGAAAGAGACAGGCTCCTAACGGGTGCCAAAGTGGAGGCTACAGGCTCCGCAGTCTTCCCCCTCCCTCTCCCTCTTTGGCCCGTAAGAGGAAGCTCTTCCTCTGAGCTGCTCCCACCACCTTCCTGTTCCTCACGCCACGATGGGTCAAGGACCTCATCATCTCCACTACCCTCTGCCACCAACTGCTCCTCCTGGGTAGTCTCAGCAGCACAGTACGCACGAGAAAGCGGCACCTGAGTTTCATCATCAGATGCGTACTGCGCTGTGGTCACCGGAGGCACTGGCCCACCTGCCTCTTCAGAGTCAGAGAGAAAAAGGTGTTGGGCATCACTGCACACTGCCTCTTCTTCCATTTCTCCAATGCTGCTTGGCTGGCCCCCTGTTTCCAAGCCAAGAGATTCAGAGAACAGAAGTAGAGACGGCTCCTGTCCTGGGCTCTCTGACTGCCTGGCCAATTTGGCAGGTGGTGAAGAGACAGATGGCTGCTCTCCAGTGCTCTGTGCCTGAGAGGATGTGGCACTAACTGAAGTCGATGCCGAGGCGTTAGCTGCCATCCACCCGACAACGGCTTCAATTTGGTCTTCACGCAGCAGCGGTGCACGGCGCTCTCCGACAAAGCTGCGCATGAAGGACTGTTCCCTGCTGAAACTGAGTGACGACGAGTCACCGGCGCCCGCAGCAGGCACAGAATCACCACGTCCTCTCCCTGCTCCTCTCCCTGCTCCGCGCCCACGCCCACGTGCCTTACTCCCTGCCCTCTTCATCTTGGTTGACAGATAAAGATAAGCAGAAAAGTACTAAGGCCTTAGTGTGCTTATTCCTGTAATGCTCCTCCTAACAGGTGTAAGAAACACTAATGTTGTAAATTGTGGACTAAACTTTATTATTTTTCAAATGTGGCCTACACAAGTGTTAAGTTGTGTTTGGTGAACTTAACCTTTTTTTTGGTGCAGATCGGGCTACAGAGCTAGTTTAAATCACACGGAGACCGTGCAGACAGCCGTAAACGGCGCTGCAAGGCCAAAAAACCCTCCTCTAGGTTATCCTATATAGTGTTTTTCCACTATTTAGCTGGATACAAGTGGAAAGACACTAATAGGAATTTTTTTTTTCAAATTTTAAACTGGCTGCACTATTTGAAAAAAAGGAAATTGTTTTTCAAGGTATGAGGCAGTAACGCACCCTGAGCTGAATCCAACCGGCTATGGCTGCACACAGACTACAGGGCGAGCTGCGCTCACACAGAGACCGTGCAGACAGCCGTAAACGGCGCTGCAAGGCCCCAAAAAAACCCTCTAGGTTATCCTATGTAGTGTTTTTCCACAATTGAGCTGGAGACTGGTGGAAAGACACTAATAGGAATTTTTTTTTTTTCAAATTTTAAACAGGCTGCACTATTTCAAAAAAAGGAAAATTTTTCTCAAGGTATGAGCCAGTAACGAACCCTGAGCTGAATCCAACCGGCTATGGCTGCACACAGACTACAGGGCGAGCTGGGCTCACACGGAGACCGTGCAGACAGCCGTAAACGGCGCTGCAAGGCCAAAAAACCCTCCTCTAGGTTATCCTATATAGTGTTTTTCCACTATTTAGCTGGATACGAGTGGAAAGACACTAATAGGAATTTTTTTTTTCAAATTTTAAACAGGCTGCACTATTTGAAAAAAAGGAAAATTTTTCTCAAGGTATGAGCCAGTAACGAACCCTGAGCTGAATCCAACCGGCTATGGCTGCACACAGACTACAGGGCGAGCTGGGCTCACACGGAGACCGTGCAGACAGCCGTAAACGGCGCTGCAAGGCCCAAAAACCCCCCTCTAGGTTATCCTATGTAGTGTTTTTCCACAATAGAGCTGGAGACTGGTGGAAAAACACTAATAGGAAATTTGAGAAAAAATGTGCAGCAGGCTGCACTAAGAGCAAAAAAGAACAACTGTGTGAGGCAGTGTGAACCCCCCCTGAGCCGAATACAACCGGGTATATGGCTGCACACAGACTACAGAGTGAGCTGCACACACACACACACACAGAGACCTTGCAGAACGCTGTTAAAACAGCGCTGCAAGGCAAGAGCAAGGTGAACAGTGAAGAACACACAGCGTTTTGCTAAATTAGCCTTTGGAAAGGAAAATAAAGCAATTAGCAAGCTCAACTGGCCCTCAGTTAGAACACAGCGTCCTGTCCCTAACTGAAATCACAGCAGAGTGAGCGCAAAATGGCGGCAGCGCTTTTTTATAGTGCAGAGTGACATCATTTCAGCAGCCAATCCAAGCCTTGCCAGTACTTACATGCCCACCATGCTAAACAGGATGTGCCCACACTTTCATTCATTCCTCATTGGCTGCTGCGTTCAATTTGAATTCTGGGAACTTCCGATTCCGGTATCCGATACGCGGGAAGTATCGGAATTCAGTATCGGAATTCCGATACCGCAAATATCGGCCGATACCCGATACTTGCGGTATCGGAATGCTCAACACTAGTTAGGGATGCTTAAAACAAAAGAGATGAGATGGATTTATACCCTGGGTACGTTACAACCCAGGGGTTTAAATATAGAGTTCAATCCACATATATGTACTCCAAAATAATCTATCTCTTTAAATAATTGAAAAATTAATCTTCTTTCCTCCCTCCCCTCTCAGAATTTTTGTCGTCTTTGTTTTTATTACCATTTTTTTTTAGACACGTTTGTTACTCACATATTTTATCTTTTTTTATTAGATGGACAATGGATGAGACAGTCGGTGAACTATGCAGTGGGATAAAGTTTGTATGAAGTGTTGGTTTAACACATTGTAATATGACTATACAGGATGTGATAATTCACATTCCGACTGTCCCATCTGTTATGCCATCTATGCTATATAGATACATTGTTATGCTACCTGTGCTATGTAGATACATTGTCTTGTACTGAGGCTTTGATTTCTTTTTTTCTGAGTGTATTTCTTGTATACTGCACTATTATTATTTAGGAACATGCGGTATGATTATTGACTATGCGGTATAATATAGGATACATTATGACCTCCTCTATATGCGTTGTTATAATATAACTTCAACCCGAGTCATATGTTTAATCTAATTGTATAACTGATTGAATATCAGTATGATGAGCTATTAATGATTGATGACTTATGGGAATAGGTTTGAGTCGCTAGTCGGCGTCTCCCAGGTAACCAGCTCGGGTAACGGTCACGTGAGGCCGGCGGTGGGCGCTGCAGAGGCGCGTCACGCCTGGATGCAACTCCATCCCGATCATGTGATGGGGTGTGTCTATGACGTGGAGCGCTGACATCGCACTCCATGGCCGATGTCTGTGCCTGCGGCTCGGTGCTGGAGCCTGATTGGAAAACGCCGCTACGAGCGTAAGTAAACTACCCATATAAGGGTTAATCGGATTGGAGATGATAAGTTAGTTATATTGTATGAAGGGATTTGATTGACCTAATTTGGAAAACGGCGCCATCAACCAGGATTGGATAGATCTATACAAGAAGCGCTGAAGGAGAGACGCTGCATTGGCCATTCATCGCTATAGAAACGAGGACGCAGTTTGTACCCATATTGAAATCAGAAGATAAACATCACGCGTTTGCACTGTTATATATAGATTAATGCATTGATCTGTATGGCGATGTTTTGTTTTTATATACTATGTACTTGCACATATATTTGATGTCTATTTTGGTATCGGTTTTAGATATATTTATAATGTATAGTTAAGTGGGCTGGCACTGAATAGTTATTGGCTCCCTGCATGGTGTGAGGTCAAAACATTGCTGTTGGCTACTTTTATCATGGCTAAAATAAAGATTTTTTGAACTTCAACACCCGGATGGAGCGCTGTCCTTCTACTCTGGAGTCTATGCAGTTTCCAGGAGGGTTCCCTGGACTTGGATCAAGCGCCCTGTATAAGTGAGTGCTGTCAGCCATCTTTTCCTATATGTGATGCCATAATTAGCGTCACCATACCGCTTCTCAATATTATGAAAACCTTTCTGCTCACAATTAAAGATGATGCATGTTAGGAGTCGAGTTTCCTCTGCTGCACAGGGGGGATCTCGATCCGTGTCTGCTGCGGTCTCCCATTCGGTATCGGCCGCAGTGGGCTCTGCTCAGCGGAGACGTCGCTCCCAGCGTCTCGCTGGGGCTGATTCGGTGCATAGGGTCACTACTGCCTTTTCTGGCTTTCCTATGGTACCCTGCACTGATCTGCGGCGAGCGAGCCTCTCTGGGACTAAGTCCTTGTTTACTCACACTGAGCATGCCCAGGGCAGGGTCTCCCATTGGAGGTCGAGGGCCACATGTTCGGTCACATGCTCAGGTGCTGCAGTACATTCCATTGGTCCTTCTGGAAGGTCCTGAAAGGGCAAAACATGCTCAGGTACTGCAGCACTTTCCATTGGTCCTTCTGGAAGGTCCTGAAAGGGCAAAAACTTCAGTAGCAGCTTCCTGTGCTGCAACTATATAAACTGCGCATGACCGCACGGCCATGCGCTAGTATCATCTTATGCTATATGCTTTGCGCCAATGTGGTCATGTGTTTGAATGTGTTCAGGGACCCGGCTGAAATAAGCCCCTAGAATGCTGGCACCTCCGGCGAGGAGATTGTGTTTAAGTGTGTTCAGGGACCCGGCTGAAATAAGCCCCTAGAATGCTGGCATCTCCGGCGAGGAGTTTTGTATGCATGCATGACCACTCACTGCTCACATCTGGGTAGTTGGCCTGTGCCTCTGTGAAAGTCTAACAGGGCACAGAGCTTTCCTCTCGCGGTTACTCTGTGAAGCTAACAGAGTTGGTATATACCGCCATATAGAGCTGCCATTATTTAGCAGCAGGTGCTTTCCTGCACGGTGGATCCCGGGTTGCGAACGCACCAATTCCATTTAATAAATTATATATTTGGTGCGTTCCGCCAACCCTAACAGTATACTAGCGCCAGGATCTGGCTAAGTAATTGCGGATGAACAGCGATTGCAGGGGTACATCCAGCTGCTGGAGGGCCGGTTGGCGTCTCTTGAGCGTGCAACCTCGGCGGTGGATGTTACCGCAATAGCAGTTCAGGCTGCTAGCGTGGCTGCAGCAGCTTTACCCACTGCCACCTCTGTTCCGACCCTATCTCACCGTCCTTTGCCTGAGAGATACTCTGGGGACAATAAGTCCTGTAGGGGTTTCGTGAGCCAATGTGGTATACACCTCGAGCTTCTGGCTGCATGTTTCCCTACTGAGCGGGCAAAGGTGGGATTCATAATCTCTCTCCTGTCGGACAGAGCGTTGGAGTGGGCTACGCCGCTGTGGGAGCGCAACGATCATGTGGTGCGGAGTGTTCCTAGGTTTCTGGACACTCTGAAACAGGTCTTTTTAGGACCTCAAGTCACCCATGATACAGCGCTCCAACTGCTGGCTTTGACTCAGGGTTCAACCATGGTCAGCCATTTTGCTGTTCACTTCCGGACATTAGCGTCTGAGTTGGAATGGCCAGATAAAACCCTCATTCCCGTATTTTGGAGGGGGCTGGCTGACCATGTGAAGGATGCTTTGGCCACTAGGGAGATTCCCGCCACACTGGAGGAGCTCATAGCCGTATCTACTCGTATTGACCTCCGTTTTAACGAGCGGAGGTTGGAGCGAGCCCAGTGTAGGCAGAGGTTTCGGCTGGCTCCCACCTTCGCCAAACCTTTGGAATCTCCAGTCCAGGCATCTGAGTCACATGAGGCCTTAGAGGTGACACGAGCGGGATCCAAGTCTCAGTCCGCCCGTGCACATAAGGTCCGTCATGTTTGCCAGCAGTCAGGACACCTTGCCTCCAAGGGTCCTCAGCGGTCGGGGAAACGTCAGCGTCTAGTGGCAGTTGGAGGAGGTACACTAGACACGGCGACGTTTGCCTCAAAGTTGTCCTTCAAGGGGACAATTACCATAGGCCCATCCACTCTTATGGTCGAGCTATGCGTGGATTCTGGGGCAGAGGGTAACTTTATGTCTTCCGCTTTTGCCCAGCGTCACGCAATACCCTTGGTGATGCTCGCCAAGCCGGTAACCGTTCTAGTGGTAAATGGGTCAACACTACCTTCACAGATTACCCACCAAACCATTCCTTTCACGCTATCTGTGTCTCCATCACATCAGGAGATAATCTCCCTATTAGTCATTCCTGAGGGAATTGATGAGGTCCTGTTGGGGATACCATGGCTTCGCTACCATTCTCCTCATATTGAGTGGTCCTCTGGGAGAATTTTGGGTTGGAGTAAATCTTGCGAGGGTAGATATCTAAGGGAGTGCGTTCAGGTTGCTACTACACAGGTACCCGCAGATCTTTCCTCTCTCCCCAAGCACTTTTGGCCCTATGCAGACGTGTTCTCCAAAAGAGCTGCGGAGACCCTTCCGCCTCACCGCCCCTATGACTGTCCTATTGACCTCTTGCCTGGTGCTGAGCCTCCCCGGGGTCGAGTCTATCCGTTATCTCTCCCGGAGACGGAGGCAATGTCCCAGTACATCCAGGAGAATCTGGCAAGAGGATTCATTAGGAAGTCAGTGTCACCGGCAGGGGCAGGGTTCTTCTTCGTACAGAAGAAGACTGGAGACTTACGTCCATGCATAGACTACAGGGGTCTTAATGCCATCACCGTTAAGAGCAAGTACCCACTACCCCTGATATCTGAGCTGTTTGATAGGCTACGGGGAGCGAGGGTATTTACAAAGTTAGATCTGCGGGGTGCTTACAACCTGATTCGCATCCGTGAGGGGGGATGAATGGAAGACGGCTTTTAACACCAGGAATGGGCACTATGAATATCTGGTGATGCCCTTCGGGCTCTGTAATGCCCCAGCCGTTTTCCAAGACTTTGTGAATGACATCTTCCGGGATATGCTCACCACCTCGGTCGTAGTCTATCTGGATGATATTCTCATCTTCTCTCCAGATATTGACTCCCATCGGAGAGATGTTCGCAAAGTCTTCGACCTCTTACGGGCAAACTCCCTCTACGCCAAGTTGGAGAAGTGTGTGTTTGAGCAGGAGCCCTTGCCTTTCCTTGGTTATATCATCTCTGCCCAGGGTTTGGCTATGGATCCTGCCAAGCTACAGGCTGTAATGGACTGGAAGGACCCCATTCTCTTAAAGCGGTGCAGCGCTTTATGGGGTTCATTAATTACTATCGCCAGTTCATTCCACACTTCTCAACTTTGGTAGCTCCCTTGGTTGCCCTCACCAAGAAGGGAGCAAATCCCAAGTTGTGGTCAGAGGTGGTCTCCAAAGCCTTTCTCTCGATCAAGTCACACTTCGCTAGCGCTCCCATCCTACATCGCCCCGATGTTGATAAGCCATTTATCTTGGAGGTGGATGCCTCATCCGTTGGTGCTGGAGCAGTCCTTTTCCAAAAGGATGCTCAAGGTCGGAAGCATCCTTGCTTCTTCTTCTCCAAGACCTTCACACCAGCGGAGAGGAATTATTCCATCGGGGACATGGAGTTGCTGGCCATGAAGGTGGTTTTTTCGGAGTGGAGACATCTCTTGGAGGGAGCTCGCTTTCCCTTCCAAGTCTTCACTGACCACAAGAACTTGGTGTATCTGCAAACGGCCCAGCGGCTGAATTCTCGCCAGGCTAGATGGTCCCTGTTCTTCTCCCGGTTCCATTTTACTCTCCATTTCCTCTCCGGGGAGAAGAACGTTCGTGCTGACGCTCTCTCACGCTCCGTGGTGTCATCGGAGGAGGAGGAGCCTCGGCTTATTGTCCCTTCTGAGAGCCTGAGAACTGTAGCTCCGGTTTCGCTAGAGTCTGTGCCCCCGGGCAAGACTTTCGTACCAGCTAACTTGCGACCGGAGGTTCTCTCTTGGGCTCACTCCTCCAGAGTGGGTGGGCATTTTGGGACCAAGAGGACATCTGAGCTTCTGGCGAGAACATACTGGTGGCCGCATATGACCCGAGATGTCAAGGACTATATTCAGGCGTGCGTTTCTTGCGCCCAGAATCGGTCTCCTCGGCAACGGCCTGCTGGGTTGCTTTACCCTCTACCGGTGGCAGACAGGCCCTGGGAGATGGTCGGGATGGACTTTGTGGTGGGTCTACCCAAGTCGCGTGGCTGCTCCATTATTTGGGTTGTCACCGACCATTTCTCCAAGATGGTGCATTTGGTGCCGCTTCCTCGGTTACCCTCAGCACGGGCCTTGGCGGTGTTGTTCATTAAACACGTTTTCCGTTTGCATGGTATGCCTGATAAGATTGTCAGCGATCGGGGTCCCCAGTTCGCATCTCGGTTTTGGAGAGAGCTCTGCCGTTTACTCAGCATAGAGTTAAACCTCTCCTCTGCATACCATCCCGAGACGAATGGGTTGGTGGAGAGAACCAACCAGACTCTGGTGACATATTTGCGACATTTCGTCTCTGCTAGGCAGGATGACTGGGCATCTTTGCTACCTTGGGCGGAATTTGCCCTGAACAACGCCGTAGCCGATTCCACTGGTCAAACTCCTTTTCTCCTTAATTACGGCCAGCATCCGCGTGTCCCTGTGCCCATGCCCGTGTCATCCACCGATTCTAGGGTGGCAGACTGGGCGGTGGAGGCACGTGACATCTGGGACCGCACACAGGATGCCATTCGGGCCTCCAAGGAGAGAATGAGGGTTTCGGCTGATACACACCGGTGCCCCGCTCCGGTCTTTGCTCCTGGCGACTTAGTGTGGCTCTCCGCCCGTAACATCAGGCTGCGAGTTGAGTCCACTAAGTTTGCTCCTCGCTACATTGGCCCGTTTAAGGTTTTGGAACAGGTCAACCCTGTGGTCTACCGTTTGGCTATTCCTCCACGCCTTGGTATCACCGATACTTTCCACGTTTCCCTCTTAAAGCCCGTTCATTTGTCCCAGTTTTCCGAGTCATCTGCTGGGACATCGGGTTCATCCATGGATGAGTTTGAGGTGAATGCTATTGTGGGGTGCAAGGTGGTACGTGGCAAGAAATTTTATCTGGTGGGCTGGAAGGGTCACAGCCCAGAGGATAGAACCTGGGAGCCTGTGGAGCACATTCGGGCTCCGCTGCTTATCGCAGCTTTTGAGCGTAGTGAGGCTCAAGGAGGGGGGGCCCTAGGAGGGGGGGTAATGTTAGGAGTCGAGTTTCCTCTGCTGCACAGGGGGGATCTCGATCCGTGTCTGCTGCGGTCTCCCATTCGGTATCGGCCGCAGTGGGCTCTGCTCAGCGGAGACGTCGCTCCCAGCATCTCGCTGGGGCTGATTCGGTGCATAGGGTCACTACTGCCTTTTCTGGCTTTCCTATGGTACCCTGCACTGATCTGCGGTGAGCGAGCCTCTCTGGGACTAAGTCCTTGTTTACTCACACTGAGCATGCCCAGGGCAGGGTCTCCCATTGGAGGTCGAGGGCCACATGTTCGGTCACATGCTCAGGTGCTGCAGTACATTCCATTGGTCCTTCTGGAAGGTCCTGAAAGGGCAAAACATGCTCAGGTACTGCAGCACTTTCCATTGGTCCTTCTGGAAGGTCCTGAAAGGGCAAAAACTTCAGTAGCAGCTTCCTGTGCTGCAACTATATAAACTGCGCATGACCGCACGGCCATGCGCTAGTATCGTCTTATGCTATATGCTTTGTGCCAATGTGGTCATGTGTTTGAATGTGTTCAGGGACCCGGCTGAAATAAGCCCCTAGAATGCTGGCACCTCCGGCGAGGAGATTGTGTTTTCAGGGACCCGGCTGAAATAAGCCCCTAGAATGCTGGCATCTCCGGCGAGGAGTTTTGTATGCATGCATGACCACTCACTGCTCACATCTGGGTAGTTGGCCTGTGCCTCTGTGAAAGTCTAACAGGGCACAGAGCTTTCCTCTCGCGGTTACTCTGTGAAGCTAACAGAGTAGGTATATACCGCCATATAGAGCCGCCATTATTTAGCAGCAGGTGCTTTCCTGCACGGTGGATCCCGGGTTGCGAACGCACCAATTCCATTTAATAATTAATTATATATTTGGTGCGTTCCGCCAACCCTAACAATGCATTGCAGGCAAAGCACAAGGACATAGATTAAGGAACCATACAGGGGGATAACAATCAGCCCAGCCTGATTTCATTGATTTGTAGGCAATGAGGAGGAGGAGGAGGAAGAACAGGAGCTACTTTCATGCGCTATAGACGGTACTACAAGCACAGCTGTCATACTGTTTGTTCAGCATCGATGGCCTGAGGATAGGGACGAGGAGGATGAGGATGAGGAGGAGGACAGCATGGTTAGCTGTCCTGTTGGTTAGGACACAGAAGTCTTGCTTGTTAGCAGTCTGGCATGCATGGCTGACATGTTGTGCTGCATTTCACGTGACCGTCGCATTATAAAAATTTTGGGTGACACTCATTACTGGTTGGTGACACTTCTAGACCCATGCTACAAGGAGAACTTTCAATCTCTTCTGCCATAGGCAGAGAGGTGTACTAAAATGTTGCAGTACCAGAGGGCCCTTGTAGCAGAATTACTTAGAAAATTCCCATGTGAGAATGCTGGTAGCAGACGTCTGAGTTTGTTGCACAACCAAGGAGTCCAAGCGAGAGAGACAGAATTACAATCCAGCTCAGGCAGGGGAACAATGGCAAAGTTCTAGGACAGTTTTCTCAGACCCTCCCATCGTGATGGCACAGAGGCAAGGGGTGCTGTCACGAGAAGTGCAATGTTTGGGAAGATGCTGAGGGAGTACCTTGCAGATCGTACAAATGTCCTCCGTGATTCCTCTGTGCCTTTTAATTATTGGGTATCCAAGCTGGACACGTGGCATGAACTGGCTCTCTATACCTTGGAGATCCTGGCCTGCCCTGCTGCTAGCGTTCTGTCAGAGCGGGTTTTTAGTGCCACTAGTGGAATTATAACAGATAAGCGCATCCGCCTTTCAACTGAAAATGCTGACAGGCTGACTCTTATAAAAAATGAACAAGGGCTGGATTGGGAAAGACTTCTGTTCACCACCAAGTTAAAACAGTGAAACATAACCTCAAATACATTCTCTGTTTTGAGGTGTATTCTAATGCACCTCTTCACAACACACATGGATATACGCTTCCAGATTTGATCTTTTTGTTCTTATCCTCCTACTTATCCTCATCCTCATCATCCAGAACCACTAGATCACCCAGGTTAATGTGCTCTGTACTGTTATATGCCACTGAATTTTGGGCAAGGGAGTAGTGATGGCACTAGTTTATTTATTATAAAAAGGACCCCCCATTGGGGAATTGTTTGTCTGCTCCCTTCTTCTTAACTCTGGCTCCTGCAATGTGTCCTTTAGCTGCCACTAGATCACCAGGATGAACGTGCTCTGTATGGTGAATTTTGGGTAAGGGGACTGTGATGGCACTATTTTATTTAGTAAAAAATGGACCCCACATTGGTTAATTGTGCATTACATTACATTGGGCCTACTTTTTAACTCTGTCTCCTACAGTGTGTCCTTTAACTGCCACTAGATCACCAGGATGAATGTGCTCTGTACGGTGAATTTTGGGCAAGGGGGCTGGGATGGCACTATTTTATTTAGTAAAGAAAGGGCCCCACATTGGGGAATTTTTTGTAAGCTCATGACCTCCATTACAAATCTCAGAGACCCACACCCTTACATTGGGCCTGCTTCTTAACTCTGTTTCCTGCAATGTCTCTTCCTTATCTCTGACGACATGACCTGGGTGAACGTGTTCTGTACTTTTATAGGCCAGAGAATTTTGAGCAAGTGGGGCTGTGATGGCACTAGTCTATTTTTACAAAAGGTAGCCCCCAACTGGTGAAACCACATCCTTGTTGGCAAATATTTCATAACATGTGTGTATCTTAAAGAGCTCACTTGAAATGCTCCTTTTTGTGTTGGCTGGTTGCTCACAATGGACACAATACACTTCATATACAATTGATAAAGCAATGCTGTTAGTTTGGCTCAGTAGTTCATTACAAATATTTATTTGTCCACTTTATTAGTTTCTCTCCCTGAGAGCCATAACTTTGGCTGCCTCAAATGCACAAATGGCGAATATACAAATGGCGATTTGAAATCCAGATTAAAATACTATATACCGAATGCATTCAGGTAATCACATAGCTGCAGTTCTTGTAAAACATTTACAGATGTGACAGACAATGCTCATAGTGACACAATCTTCACAATCTTCACAACAGTTCCAAGCCTCTATATGTTTGCTGTTTGTCATTGTAAAACATTTACAAAGGTTTACTGAAACTCTGCCTGTGGTGGTTTGATCTAAATCATTGTGGCTTTTATTTTCTAGGGGTTTATGGCCTTGTCTGATGACTCCATGATATCTCAGTTTCATACAACCTTGAAAGCTGTCCACTTGAAGGTCTGGGTGAAACTAGAGTTACTTCTTAGCGTAAATCACGATATAAGACCAGAGAAACATGACTAAGACAGATGCCAAAACTGGGGTACCTGTTTATGTACAGTGTGTTGATACCTGCATAATTGGGGACGTCCATGCAATGTAGGTAATCTCCCAGGGGTTCTCTGTCTTGGTGCTGCTTCTCTGATATTCGAAATAGAGGAAAAAATGGTGTGCACTCAGGTCTAAATTGCGAGGTGCTGGCGTAACGGACCTAGATGGCCCCAGAGTTGAGTAGTTAAAATTCACCGCACACTCTTAGATGCTGGTTTGCAGACGTGTATTTACACTTTTATTCCAATTATTCCAAAAGTAGTTTCAGACAGAAAAAATAACCCACAAGCAGTGTAGAGATAAAGTATGATGTAACAACCCAACGTTTCGACCTTCCTGGGTCTTAGTCATGGGGTTACTTGGTAGGAGATGCCAAAGTAGAGGATGTAGGACCCTTAGTCTTAGGGTAACCGAAACTGCTGAAGGTGTGGTGTCCAGGGTGATGGAGCGGCGCATCCGCGTCCTGCTCGGTGTGCGGCTGTCTGAGCTCAGACAGCCGCACACCGAGCAGGACGCGGATGCGCCGCTCCATCACCCTGGACACCACACCTTCAGCAGTTTCGGTTACCCTAAGAATAAGGGTCCTACATCCTCTACTTTCGCATCTCCTACCAAGTAACCCCATGACTAAGACCCAGGAAGGTCAAACGTTGGGTTGTTATATCATACTTTATCTCTACACTGCTTGTGGGTTATTTTTTCCGTCTGAAACTACTTTTGGAATAATTGGAATAAAAGTGTAAATACACGTCTGCAAACCAGCATCTCTGATATTCGAGACGGATGATGTTTAAAAGCCTCTTGTGGATGATGTAAGTATACTGTATGTAGTTAATCTTTATATATACGTAATCACTATATGCATTTAATCCTTCTATGTACTTATTAACCTTTGCATTTTAACATACACAAAAGTGTACGCACTCACACTATTCAATCATACTATTCCTTGAATTTTGTAGTTTGCAATAAAATTGCGTTGTATTGCAAGTAGTACCCTTAATTAATAACCTTCGTCAGGCTGCATAATTTTACAACGTTAACAGGCTGCAGAGGTACAATTGTACCTTCATATATATTTTATTGAAATTTGGCCAATATATTCTGGACTAAAACTGCAGAGATGTCACGAAATTTCAGCCCTCTACGGCTTTTCGAAAAAAAAAGTTATTGCAATTTTAAAACGGAATAGTTACAATTGTACTTACTCAGCCGGACGAAGGTTAAAGCCATATCTGAACCTTAGTGTTGAAAACATGGCAAATAAAATTGCCAAATTCTCCTGTAAATAATTCTGCAAAGAGGGAACCATTATACCATTAAAAAATACAAGTGGATTTTCATGGGTCAATCCAGTATGTGGGTTCCAAAGCGTAATGGGGTGCATATGACTATGCAGCAGGGCTGGCCTTCATGCCAATGTGTAAAACAAAGGAGAATGGAGTACAAAATGCATATTGTGAAGTGGATTTTCCTGGGCCCATCCAGTATGTGGGTTCAAAGGCTTATTGGGGTGAATATGAATTGGTAGCAGGGCAGACCTTGCATTCAATGCAACATTTTTTCAGGAGGTCCTCCTGGACATCTTATGAAAGGGGTATTGTGGTGCATTGTAATTCTTGGCAGCTCATCCAGTCACAGCATAGGCTACAACAGTTTAGGAGACCCACTGTTTAATAACGGCCCTTTAAGAAGATTAATGCGGCCTGATGCACTAGTAAAAATAGGCTCTGTGACTTTAATTGTCCCTCCTTCATAAATTAAACAAGATGGGTCTGCTTATATGTCACACACCACAGGGCCAGCTAAGGTTGCTAAATGTTACAATGACATTTCCCAGTGAATGCATTTGTAGTGTTTGAAAGCAATGTTAAAGTTGAAAAACACTTCAGAAACGCTGCGTCTGAACTAAGCCTAAGTGGGAGAGGAAATTTTCGGTCTGGGGTTAAATATTTGGCCTTACAGGCAAGTCATTAACCTGCAAAGGATGCACCTTGACATATTTCCAAGCAAAACTTGCTTTGGTTTCGTTTTAATGTGTTTTTTGTGGCACCGGGAAAAATGGCATGAATCTCAAAACAAATTGATTAAAGCTGTGAACTAGGAGTCAGGAATGTTTCCTGGGGCGATCCCCATGATGTCTCTGTGTAATTTGAGCAGTGTTTCCATCATTTTCAGATGTTTTTAGACCTTAAAAGGACCCCCGGGGATCGCGGTAAAAATACTCGGGTCTCCCATAGACTTACATTGGGCTCGTTGTTCTGGCCGAGTACCCGAGTATCCCAATCTGCTCGACCCGAGCAACGAGCACCCGAGCATTTTAGTGCTTGTTCATCACTATTCATAACTAGTGTTGAGCATTCCGATACCGTAAGTATCGGGTATCGGCCGATACTTGCGGTATCGGAATTCCGATACCGAGATCCGATATTTTTGTGGTATCGGGTATCGGTATCGGAGTTGTAAAATAAAGAATTAAAATAAAAAATATTGTTATATTCACCTCTCCGGCGGCCCCTGGAACATCACCGCGAGTCACTGGCGTCCGGCAGGCTTCTTTGTTTAAAATGTGCGCCTTTAGGACCTGAGGAATGACGTCACGGCTTCTGATTGGTCGCGTGCCACCCATGTGACCGCCACGCGACCAATCAGAAGCCGCGACGTCATTCCTCAGATAAATTCCTAGAATGAGCGCCTTTAGGACCTGAGGAATGACGTCGCGGCTTCTGATTGGTCGCGTGGCGGTCACATGGGCGGCACGCGACCAATCAGAAGCCGCGACGTCATTCCGCAGGTCCTAAAGGCGCTCATTTTGAACAAAGAAGCCTGCCGGACGCCGGTTCCTCACGGTGATGTTCCAGGGGCCGCCGGAGAGGTGAATATAACAATATTTTTTATTTTAATTCTTTATTTTACACATTAATATGGATCCCAGGGCCTGAAGGAGAGTTTCCTCTCCTTCAGACCCTGGGATCCATCAGGATACCTTCCGATACTTGGTGCCCCATTGACTTGTATTGGTATCGGATATCGGTATCGGCGATATCCGATACTTTTCGGGTATCGGCCGATACTATCCGATACCGATACTTTCAAGTATCGGACGGTATCGCTCAACACTATTCATAACCTCTTGTGATCTCTTACATTATTAAATTGCCTATTTACTAACCCTAATTGTTTAGAAGTTATTGTTGTATAAAAATACCAATATATCAACTCCTGGCTTTTTCCGCCTCATGATCTCTGTTCGCTGCATTCAGGCACCTGCATTACCGTGGCTGGCTCTCCTGAGATTCTCTCTGATGCTGTTGCAGGTTCTCTTGATATCCTCTGTGCGGCTGTGGCTGGGTCTCCTAACATCCTCTGTGCGTCTGTTCCATGTAGATGAGAGAGAGGAAGCTCGCAGAGTAGTTGACAGAGGAATCTCTGCACTCGCAGCAGAGGAAGACCCGACTTCAGTGTGAGCCTCAAGTTCAAATGAACATATTACACAGACCAGAGCATCTCTCGGTCTCCCTTACCCAGCCGTAAAGTGCAGGTCTCCCTGAAAAATGCTCGACTCCTTCTTTGACTTAGATTATGATCTGCACTCAAATTGAGCACACGAGCAGCCTGACGTGCTTAATTCGAGCACTGAACAAGCGAGCGGTTTACTGCTCAATCATCACTAATTATGTACCATGTCTGCAGAGATGTATTTTTTATATTATATATTGGCGTACATATGTATAATGTACAGTTTATATGAAGTTTGTTATGTTTTTATCAATTGGTATGCCTATGTATTATGAACTATGCATATGGAGGTGTATATCTTTTTTATATGATCTTTTGGCATGCCTTTGTAGTATGTACTATACAGGTAGATGTATTGATAGAATGCACAGGTAACATCATTACGACTCAGAAAACCTGTTTTCCTTTGTACATCCCATATACCACACCTCTTAGTGGGAGAGTGGGGACACAGTGTCAGGCATAAGACTATTCCAATTTTAGTGACTAAAATTTTAACAAAGAAGCAGTTTGGAGTGGAGACAGCAACAAACAAAGGAGAAAAGAAAGAAAGTAGGAAAGAGAAGACACCTGTGAGTAGATATAATCACATGAATTGATATGTAATTGTTGTACATATTGATATTTTCTGGCTTGGGTATTTATGCTCAGCTTATTACGATTATATATGTAATGTCTTGAAAGCATGCCAAGAATCTGATAAGAAGTCAAAATGTTTCACTGGGTCATATAAGATTTTTCAATTAAATGATAAAAAAAAGTTGTTGATGGGGCTGATACGAATCATGGTATAATACAGTGGGGAAAATAAGTATTTGAAACACTGCTGAATTTGTTTAAGTTTTTCCACCTACAAAGAATGGAGAGGATTGTCATTTTTATTGTAGTTATATTTCAACTGTGAGAGACAGAATCTAAAAAATATCCAGAAAATCATAGTATGATTTTACGTGATTAATTTGCAGTTTCTAAATAAAATATGTGATACAATAGAAAAACATAACTTAATATTTGGTACAGAAACCTTTGTTTGCAATTTCAGAGGTCAGATGTTTCCTTGAAATGCTTCGTATGTGAAGTCACTCCTAATATGCCCTGGCTGCATGATTAGGGTCATTGTCATGCTGAAAGACCCAGCCACGACCGAGCTTCAATGCTCTTACTGAGGGAAGACGATGTTGGTCAAAAATCTTAAGATATATGACCCCATCCATCCTCCCTTCAATATGGTGCAACCGGCCTGTTCCCTTTGCAGAAAATCACCCCCATAGTATGGTATTCCCCCACCATGCTTAGTGGTTGGGATCTTGTTCTTGGGGTTGTACTCATCCTTCTTTTTCAAAACATGGCGAGTGGAGTTAATACCAAAACATTCTATTTTGGTCTCATCTGACAACATGACCTTCTCCCATACCTCCTCTGAATCATCAAGCTGTTCACTGGAGAACTTCAAAACAGGTGAGGACATGTGCTGGCAAGAGCAGGGGGACCTTGTGTCCCCTGCAGAATTTTTTTTTTTTTTTTCCTTTTCCAATGTTTTTATTTTCATTTTAGCAACATAACAAGATTCAAGTTTGAAGGCATTGTTTGTCATTAGGTAACATATAACATATAATATTCCATATTACAATAGACATTTGACATATAATAGGTGCCTATAAGACTTTGTATTGTTTCATTAACAATTTTAAGCGTATCAAACGCTTCATATCGTTTTAAAGATATAGAAAATGTAGAGAAAAAGTACATTCCAATATTTTCGTTTTCGTAACAAAACATGACTCATTTTTATAGGCATTTTTGCCGATATGTAACATAACATACCATATAATATTTTTTATATTTAATCATTCTCTATAAAGCTTTATTTTGCTTCAATATAAATTTTGGGTATTATAAACGCTTTATATCACTTTATAGATATACAGTAAAAATAAACTGAAATGTACAAAAATAAAGTAAACTTTATACAACAAATTTTAAGGTACGTATATTAGATATATATCTATGAGAATAGATGTTATGGATATATATTGTCCCAGTGAGACCACTTATTTGTATATTTCACTAGTTGGTTATTCGCTAGGGCGAAGGATAATTCATATGTCCTATGGAGATATAGTTGTTCTATTATGTCTGAAAATGAAGGAGGGAGATGATGTTTCCAGTTAAAAGCTATGCTGTTTTTTACTACCAGTAATATTTGTATAATCATATTCCTTTTATCTATACTAAGGTCCTTGAGGCCCAGGGACAGCAAAGCTATATGGGGAGTTAAATTTAGTGGTTTGCCATAAATGTTGTCAATAAGTGTAGATATTTGTGTCCAGAGAGGTTTTAGTTTTGGGCAATGCCAAAACATGTGAAGGAGGTCCCCTTTAATGCCACATTTTTTCCAACAGGAGGCAGATCCATCTTGGTTAATATGAGCTAATCTTGCTGGAGTATAGTACCAGCGGGTATTTACTTTGAAATGACATTCTTGAAGAGACATAGATAACATGGAATCATATGTGGAAGACAGAGCGTCCTCCCAATCTTCTCTGGTAAAGGTAGACTGCAGTTCCCTTTCCCACTTGCATATATAGGGGTGTTTAGGCATTTCCCAATCATGATTAAACCAGTCATAAATATATTTGTGACTCCAAAAGACTCCGTGTTCCATGTTACGTACTAAGTTTAAGGATGCTTCGGAGAATTTAGTACCCTTCTGGAGAAACTTTATGACTTGTTCTTTTAACATTACAAATTGTAAAAACGTCGATGACGGGAGTCTAAACTCATATTTTTATGAAAGAGCTACTCCCAATCTTGTAATTCCCCTTTCTTCCCATAGAGTAGGAAGTGTAATATTGTTACATGTAGAAATAGTGGAGAGAGGAATTTTAACCAAGATAGATTTTTTGGATGTTCCCTTTCTTGATCTGGACAATTTTTCCCAAGCATGTATTGTGGCCTGGAATATTGGGTGAGTCACTGAGTTGAGTTGATGACCAGTTAGTGTTTTTATAATTAAATCTTTGAGGTGGTTGTTTTTATTTAGAAAGGTTTGATACTATTAGCCAGAATCTGCTTTGTTTTATCAAGGATGTATAATAATGGGCACCAATATTGGGAATCCCCAAGCCCCCATATGCTCTTTTTTGTAAGTGATACTTAAGGGTGTCCTGGTTTTTTTATTATTCCAAATAAATGCATTAATGATGGTTTGGAGAGATGTAAGCTATGATACCGAAATGGGAAGAGGAATGGCGCTCAGAATGTATAGAATCTTAGGTAGCGTAAAGATTTTTATTGTGAGGACTTTGCCCCAACAGGAGAGGAATTTATGCCCAAAGGTGGTAGTGTCATTATTTATAGTTTTAATTAAGTAATTAATATTAGTTGTTACTATTGTGACGCCCAGGAGACCGGGATACCCAGCACCGGACCAATGGAGTCTGTCTCTTGAGGGGGATGTCACGGGTGGCTTGACCCGGTGCTGTGGCCTCAGGCAATGCACAGTGTAAGGGGTATCGTGAGGGGACAGGCACTTACTTGATCAGCAGCAGGTTCTCCCAGCGGTGATGATCCCGATCCTGGATAGATGGCTATTGTCCAAATGAAAGACTGAGGCACTGAAACGTTTAACCAGTTTACTTTAACATAAAAGGATTTACAACCAGTCCTGTCACCGGAGTCTGTATGGGAACTCTGAGTTACTTTGACCCTGCCGGGGTCTTCGCCTCTTATTGTACGCAATTTCTGTGTGGCCCTGCTGCTGTATGTGAACTGGCTGCCGGCCCAATCTGTCCCCTCCGGGTCCTGGTTCGACGGGCAACCCGAGTCCTTTTATCGGCTTACCCCCTCCGGGAGTACTGCTGAACTCTGTGTCTGTTGCTGCGTCCGGCCCTAGTGAAGCTGATATCACCTCACAATTTTCCGGTTGCTGTATTATATATAATGAATACAGCCACGGATCCGGTATCCATCTTTGCGCCTGTTCTGGGTAGTGATTAATGCTACCCGGTTCTCACAATGTCCTTTTTCTCTGTCCCTCTTCTCCTCAGGCCGGTGATTTGGGCCTGGAAACCGTCATAGGACTGTTAGAAATTCAGCTGTATGACCTCTCACTATCAGCTCCTTAGCCCAACTGCCATTTCTTCTCTCAGACCAGAATAGATCAAGGGAAGTCTCTGGAGCTCCCCCTTCTGGCCGGAAGTGGTAGTGCAGTCATGCTATTTTAGTATTTGTATCCAGTGTCAGTAACTGTTTTTGTGGCAAATACCCCTAGGGGTGCCACATTATGTTGTTTAGATTTTGAGTGATCTTAATCCCTAAATAGGTAAGTTCTTTATTAGCCCAGGTAAAGGGGGAAAAAACTTTAATTTTTTTAATTTGCTCTTCATCTACATTTAAGTGTAGGATTTTTTATTTTGTTGCGTTAATTTTAAAATGGGAGACATTTGAGAAAGAATACAATATCTTGTGAAGTTCTGACATGGAGTTGATAGGGTCTGTTAGGGTGAGAATGATGTCATCAGCAAACATATTAGTTTGCATTGGCGAGAGGGGGTTTCCAATCCCTTGATATTATTTTGTCTGACCATTTGTGCAAGGGGCTCCATGGCTAAAATAAAAACGAGTGGGGATAAGGGACGTCCCTGCCTTGTACTATTTGTTATAGCGAAGGAGGGAGATACATGATTGTTAGCAACGATTTTTGCCCTAGGGTTGGAGTAGAGGGCCATAATTGTAGTAATAAAGGAATTATCAAACCCAAATTTGATCAGGGTCTGTCATAGGAAACCCCACTCCAGACGGTCAAAAGCTTTTTCTGCATCTAGAGAGACAATCAGGGTGCTTGTTTGATTAGCTATTTTGATGGCGTTGATTCTCCTGGTACCGTCCGAAGCGTGGTGACCCACGACAAACCCGATCTGGTCATTGTTTATTAAGGTGGGAAGTATCAGATTAAGCCTATTAGCTAGAATTTTGGCATATATTTTGATGTCGCAATTGATTAAGGAAATGGGTCTAAAATTGGCAATGTCTTCAGGGTTATCTTTGAGCTTGGAAATTAAAACAATAGAAGCTTCGAGCATTTCAGTAGGGAAGATACCCAAGGATGAGGCCATGTTAAATGATTGCAAGAGATGGGGGGGAGAGAGTTTTGTAGAAAGTGCTATAATAATCGTTGCCAAAGCCATCGGGACCAGGTGATTTTGATGGCTTTAGTTGCTTAATACAATCCTCTATCTCCTCTAAATCAAAGGGAGCTGATAGGATTGACTTGTCCTCCGTTGTTATTTTTGGGAGGTTGATTGAAGAAAGGAATGAGGTTATGGCATCTTGGTGGAGTTGGGAGGGTTTTTTGAGGGATTGATGTTATATAGCTTCTCGTAGAATTTTGCAAATTCATTTACTATGTCTTGGGGGTGGGATAGTGTTGTTCCTTTTGAATTTTTTATTTTGTCAATTCTGTTATGGAGCCTTCTTTTTTTAATGCGATTGCACATAAATTTAGTGGGCTTGTTTAAAGATGTATACAATTTATATTTAGAGTTTTTGACTGCTGCTTCATAAGGGGAGAATAATAGTAATTTTAGGTCTTGTGTCAATTTCGATAATTCAGACTGTAACGTAGAAGAAGGGGAGGGGACTACAATTTGTTCATTAATTTTATTTTTTAGAAGAGATTGGATTCTTTCTGTTTCCGCCCTTTTTTCTTTCTTTTTTCTGGAAGAAATCTGGATCAGCAAACCTCTAATCACTGCCTTGTGGGCACACCATCCAATGATGGGGTTAGTGGAGTCAGAACAATTTTCTTTAAAGTACAGTTTAATCGAGGATTCTATTGAGGATTTATGTATGGGGTTGTTGATTATTTTAGAGTTACATTTCCACAGAGTTTTGTTGTTTATTGGGGGTCCCAGAAAGAGCTCTCCAACCACCGGTGAATGATCTGAAATTGTTCTGTCTTTTATATACATTTTTGTACACCTCGCCAAAGTAAAGAAGTCGGCGATAGTTATGTCTATTCTGGACGCTGATTGATGAGTCTCTGAGAAGAAGGAGTATTCAATGGAAGAGGCGTTGATACATCGAAATGTATCGTAGAGCTCATTCTGGAACAGCCAAGGGTTGAGATCTCCTGTTTGTGGTCTCTTTTTGGAAGAAGAGTCAAGGAGGTGGTCTGGGGTGGAGTTAAAGTCTCCCAGTATAATTTGTTTTGGTCGAATTTTTTAATGAATTTATTTAGAAATGTTTTTTGGTTTTTATTAGGAGCATAGGTGTTGGCGATTGTGAAGGTTATGTCGTTAATACGGCAAATTAAGATGTGGTATCTGCCGTTATTGTCCTTGACTTCTTCAATAAATTCAAATGGGATCGAGTTTTTTATTATTGTCATTACCCTCGCTTTCTTTTTTGAATTGTTAGATTGGTATATATGTGGGAAATTTTTGTGTTCAAATTTTGTGTGGTCTTCATTTTTAAATTTGGTCTCTTGGACACATATTATGTCTGTTTTAGAGTTTTCAAGTTCTTTCCATAAAGAAAATCTTTTCCTAGGACTGTTGAGTCTTTTAATATTGTATGTCATGATTTTAAGGTTCATGTTTATAAAGTCTTGTGTAGAAAGAGTTGGGGAAAGTGGAAGTTAAAGTAGAAATAAAAGTCTCACTGGTCAATACTAGAACGTACCTCTATTGATCAAGAATTAAGGTGTATGTGGTACACCTATAAATGAATTAAATATTTACAATTCAAAAATGGGGTGTATAGAATACACCAACAATTGAGAAGTTTGTTTAATACAAAGAACCCACTCACAGTGGGATATATCTTCTTCCTGGAGGTATGAACTAAACGGGAACTGAGGAAGAAGAAAATTATCCTCTTGTATAGGGAAGCAAACCATATGTAATAACAGCTTATGATGAATGAATTATCTAAACCGAAAGTTCAAAGACAAGATCGTGACCATGTCCTATGTATTTTCAACGGTAACCTCTATGTGAGGGGTTGTCTTTTAATGAGGCAATACATTTTTGGCCTTCTTCAGGTGTGAAGATTGGAATGGTTTTTCCATTTGAAAAAACTAGGAGTTTGAGAGGGAATCCCCATCTATATGGGATATTTTTGTCTCTGAGTGTGGAGGTAATAGCATTAAACATTTTCCTGGAATCCAGTGTCTCCTTGGACAGGTCCACAAATATTTTGAGGTTGTTATAAGGCTCTGAAAAGGTTTTTTCATTTTTTAAGTATTGCAATATTCTTTCCTTGGTGTTGTAGAAATGAATTCTGAGAATTACATCTCTGGGGATATCTGGTGCAATTTTGGGGGGTTTTGGGAGTCTGTGGATTCTATCTATGATTAGATCTGAGTCTGATAGAGTGGGAATAGCTTTTTTAAAGATGGATTTTACATGGTTTAAGAGATTGTCTGTGTGGATATGTTCCGGAATACCTCGGATTTTTACGTTATTCCTGCGATTATGGTTTTCTATGTCAGCCAATTTGATTTTTAGCCTTTTGAAGATAGATCACGGATAATATTGGAGGATTTTGTAGTAGTTTTTTCTACTGCATCAATTCTTGTTTCGTGATCAGAGATTTTTTTGTTAAGTTGTTCAAGAGTGGTTTCAAACCGTTTGGCTTGGACGTCGAAGCTTTTTAACATATTTTTGTTTATTTTGTTAGCTAGATTAAGCATATATGCCTCAGTTCTAGCGTTGTTGCTGAGGGAGGAGATTTGATTAGGGTTTGTGGCCAATAAGTTTGGTGGGGTTGTATCTTGGTCATTGTCTAACTTGAGTTTATTTTTTAGTGGACTTGTGTTAGGGGAAGAGTCACTAAAGCTGGAGTAATCTTCTTCCCCTTGTTCTGTTCCTTGAGATGGTGTGGAGATTATTTGTCTCTCCTCCTCTCGTTCTTTTCTTTTGTTGGACTGAGATTAGTCCATACTTTCAGGTTGACCCTCTATCTGAGGTAATTTTGGAGGATTCAATTTTTTTTTTTTTTGAGGGGTATTATAGATTTTTCTCTCATCTCTTATGGGGATCTGGATTTTTCAGGGCTCAAAGTGTTAACCTTGTCCCTTAGAGAGTAGCAGTGGTGATTAGTGTTGAGCGATACCGTCCGATACTTGAAAGTATCGGTATCGGATAGTATCGGCCGATACCCGAAAAGTATCGGATATCGCCGATACCGATATCCGATACCAATACAAGTCAATGGGACACCAAGTATCGGAAGGTATTCTGATGGTTCCCAAGGTCTGAAGGAGAGGAAACTCTCCTTCAGGCCCTGGGATCCATATTAATGTGTAAAATAAAGAATTAAAATAAAAAATATTGATATATTCACCTCTCCGGCGGCCCCTTGACATCACGCGGGTAACCGGCAGGCTTCTTTGTTTAAAATGAGCGCGTTTAGGACCTGCGGAATGACGTCGCGGCTTCTGATTGGTCGCGTGCCGCCCATGTGACCGCCACGCGACCAATCGGAAGCCGCGACGTCATTCCTCAGGTCCTAAATTCCTAGAATGAGGAGTTTAGTGCCTGAGAATGACGTTGCGGCTTCTGAGTGGTCGCGTCGCGGTCACATGGACGGCACGCGACCAATCAGAAGCCGCGACGTCATTCCTCAGGTCCTAAACGCGCTCATTCTAGGAATTTAGGGCCTGAGGAATGACGTCGCGGCTTCCGATTGGTCGCGTCGCGGTCACATGGGCGGCACGCGACCAATCAGAAGCCGCGACGTCATTCCGCAGGTCCTAAACGCACTCATTTTAAACAAAGAAGCCTGCCGGTTACCCGCGTGATGTCCAGGGGCCGCCGGAGAGGTGAATATATCAATATTTTTTATTTTAATTCTTTATTTTACACCTCACTATGGATCCGATACCGATACCCGATACCACAAAAGTATCGGATCTCGGTATCGGAATTCCGATACCGCAAGTATCGGCCGATACCCGATACTTGCAGTATCGGAATGCTCAACACTAGTGGTGATGTATTCTTTCCTCTCCTTGCGTTTTGGTTTGCTTAGAGAGTTGGGGAATGTTAGATTTAGGAATGGTTCCCTCTTTTATCCCCATGGTGATGATGCTATACAGAGTGTCTTCGTCAATAATAACTATCAAATATGCTTACAGAACTTACACAGATATTTAAACCTGTTGAGAAAAAGCAGAGTACTGATAGTAATTTATGACAATTAGATCTTATCAAATCCTGTCAGGAGGGAAGAACAGAAAAGAAAATATATTGCAGCAAATATAAACAAGAATTTAAGCAAGTGTATTCAGTAGTAATCTACCTCTCCAGAGGTTAGGGTCAGAAGCCTGTAGAGAGAGTACAGTAGATGTAAAAGAATTCTCTAGTCTGAGAAGACGGTGAAGGAAGGGGAACCACAAGGCGCAGCAAGCTCTGAAAAACCAAAGGCCTTGCTAAGATCTGTTTATAGTGCTCCTGTATCAGGGGAGAGAGGGTATTTGTGTTCCCAAAGCCCCAGGGAGGTTTAGTATAGCAAATGTCCAGTTTCTTTGTTGGAAGACTGTGAAAAGGGGAGGTACCACAGGGCGCAGCAAGCCCTGAAAAACACTGCTGTAGTTTAAACGTATGGCCTGCTACCAAAGGCCTTGCCAGTGCTGTTTATAGTACTCCTGTATCAGGGGTGAGAGGGAACTTGTTATTCCACAGCCCCAGTGTGATTTAGTACAGCAGATGACCTGCAGATCCTTTGTTAGAAGGAGTACCACAGGGCGCAGCAAGCCCTGAGAAACAATGCTATAGTATAGCAACTATCTTGGGTTAGTACCCTGATAAGGTGAAGTTAGCAAAAATAAGTAAGCTGAAGCTGGAGGGAGATGGGGACCATAAGGCCCAGCTTACCCTGAGAAGTATTGTTAATGTGACATAAAATATGCAAATAACATGCCTCCTTTGGCAGATTTAACAGCCCACAGCCCCAGGGAGGTATGATAAGTTAATGGAGCCACAAGTGTGGACTCTGAGTCCGGGTATATTAAGCGGGGTACAGCTGGAGTATTAATGGCACCTCAGTGTGGTCGAGTGTACCTGAGTTGACTGGAAGGCAGGAAGGCGGGAAAACGTGAAGGAAACCGATATTCCTCTGGTAGCAGGGGTATGGGAAATCACTGCAAGGCCTCACCGCAGCGTTGATGTTTGGTGTCCGGAGTGTCCTCTCTGCTGGTGGTCCTGCTGGTGGTCCGGAGGGGAATCCTGATCTTGTATTCGGGTGCAGAGATGGCGTCCCTGTTCACCGCAGCGTCGATGTCAAGAGCTGCAGCCGTCTCCTTGTGTTCTCTGCAGTGGCAAAGGCTTCCGGGTCTGTGCTACGGGCAGGAGTGTGCTCCGGGGTTGAAGACACTGTTGTTGATGGCGGCAATGGCTGTCCTCACACGCTCGTAGTAGGCCTCAGATTGCCATGAGGTAAATAGATCTTCCTGGGTGAAGGGTCAATTTTTGTTCTTTTTGGTCTAAAATAAGCCTGGAGGAAGGCTGTATCAATCACCCATATAAAATTGTGTGGCTGGTTTGTAAAAGTAGGGATTAAAGTTGGATTGGAGGTTTTTACCTCAGGAGCTCCCTGATCGCACGTCTCACATAGCCAGAGACCGAAGCCATGCCCCCTCGCCTGCAGAATTTTTAACCATGACAGCCTATTGTGTTACTAACTTTAATCTTTAAAACTGTGGTCTCAGCTCTCTAAAGGTTCTTGACCAGGTCCTCCCATTTAGTTCTGGGCTTATTCCTTACCTATATCAGAATCATCCTTACCCCACGAGGTGAGATAGTTTATGGAGCCCCAGACCAAGGAAGATTGACAGTCATCTTGTGTATCTTCCATTTCCTAATAATTGTGACAACACTTGTTGCCTTCTCACCAAGCTGCTTACCTATTGTCCTATAGCCCATTCCAGCCTTGTGCCGGTCTACAATTTTGTCCCTGGTGTCCTTAGACAGCTCTTTGGTCTTGGCCATGGTGGAGAGATTGGACTGTGAATAATTGAGTGTGTGGACAAGTTTCTTTTATACAGGTAAGAAATTCAAACAGGTGCAGTTAATACTGGAAATATGATTAGAGTAGGTTGGCTTTTAAAAAAAAATCTAATAGCCTTGTTATGTAGATGATCAAATACTTATTTCGTGCAGTATAATGAAATTTAATTATTTAAAAATCATAAAATGTGAATATCTATATTTTATTTTTATATTCTGTCACAGTTAAAGTGTATCTACGCTAAAAATTACAGACCTCTCCGTTCTTTGTAGGTGGGAAAACGTGCAAAATTGGCAGCTATTATTATTATTATTATTTATTATTATAGCGCCATTTATTCCATGGCGCTTTACATGTGAGGAGGGGTATACATAATAAAACAAGTACAATAATCTTGAACAATACAAGTCACAACTGGTACAGGAGGAGAGAGGACCCTGCCCGCGAGGGCTCACAATCTACAAGGGATGGGTGAGGATACAGTAGGTAGGGTAGAGCTGGCCGTGCAGCGGTTTGGTCAATCGGTGGTTACTGCAGGTTGTAGGCTTGTCGGAAGAGGTGGGTCTTCAGGTTCTTTTTGAAGGTTTCGATGGTAGGCGAGAGTCTGATACAGGTCCTTCTCAAAAAATTAGCATATAGTGTTAAATTTCATTATTTACCATAATGTAATGATTACAATTAAACTTTCATATATTATAGATTCATTATCCACCAACTGAAATTTGTCAGGTCTTTTATTGTTTTAATACTGATGATTTTGGCATACAACTCCTGATAACCCAAAAAACCTGTCTCAATAAATTAGCATATCAAGAAAAGGTTCTCTAAACGACCTATTACCCTAATCTTCTGAATCAACTAATTAACTCTAAACACATGCAAAAGATACCTGAGGCTTTTATAAACTCCCTGCCTGGTTCATTACTCAAAACCCCCATCATGGGTAAGACTAGCGACCTGACAGATGTCAAGAAGGCCATCATTGACACCCTCAAGCAAGAGGGTAAGACCCAGAAAGAAATTTCTCAACAAATAGGCTGTTCCCAGAGTGCTGTATCAAGGCACCTCAATGGTAAGTCTGTTGGAAGGAAACAATGTGGCAGAAAACGCTGTACAAAAGGAAAGATTGTGGAGAAGGACCGATTCCAGACCTTGGGGAACCTGAGGAAGCAGTGGACTGAGTCTGGTGTGGAAACATCCAGAGCCACCGTGCACAGGCGTGTGCAGGAAATGGGCTACAGGTGCCGCATTCCCCAGGTAAAGCCACTTTTGAACCATAAACAGCGGCAGAGGCGCCTGACCTGGGCTACAGAGAAGCAGCACTGGACTGTTGCTAAGTGGTCCCAAGTACTTTTTTCTGATGAAAGCAAATTTTGCATGTCATTCGGAAATCAAGGTGCCAGAGTCTGGAGGAAGACTGGGGAGAAGGAAATGCCAAAATGCCTGAAGTCCAGTGTCAAGTACCCACAGTCAGTGATGGTGTGGGGTGCCATGTCAGCTGCTGGTGTTGGTCCACTGTGTTTCATCAAGGGCAGGGTCAATGCAGCTAGCTATCAGGAGATTTTGGAGCACTTCATGCTTCCATCGGCTGAAATGCTTTATGGAGATGAAGATTTCATTTTTCAGCACGACCTGGCACCTACTCACAGTGCCAAAACCACTGGTAAATGGTTTACTGACCATGGTATTACTGTGCTCAATTGGCCTGCCAACTCTCCTGACCTGAACCCCATAGAGAATCTGTGGGATATTGTGAAGAGAAAGTTGAGAGACGCAAGACCCAACACTCTGGATGAGCTTAAGGCCGCTATTGAAGCATCCTGGGCCTCCATAACATCTCAGCAGTGTCACAGGCTGATTGCCTCCATGCCACGCCGCATTGAAGCAGTCATTTCTGCCAAAGGATTCCCGACCAAGTATTGAGTGCATAACTGAACATTATTATTTGTTGGTTTTTTTGTTTGTTATTAAAAAACACTTTTATTTGATTGGATGGGTGAAATATGCTAATTTATTGAGACAGGTTTTTTGGGTTATCAGGAGTTGTATGCCAAAATCATCAGTATTAAAACAATAAAAGACCTGACAAATTTCAGTTGGTGGATAATGAATCTATAATATATGAAAGTTTAATTGTAATCATTACATTATGGGAAATAATGAAATTTAACACTATATGCTAATTTTTTGAGAAGGACCTGTATGTTGTGGTAGAGAATTCCAGAGTAGGGGGATGCACGAGAGAAATCTTGTATGCGATTGTGGGAAGAGGAGATAATAGGGGAGTAGAGAAGGAGATCTTGTGAGGATCGGAGGTTGCGTGCAGGAGAGTACCGGGAGACGAGGTCGCAGATGTATGGAGGAGACAGGTTGTGGATGGCTTTGTATGTCATGGTTAGGCTTTTGTACTGGAGTCTCTGGGTGATGGGGAGCCAGTGAAGGGACTGACAGAGGGGAGAGACCGGGGAATAGCGGGGGGACAGGTGGATTAGTTGGGCAGCAGAGTTTAGAATAGATTGGAGGGGTGCAAGAGTGTTAGAGGGGAGGCCACAGAGCAGGAGGTTACAGTAGTCAAGGCAGGAGATGATGAGGGCATGGACTAGGGTCTTTGCAGATTCTTCGTTTAGGAATGTGCAGATCCGTGAAATATTTTTGAGTTGGAGGCGGCAGGAAGTGGAAAGGGTTTGGATATGTGGTTTAAAAGAGAGATCAGTGTCAAGGATTACCCCAAGACAGCGGGCTTGTGGGACTGGGGAGAGAGGGCAGCCGTTTACTGTAATGGATAGGTTAGTTGGGGAGGTCGTGTGAGATGGGGGAAAGATGATGAATTCTGCTTTGTCCATGTTAAGTTTTAGAAATCTAGTGGAGAAGAAGGATGAAATAGTGGACAGACATTGAGGGATTCTGGTTAGTAGGGTGGTAATATCTGGTCCAGAGATGTAGATCTGTGTGTCGTCAGCATAGAGATGATACTGAAAGCCGTGAGATTCTATGAGCTGTCCCAGGCCAAAGGTGTAAATGGAGAAGAGCAGGGGTCCTAGAACTGAACCTTGCGGGACTCCGACAGATAGGGGGTGAGGTGAGGAGGTGGTGTGTGAGTGGGAGATGCTGAATGTACGGTCAGTTAGGTATGACGAGATCCAAGATAGGACCAAGTCTGTGATTCCAAGGGATGAGAGGGTCTGCAGCAGCAAGGAATGGTCCACTGTGTCAAAGGCAGAGGACAGGTCCAGGAGGAGGAGGATAGAGTAGTGTCGCTTGCTCTTGGCGGTTAATAGGTCATTGGTGACCTTAGTTAGGGCAGTTTCAGTGGAGTGGTGTGACCGGAAGCCTGATTGAAAGAGGTCGAAGAAGGAGCAGGAAGATAGATGGGAGGACAGTTCAAGATGGACATGTTGTTCCAGTAGTTTTGAGGCAAAGGGGAGAAGTGATATAGGGCGATAGCTAGATGCAGAGGATGGGTCAAGAGAGGGCTTTTTGAGGATAGGTGTGATTACCATATACTTATTTTCCCCATTGTACAGTATATGATATTTGTGCTATTGAGACCGCAAATGAATAGGCGGTGTGCAGTAAGAATATCAGATGCATCTAATGCTGGCTGCTTAATCCCTTCTACAGTGACAACAAAACAGGGAGAAGGTCTACTTAAGCAATCAAATGATGAGCGTGACTTTTTTATCCCTCCTAAATCCATCCTAGACATCTACAGTATATTTGAGGCCATCGTAATGACATGGACAGGCAGTATGGCTTTGGAGTAATTTTGGAATGTGTTTGACACAAAAAGTTAAAAGTTTCATTATTGAGTTGAAAATGTTTATGTTATTGCATAGTGAGAAAAAAAATTGAAAAGTGCAAAAATACACAAAAATTCAGCATAGCAAAGTGTCCATGACTGCTAGAAGGTATGGGAGTGGAGTTATGGGGAGGATACGTTTGCTTAGTTTTATTCAAAGACTACTTTTCTACAGAATAGCTCAACTGATGTGATTATTATTATTATTTCCAAACAGCATTCATGTGTAAAATAATTCACATTTTCATAGCAAACAATAGATAATACTGAATGGGAAGTTGTTATATTATGAGAGGATTTCTAATCAAAACCATTAAAGCAAATATTCCAGTAATTTACAGGCTGCATATACAACATAATTAGGTGCTTTATACTTTCCTTACATTTGGATGGTTCTATAATTGATTCTTTATTTTATCCCATTATTCATTTTAATCTGCAATTTCATGACCATATTGAGGGTCCTTGCGTCCTTACACCGTATGCAATCTGCTGTATATCACATACTATTTGCTTTCCATAAACTGTAATGTATATGAAGACAAGGTGCATACATTTTTGTAGTTATTTCTCTATGAGAGTAAAATATGCTCTGCCTATTTCAATATGTCGAGACCTGAGCTGTTGCCAATTTTTTACCCCTCCATATTTTTCTGTACTGCCATTTTAGAGTAACTCTTTTAACGCTTATTAATTTTATTTTTTTTATTATTTTATTTTACCTTTTATGGTTCTATATAAATAATGTGAAATCTTCATAATTATGCGGTCATTAGATTTTTTTTTCCTAAAATTTATCAAGCTTATTTTATTTTTTTATCAATTTAAATTAAACGCTCCAATTACCATATATACTCGAGTATAAGCTGACCCGAGTATAAGCCGAGACCACTAATTTTGCCACAGAAAACTGTTAAAACTTATTGACGAGTATAAGCCTAGGGTGGGAAATGCAGCAGCTACTGGTAAATATCAAAAATAAAAATAGATACCAATAAAAGTAAAAATAATTGAGACATCAGTAGGTTAAATGTTTTTGAATATCCATATTGAATCAGGAGCCCCATGTATTGCTCCAAACAGTTCATGATGGGCCCCATAAGATGCTCCATACAAAATACGCCCCATATAATGCTCCATAAAGTTCATGATTGGCCCCATAAGATGCTCCATAGAATATTATGCCCCATATAATGCTGCACAAAGGTTGATTGCCCCATAAGATGCTCCATAGAATACTATGCCCCATATAGTGAAGAGCGAGTATACTCATTGCTCGGGTGGTCTCCGAGTATTTGTTACTGCTCGGAGATTTAGTTTTTGTTAATGGCAGCTGCATGATTTACAGCTGCTAGCCAGCCTGAGTACATGTGGGGGTTGCCTGGTTGCTAGGGAATCCCCGCATGTAATCAAGCTGACTAGTAGCCGCAAATCATGCAGCTGCAGCAAGGAAAACTAAATTTCTGAGCAGTCACAAATACTCTGACACCACCCGAGCATGCTCGGAAAAATCTGAGCAGCGAGTATACTCGCTCATCACTAGCCCCATATAATGCTACACAAAGGTTGATGGCCCCATAAGATGCTCCATAAAATAACATTCCCCATATGCTGCTGTGATGAAAAAAATGACTTACTCACCTCGTCGCTGGGAGTCTGGTGCCGGTGTCCTGAGCAGGCGGGGACACTGGTTCGCTATGGGGGCTAGGTGCGGGAATCACCACTGGCTCAGGTCCCCGGCACTTGTGATATTCACCTGTCCCCGTTCAACCGCCACGCGCCGCTGTGTCTTCCGGGTCTCTGCAGTGGCTGTTCAAGCAGAGGGCACACACTAAACACGTCATTGTGCCCTTTGACCTGAACATCACAGTCAGAGGACGCGAAAGTCAGAGCCCAGTGGTGGAATGGGGAAAGGTGAAAATCGCCTGACTCATCCTCCCGTCAAATTCACCCCCTCCTGATGCCTCTCCTATGGTCTCTGACGTCGGCAGCTTGTTCCTGTGTTCAGAGGTCACATGGTACCGCTCATTAAAGTAATGAATATGCACTCCATGCTTATGGAAGTGGAGTCACATCCATATTCATTACTTTAATAAGCGGTACCACATGACCGCTGAACACAGGAAAAGCTGCGGGCATTGGAGACCATTGGAGAAACAGAGACCACCCCATGAGCAGGTGAGTATGATGTGACAGTCACCACTCCTGCCGCTCCCCCTCCCCCGCCCACCCCCTAGGCCAATGACTCGAGTATAAGCCGAGAGGGGCACTTTTAGCCTAAACAAATGGGCTGAAAATGTCGGCTAATAATCGAGTATATGTGGTATTTTAATATTAATTGTTAAAAGAATTAATTTGCATTCCGTTACATTGCATAATAGTGGCAGGATGACAAAGGGAATGTAAGAGTTTGAACTCATTACATAACTCAAAAATAACCTGTCAGTATTAATGGCACTATGCCAGTGGCATTCCTGCAGGGCACACTTAACATAACAGATCATTGCAGCACAGGCTGAGAAGGGTTATCACATTATTTCATAATGAGGATAGTGATGAGCGGGTATGCTCGTTACTCAAGTTTCTCCGAGCATGCTCAGATGGTCTCCAAGTGTTTCAGCGTTCTCGGAGATTTAATTTGTGTCGATGTAGCTGCATGATTTGCGGCTGCTAGACAGCTTGAATGCATGTGGGAATTCCCTAACAAACAGGCAACCCCACATGTATTCAAGCTGTCTAGCAGCCACAAATCATTCAGCTGCGTCCACGTAAACTAAATCTCCGAGCACAAGGAAATACTCGGAGACCACCCGAGCATGCTCGGAGAAACTCAATTAACGAGCTTACTCGCTCATCACTAAATGAGGACAAACAAATCCATGTTTCATTGCACCTTTTTAATGTATTTAATAATAAATTAGGCAAAATTCATAATTATCTAATTACAGTATTACAATTTATGTAGAAACTCTACGTGTAAAATCATAAAATGTAACATTGTGCTAGTGTAACAAGGTCTGACAAATGTGTCACCTGGATTTCCTGTACATGCGGGCAGTAGTGCAATTATACATATACATCTTAAGCTAACACCTTAACTGAACATCAATTTCCTTCCCCATTTCCTTGGAAAATGTACACAAGCATACAGTAGATTGGTATGAGACACTGTGATTGAAATTGTGACAACTACAGAATAAGTATCGTTACTAGAAAATGCATACATCATTTATATACTGTGACTGTGGAGCCGACACAGACAGAAGAGAGCCCCTGTGAAAGAACAATGTATGGGCCCTTTACAGCTCATAATAATGCATGATTCCACCTGCTTTGGAGGTGAAAGTAAGTTCCCTTACCTCTTGGGCTGCACAGATACATCAATAGTATGTCCGCCCCTGTAGTGACTGCCCATCAGGATACATGATGACAGCACATTCTGGTAACTCATTACCTCCTTATTAGCAAATAAGGGGTACATTTTTACCCCAAAAAATAAGTGTCTGTGCATTGTCCCAGGTACATGACTACAAATTTCTTGACAGTTTGAGAAAAAACAATCTGTATTCATGGTTCTGAAGCAAATACGTACATTATTCCATATACCTCCAATGGAGAATAGTAAAAAAAATGTTTTTTGTTCAAAGTACAAACTAAAAATTTTATTTTTTTCACTAATAACAAGGTTTACCAAATGCAGATGTTTTTTGCCAACCGTCAATGAAATTGTAGAAAGAAATATAAATTGTTTTTAAGCTGCATGGACACCCTGTGGACTGTTCTCTCTTCTGTTGGGTTCCTCCAACAGGAATCTGACACTCTTGCTCACTTTTTGTGGTTTTGTTACAGCATTTATATATAATAGCACTGATGATGAAGTTTATGAATGACTTTTGCACCGTGTGGTTTTGGAAGTGAGACGTGCATTTACTACAAGCATAATACACACAGACTAACAGACAGACACAAATTTATAAACTCCTCAATATTGCCTGCATTGACAATGCCAACTTGTGGAATTATGAAAATCATTAGATCGATTAACATGTTACTAATATGCAAATGCTGAAAATAATGAAATCCAAATTTTCCTAATTTCTTGATTAATTCAGACATACAGAAATTCCCCCCACTTATACTCCTTGACTGATATCAATAAAGTTACTAATGATTGTAAAATAAATGTTCTGCCTTGCTGAATGCACTTTGGTATGCAAATCATCAAGATCCACTACTGGCAGCTTCCTTTGCAGTTACCAGCCAATGACATTGCAGAAATGCTCAAAAGGAGTCAAATTCAGAGACTTTGCAGGTCAAAATAACATGTTTAGTCAATGCAGGCTGCTCACAGTGGCACACGCAATATGCAGACTGGTGATGTCTTGTTCAAAAATAGCTCCTGGGACACTTTGGAGAAATGGCCATACTACTTGGTTCCACAACCCAATTTCCATCTTGCTCTGCACAATGATAGCCTTTGATAGCAGTGACATGAGGTAAAATAAATGTCCTCAGAAAAAGTCACACCATTGTTGCTCTTGGAATTATGTTGGGGATGGAGAATTGTAGAAAAATAGGACTTTATGAAACAAATGAGTGAAGATAACTGAATTTATTTGAGCTTAATTGAATTCTCGAATTTTACAAACAATTGTACTTTCTATTATGAGAATTTTTTGCAATTAGCAGCTGGTCCAATTTTGCTGAACCAACGAAGGCCAGACAAAGAGCTAAAAATTAATTATTTATCCCTTGTCAAGCTACCAGTGATTCCCCACCTTTTCTTTTTACCCTTTTTCACATGCATTCTCTTCAGCAGTTTAACTTGAGGCAATGGATTAGACGGTGAATGCTGCCCAAGGGACATTAATGGACTTGTTGAGCCAGAAAGTCCTGACCTGTAGTAAAATGGCTGAAGAGAATGTGTACAATGATGGAAGGGAAAGGGTATAGGCCCCAAGGGGCAGACGTATGTTTAAATGAGAAACACTATGTTTTGGAGAAAAAAAAACATTACAGTACAGTATGAAAAGTCGTACCATCTGTAAAACACAATGGTCATAATAAAATGACTTGGTCTGTTCTGCTAAATCTGGGCCAGGAGGGTTTCCAATTATTGATGAAACAATGAATTCTGGAATCTACTAAGGAAAATTTCAGGACAGCTGTCCATGAGCTGAATTTCAAGAGAGCACGAATTATCCCCTTCATGACCCAGCCTATTTTGACCTTAATGACCTGGCCATTTTTTGCAATTCTGACCAGTGTCCCTTTATGAGGTAATAACTCAGGAACACTTCAACGGATCCTATCGATTATGAGACTGTTTTTTCGTGACATATTGGGGCTTCATGTTAGTGGTAAATTTAGGTTGATGATTTCTGCGTTTATTTGTGAAAAAAAATGGAAATTTTGTGAAAATTTTGAAAATTTCGCAATTTTCACATTTTTAATTTTTATTCTGTTAAACCAGAGAGTTATGTGACACAAATTAGTTAATAAATAACATTTCCCACATGTCTACTTTACATCAGCACAATTTTGGAATCAAATTTTTTTTTGCTAGGAAGTTATAAGGGTTAAAATTTGACCAGTGATTTCTCATTTTTACAACAAAATAACAAAACCATTTTTTTAGGGACCACCTCACATTTGAAGTCAGTTTGAGGGGTCTATATGGCTGAAAATACCCAAAAGTGACACCATTCTAAAAACTGCACCCCTGAAGGTGCTCAAAACCACATTCAAGAAGTTTATTCACTCTTCAGGTGTTTCACAGCAGCAGAAGCAACATGGAAGGAAAAAAAATGAACATTTAACTTTTTAGTCACAAAAATGATTTTTAGCAACAATTTTTTTATTTTCCCAAGGGTAAAAGGAGAAACTGGACCACGAAAGTTGTTGTCCAATTTGTCCTGAGTACGCTGATACCTCATATGTGGGGGTAAACCACTGTTTGGGCGCACGGCAGAGCTCGGAAGGGAAGGAGCGCCATTTGACTTTTTGAATGAAGAATTGGCTCCAATCTTTAGCGGACACCATGTCACGTTTGGAGAGCCCCCGTGTGCCTAAACATTGGAGCTCCCCCACAAGTGACCCCATTTTGGAAACTAGATGTGCCAAGGAACTTGTCTATATGCATAGTGAGCACTTTAAACCCTCAGGTGCTTCACTAATTGATCCTTAAAAATGAAAAAGTACTTTTTTTTCACAAAAAAAAATTTTAACCTCAATTTTTTCATTTTCACATGGGCAACAGGATAAAATGAATCCTAAAATGTGTTGGGCAATTTATCCTGAGTACACCAATACCTCCAATGTGGCGGTAAACCACTGTTTGGGCACATGGTAAGGCTCAGAAGGGAAGGAACGCCATTTGACTTTTTGAATGAAAAATTATCTCCATGGTTAGCGGACACCATGTCGCATTTGGAGAGCCCCTGTGTGCCTAAACATTGGAGCTCCCCCACAAGTGACCCCATTTTGGAAACTAGACCCCCCCAAGGAACTTATGTAGATGCATAGTGAGCACTTTAAACCCTCAGGTGCTTCACAAATTGATACATAAAAATGAAAAAGTACTTTTTTTTCACAAAAAAATTATTTTAGCCTCAATTTTTTCATTTTCATATGGGCAGCAGGATAAAATGGATCCTAAAATTTGTTGGACGATTTCTCCTGAGTACGCCGATATTTCATATGTGGGGGTAAACCACTGTTTGAGCGCACGGCAAGGCTCGGAAGGGAAGGCGCACCATTTGACTTTTTAAATAAAAAATTAGCTCCAATCATTAGCGGACACCATGTCGCGTTTGAAGAGCCCCTGTGTGCCTAGACATTGGAGCTCCCCCACAAGTGACCCCATTTTGGAAACTAGACCTCCCAAGGAACTTATCTAGATGCATAGTGAGCACTTTAAACCCTCAGGTGCTTCACAAATTGATCCGTAAAAATGAAAAAGTACTTTTTTTTCACAAAAAAATTTATTTTAGCCTCAATTTTTTCATTTTCATATGGGCAACAGGATAGAATGGATCCTAAAATTTGTTGGACGATTTCTCCTGAGTACGCCGATACTGCATATGTGGGGGTAAACCACTGTTTGGGCACACGGCAGGGCTCAGAAGGGAAGGCGCGCCATTTGACTTTTTGAATGGAAAATTAGCTCCAATCGTTAGCGGACAACATGTCACGTTTGGAGAGCCCCTGTGTGCCCAAACATTGGAGCTCCCCCACAAGTGACCCCATTTTGGAAACTAGACCCCCCAAGGAACTTATCTAGATGCATAGTGAGCACTTTAAACCCCCAGGTGCTTCACAGAAGTTTATAACACGCTACGTGAAAATAAAAAATATTTTTTCTTTGGGCACACGGCAGGGCTCGGAAGGGAAGGTATGCCATTTGGCTTTTTGAATGGAAAATTAGCTCCAATCGTTAGTGGACACCATGTCACATTTGGAGAGCCCCTGTGTGCCTAAACATTGGAGCTCCCCCACAAGTGACCCCATTTTGGAAACTAAACCTCCCAAAGAACTAATCTAGATGTGTGGTGAGGACTTTGAACCCCCAAGTGCTTCACAGAAGTTTATAACGCAGAGGCATGAAAATAAAAAATAATTTTTCTTTAATCAAAAATGATTTTTTAGCCCACAATTTTTTATTTTCCCAAGGGTAACAGGAGAAATTTGACCCCAAAAGTTGTTGTACAGTTTCTCCTGAGTACGCTGATACCCCATATGTGGGGGTAAACCACTGTTTGGGCACATGCCGGGACTCGGAAGTGAAGTAGTGACGTTTTGAAAGGCAGACTTTGATGGAATGCTCTGCGGGCATCATGTTGCATTTGCATAGCCCCTGATGTACCTAAACAGTAGAAACCCCCCACAAGTGACCCCATTTTGGAAACTAGACCCCCGCAGGAACTTATATAGATGAGTGGTGAGCACTTTGAACCCCCAAGTGCTTCACAGAAGTTTATAACGCAGAGCCGTGAAAATAATAAATAAGTTTTCTTTCCTCAAAAATAATTTTTTAGCCCGCAATTTGTTATTTTCCCAAAGGTAGCAGGAGAAATTGGACCCCAAAAGTTGCTGTCCAGTTTCTCCTGAGTACGCTGATACCCCATGTGTGGGGGTAAACCACTGTTTGGGCACACGTCGGGGCTCGGAAGGGAGAGAGCACCATTTGACTTTTTCAACGCAAGATTGGCTGGAATCAATGGTGACACCATGTCGCATTTGGAGACCCCCTGATGTGCCTAAACAGTGGAAACCCCTCAATTCTAACTCCAACACTAACCTCAAACACACCCCTAACCCTAATCCTAACCCTAACCACAAACCTAACCACAACCCTAACCCCAACACACCCCTAACCCTAATCCCAACCCTAACCACAACCCTAACCCCAACACACCCCTAATCCTAGTCTTAACCCTAATTCCAACCCTAACTCTAATTCCAGCCCTAACCATAAGGCTATGTGCCCACGTTGCGGATTTGGGTGCGGATTTTTCCGCACCGTCTTTGAAAAATCTGCAGGTAAAACGCACTGCGCTTTACCTGCGGATTTCCAGTGTTTTTAGTGTGGATTTCACCTGCGGATTCCTATTATGGAGGTGTAAAACACTGCAGAATCCGCACAAAGAATTGACATGCTGCGGAAAATACAACGCAGTGTTTCCACGCTGTATTTTCCGCACCATGGGCACAGTGGATTTGGTTTTCCATAGTTTTATGTGGTACTGTAAACATGATGGAAAACTGCTACGAATCCGCAGCGACCAATCCGCTGCGGATCCACAGCCAAATCCGCACCATGTGCACATAGCCTAATTCTAACCCTAATTCCAACCCTAGCCCTAATTCTAACCCTAACCCTAATTGCAACCCTAACCCTAATTGCAACCCTAACCCTAATTCTAACCCTAACCCTAAGTGCAACCCTAGCCCTAAGTGCAACACTAACCCTAAGTGCAACCCCAACCCTAAGTACAACTCTAAGTGCAAAGATATCCCTAAGTGCAACTCTTACCCTAAGTGCAACCCTATCCCTAAGTGCAACCCTAACACTAAGTGCAACCCTAACCCTAAGTGCAACCCTAAGTGCAACCCTAACCCTAAGTGCAACCCTAAGTGCAACCCTAGCCCTAAGTGCAACCCTAACCCTAAGTGCAACATTAAGTGCAACCCTAACCTTAAGTGCAACCCTAAGTGCAACCCTAACCCTAAGTGCAACCCTAGCCTTAAGTGCAACCATAACCCTAAGTTCAGCCCTATCCCTAAGTGCAACCCTAACCCTAAGGGCAACCCTAACCCTACCCCTACCCCTACCCCTAACGGAAAAACAAATAATAAATATAATTTCTGTATTTTATTATTTTCCCTACCTATGGGGGGGATAAAGGGGGGGTATTTACTATTTTTTTTTATTTTGATCGCTGTGATAGAACCTATCACAGCGATCAAAATGTACAGGGAACGAATCTGCCGGCTGGCAGATTCGGCGGGCGCACTGCGCATGCGCCCACCATTTTCCAAGATGGCGGCGCCCATGCGAGAAGACCGAAGACACCGGGAGGAACACCGGGACTAGGTAAGTATGGAGGGGTGCGATCGGACAGCGGGTGGAAGCGGAGGGGAGGACGGGGGAGGGCCGGAGGGGAGAGGAAGGTGCTTAGGACAGGACGGAGGGGTACAGAACACTGACGGCGGCTGCAGATCGCCGCCGTCAGTCGGTGGGGGGGGGTCAGATCGGGCTCTCCAGCCATGGCCGATGCTATTGCAGCATCGGCCATGGCTGGATTGTAATATTTCACCAATTTTCATAGGTGAAATATTACAGATTGCTCTGATTGGCTGTTTCACTTTCAACAGCCAATCAGAGCGATCGTAGCCATCGGGGAGTGAAGCCACCCTCCCTGGGATAAAGTACAACTCCCCCTGTCCCTGCAGGTCGGGTGAAATTGGAGTTAACCCTTTCACCCGATCTGCAGGGATGCAATCTTACCATGACGCCACATAGGCGTCACAGATCAGATTGGCACCGCCTTTCATGACGCCTACGTGGCGTCAAAGGTCAGGAAGAGGTTATGCAACAAGTCAACAACCGAAAGCACACAAGTCGTTCTACAAAAGATGGTTAAATGGAATCTGTGGTCAGTTTTTTTTCTATGTAATCTGAGAGCAGCATGCTTTAAAGGCAGAGACCCTGATTCAAGTGATGTGTAATTTACTGGACTGCTTGGTGCAATTTTCATAGAATCCCTGTTTCTTTTTTGCTTTAGATATAGTAGTGATCTGAATGCTAATCTGTGTATAACCTCACCCACACCCCTAATTGGCAGCTTCATATGTACACTTTAGGGTATGTGCCCACGTCTGGAAAGTATGCAGAAATTTCCAGAGAAAATCCTGAGGTTTTCCGCAGGAATTTTGCATGTGGATTATTCGCGTTTTTGGGGCATTTTTTGCGCTTTTTTTGCGGATTTTATGCGGATTTTTTTGCGGTTTTGCCCAGACACTAATATAATGGGAAATCCGCAAAAAATCCACAAAAATAATGAACATGTTGCTTCTTTTTCCGGAATGCGCTTTTTTGCGGAAAAAAAATGCAACATGTGCACAAAAATTGCGGAATGCATTCTAAATGATAGGATGCATATCCATGCATTTTTATGCATTTTTATAGCGTTTTTATCGCGGAAAAACGCACAAAAAACGCAAAAAATCTGCATCGTGTGCACATAGCCTAACAATGTCAGCAAGCTGCCAATCAGTCATAGACTTAAGGCCCACAACGAAAAAACACATGTTCCAGCTTAATGAAGATAAAATAGCAGGTTTTATTGAAAAATACTTAAAATGTGCATACTCCACGGATCTCACAATAGCCCCGGGAGGAGAGCGACGCGTTTCGACTGCTGCCGCAGTCTTTATCCAAGCTGATCTATCCCAAGGTAATGACGGACATATAAAGTACCGTGCACCAATCAACAAAGGATAACATGTCACATGGTCAAAAGGTCCTAAAATGCTTGTAACAATTACATACAAATAAACATATTAACATAAACACTTTAAAACATAATGGCATTAATTGCTGGAGTTTAGGCAGATGTTAATAATGAAACATTATCTCATTTTTACGATTCAAGCCGCCCGGAAAACGTGTACCCAAAACAAAGATCCAGTAAGCTTCCCGGGTTAATAACATTCTATGGATGTCTCCAGCCCGGTGAGGTTTTTTTATTTTCTCCAAACCCATTATGCGGAAAAATGTGGTGTCCCGTGTATGATAATCAACGAAATGCCTAGCCGCAGATGAAATATTGCGATTTGTATTTTTAATGTTAGAGATGTCATATAGATGTTCTGTAATGCGATTTTTTAATTTTCGTCCGGTGCAACCTATATAAGACTTATCGCATGTGGTACAATCAATTTTATAAACAACATTCCGAGTATTGCAATTAATGAAATCTTGTATCTGAAATTAATTAGTCTTATTGTGGTTCTGAAAAGACTTATTAGTAAACATATGTTTGCATGTAGAACAATTGGTTGTATTACATTTGAAACTGCCTTTACATTTTAGCCATGTAGATTGTGGTCTATCTGAAATGAAGATACTTGGTGACAGGATATTCCCTAAAGTGGGTGCTTTTCTCGCCACGATGTTGCAACCACTATGTAAAATTTTAGCAAGAATTGGGTCCTCATATACAATTGGTAAAGACTTCTGAATTATATTTTTAATTGCGTTAAATTGTGGACTATACTGTAAGCATACAGAAGGTTTCTCTGCATATTGCTTTTTATTTATTTTTACTGAAATTTTACCACCAGACGGGGCTTTTATTAGATCCTCATGTTTTTTCTTGGACACAATTTTGAGTGCACGGTTTAACATCCAATTTGGGTAGCCGCGTTGTTTGAATCTAATGCAAGATTTAGCCAAATCCTGTTGTAGGACAGCTTCGTTGTTGCAGTTGCCTTTTTTTAATCTGGTGAATTCTCCAACCGGAATTGACTTGATAGTGTGCTTTGGGTGACTACTATGTGCATGAAGAACAGTGTTCCCTGCCAACGGTTTGGAAAAAGTACAAGTGGTAATTAGTTGTGTATTGACTCACGTAAGTTCCAAATCCAAGAAAGTAATCTTGGTCTTTTCATGTACGTCAGTAAATCTGATGTTATATTCATTGTGATTAATGTAATCAACAAATTCCTGCACAAATGACACATCTCCCTTCCAGATAATAAGCGTGTCGTCAATATATCTCCCATACCATGAAATAAAAGGAATACATTTGTTAGAGGTACCGTACAAGAAATGAAATTCCCAAAAAGCCATAACTAAATTGGCTAAAGATGGCAAGAACTTGGCACCCATCGCCACACCCGTGTGCTGCAAATAAAAATCTCGATTAAAGGAAAAAAAATTTGTGAGTCAACAGAAAAAAAGTAACCTGTAAAATATATTCAATTAAATCATGAGCATAACCACTATACTTCTCCAAGTGAAAACGCAAGGCTTCCAATGCTACACTGTGTGGTATGCACGTGTATAGAGAAACCACGTCACAGCTGAGCCAAGAAGAATCAGATGACCATTCCTTCTGTGACAAAATATTCAAAATGTCTTTTGTGTCTTTAATATGGCCTGGTACCCTGAGAACCAAAGGCTGTAATAATGAATCCAACCATTGTCCCATAAGTTCGTTCGTGGAGCCAATGCTGGATACAATTGGACGCATGGGTGGAAAAATACTGCTTTTGTGGATCTTGGGTAATCCATATAAAATAGGCGTTACTGGATAAGGCTACGTTCACATTTGCGTTGTTGGGCGTTGCATCGGCGACGCGTCGGCAACGCAACACACAACGCATGCAAACGCATGCAAAACGCATTGTTTTGTGATGCATGCGTCCTTTTTTGGCATGATTTTTGGCGCAAAAAAAATGCAACATGCTGCATCCTCTGCGCCCTGACGCTTGCGCCAAAAAAGATGCATGCGTCACAAAATGCAAGACAACGCATGTCCATGCGCCCCCATTTTAAATATAGGGGCGCATGACGCATGCGTCGCTATGCGTCACCGAACCTGCGCCCGACGCAACGCAAATGTGAACGTAGCCTAAGAAACTTTAAGAGAATCACTCTGTTTCTTTGAGATGACTCCTACAGAAAATCCTTCATCAATAATGTTATCTAACTTTTTTTTTAACTCGATAGTGGGATCATGTCTCAATTTTTTATAAGTTAGTTCATCAGACAATAAATTCAAAATTGCTTCCTCATACTGCGTGGAAACTAACACAGAGTTCCGCGCTTCTGAGAACCGGTGAGCTGGCTTGCTTTTTCCTTCACTTCAATTGTCTTGATTGCCGTGCACCCGGTTCGGCATTACGCTCAGTGCTACTCCACATTTGGACTCACTACCCCCAACTATTCAGGGAGGCACACGTCTATCCTTAGTTTTAATTCTATTCTTATTTTTTGTTTTATTTTTTGCTGGACTATGGCAGAAGCCAATCAGAGCAGAATGCAAAAAGCCGCTCAGGTTTTTTCCAGTGGCTTGAACGATAAGGTAGAATCTTCAGAAATTGTGAACACTCTAACTCAACTACATAAGACTTTAACCCTAGAAACTAAGACATGGTGGGATCTCACTACACTACAAAATTATGTCTCTAAAGACATGATCCCCAGAGGTCTGAGAATTAAAAATAAATCCACTACTGACTTTGGAGAGATTATCTCTAACGAATGGGATTTCTTCTTAAGCACCTGTTCTTTAAATTTGATGCAATTAATTATTAAATATGAGGAACTAAAGTTGTCGGATATCCAGAAAGACATTGGAGTTTTTAAATCAACTTTAAGCTCACATAACATCGCATTAGAAGAAAATGCTATTTAAAAAAAAACGCAAGAGGATTTGATTAAATTAGAAGAGGACATCATGCAAAGGAAAAAACGCAAATTCCAGCGAGATCTGGATGATTATGCGAATAACAAAATTTATAATTGGCATGAGTGGAGTCGTTCCTTTTCTAAAACACCTGGTTCTATCTTGAAATATACAAATTATAAAAGAAAATATAATAAACGGTCTGTTAGCTTTAATTCCTATGACAGTGATTCCGGCAACTGTGGCTTCAATACATCCGACATTTCTTCTAATGAATCAGCTGGCTGCAGTTTCAGCAAACAGAGTCACAGGTCAAAAAACGCAAAAGGTGTGGTGTCCGGAAACACAGAAAGTACCTCTGGCATACAAACACGCCGCAAACAATACAAACAGAGGTAGAGCCTTGTAATGTGTTACATCTGTCCTCTCGCAGTTTTACAGTGGAACAATTAAAGGTGCTATCTTATGGGATGAATTTTGCCCCAGATTATGATTTCAACCTTTTTTCCACCATTCTTGATATAAATAAATTTGTTAGAAATCTAACAATTAAAAAACATTTTTGGTCTGAAGAGTCTCCAATGAGTCAAGTTCAAGAATCACAACATACCATAGTTAATGAGTTCCATACAATCGATTTTCATGAACAAATTGCTTTACTATCCTTACAGGAGTTACAGATTCAGGACATTATGCCTCAAGTTTGCGATAATGCACCAGACCATTTAAAACTAAAAACCCTTTCTTTTTTCCCATCCAATCCAGGGCAGATTGTATGAATAGATTCCAAGAGGTCTTAGAAAGAGAACTAAAAAACCTCAAGTTCACAAAACCTTGTATAAGTGTCTCCCACAATATGACTAAACAACAAAAAAATATCATTCAGGAAATTCAAGAAATGAAAGATATAGTCATTAAAATGAGTGATAAAGGAGTAGTGGTTGTGTTAGATTCCACGCAATATGAGAAAGCAATTTTGAATTTATTGTCTGATGAACTGACTTATAAAAAATTGAGACATGATCCCACTATCGAGTAAAAAAAAAAGTTAGATAACATTATTGATGAAGGATTTTCTCTAGGAGTCATCTCAAAGAAACAGAGTGATTCTCTTAAAGTTTCTTATCCAGTAACAACTTTTTTATATGGATTACCCAAGATCCACAAAAGCAGTATTTTTCCATCCAATTGTATCCAGCATTGGCTACACTAACGAACTTATGGGACAATGGTTGGATTCATTATTACAGCCTTTGGTTCTCAGGGTACCAGGCCATATTAAAGACACAAAAGACATTTTTAATATTTTGTCACAGAAGGAATGGTTATCTGATTCTTCTTGGCTAAGCTGTGACGTGGTTTCTCTATACACGTGCATACCACACAGTGTAGCATTGGAAGCCTTGCGTTTTCACTTGGAGAAGTATAGTGGTTATTCTCATGATTTAATTGAATATATTTTATTGACGACACGCTTATTATCTGGAAGGGGGATGTGTCATTTGTACAGGAATTTGTTGATTACATTAATCACTATGAATATAACATCAGATTTACTTACGTACATGAAAAGAACAAGATTACTTTCTTGGATTTGGAACTTGCGGGAGTCAATACACAACTAATTACCACTTGTACTTTTTCCAAACCGTTGGCAGGGAACACTGTTCTTCATGCACATAGTAGTCACCCAAAGCACACTATCCAGTCAATTCCGGTCGGAAAATTCACCAGATTAAAATGCAACAACGAAGCTGTCCTACAACAGGATTTGGCTAAATCTTGCATTAGATTCAAACAACGCGGCTACCCAAATTGGATGTTAAACCGTGCATTCAAAATTGTGTCCAAGAAAAAACATGAGGATCCTATAAAATCGTTGATCTTAGATATATATATACACACAGTGGCGCTCAGTGACCAGCTATGGAAATAATGCTGCGGATAAAGACAACGACCACTACGTTGTCGTAATAAACCCATAAATAGGTATAAATAAATGAATAAATAAATAAATCCGCGCAGAAAACCATATAGAAAACCCAAAAGCTTTTACTTAGACAAATATGTACAAATATCTACCACACATAAATATTACACTTCCCCTATTTTTTTTTACAATAAATGCAAACACAATACACTGTATCTCTATGCGATGGAACCTAAGTAAGAAACAGGCTATTGTACTTATAATCAAGACTACGTATATGTTGCAGTTCAAATGGCCATATGATATATAGTCTGAAGTCTTAGTGGGCCAAACCAGGAGATGCCTCGTCACAATGTAAAAAAGGAGACAATGAGTCTATAGTAGAATATTTAAAATATAGAGAGATCTCTCATCTACAAGTGGAACACAGCGAGCAGAAAAAACCTTTAAGAAAACGAAATCCTTGAGAAAACAAAAAGAACAAAAAAACCAAAAAGAACAAAAAAAATGAATCACTGTAACACCTCTCCGGCCGGTGGCGGGTGTTTCGAAGGATAAAAGCAGCAGCGTGGGACAGACGGGTTAACCGGGTCGGAAACCTGCTGTACAAGCCTACTGTTACCTCAGATGGAGCTCATATACTGACGTTATATTGGCGTTATATTGACGAAATCTTTGGTATACCTGCGCTGTAGACAATATTCGATCCTGGGCAGGTGATGTGGTCGCGGCTTACAGGCGTTCACTGCTTCCTCGCGTCTGCGATCTTCGGAGCAGGACCTGCCGTGACGTAAGCAGTCACGTGGAGCGGAGTAACTTGGAGACTTGGAGACTGAACGTTCAGTAGGTACGGGTCGCCTCGTAGACCAAAGTCCTACGCGTTTCGGAAAGAACGCTTTCCTTCATCAGGGATGGTGTTACAGTGATTCATTTTTTTTGTTCTTTTTGTTTTTTTTGTTCTTTTTGTTTTCTCAAGGATTGCGTTTCCTTAAAGGTTTTTTCTGCTCGCTGTGTTCCACTTGTAGATGAGAGATCTCTCTATATTTTAAATATTCTACTATAGACTCATTGTCTCCTTTTTTACATTGTGACGGGGCATCTCCTGGTTTGGCCCACTAAGACTTCAGACTATATATCATATGGCCATTTGAACTGCAACATATACGTAGTCTTGATTATAAGTACAATAGCCTGTTTCTTACTTAGGTTCCATCGCATAGAGATACAGTGTATTGTGTTTGCATTTATTGTAAAAAAAAATAGGGGAAGTGTAATATTTATGTGTGGTAGATATTTGTACATATTTGTCTAAGTAAAAGCTTTTGGATCTAATAAAATCCCCATCTGGTGGTAAAATTTCAGTAAGAACAAATAAAAAGCAATATGCAGAGAAACCTTTTGTATGCTTACAGTATAGTCCACAATTTAACACAATCTAATATATAAAGCTGAATGTGTGTGTGTATGTGTATGTGTGTATGTATGTCTGGGATTGGCATCTGCACCGTCGCAGCTACAGCCACAAAATTTTGCACAGTCACACGTCTGGACCCCGAGAGCGTCATAGGCTATATTGTGAGGCGAAATTTTAACCCTGCGCGTTCCAATTCACCAAACAATTTTGCCCCTATCTACATAATGGGGAAAAAAGTGAAAGGACAAGTGTTGGAGGCGTGGCAGCTACAGCAACAAAATTTTGCACAGTCACACGTCTGGACCCCGAGAGTGTCATAGGCTATGTTGTGAGGTGAAATTTTAACCCCGCGCTTTCCAATTCACCAAACAATTTTGCCCCTATCTACATAATGGGGAAAAAAGTGAAAGGAAAAGTGTTGGAGGGGTTGCAGCTACAGCCACAAAATTTTGCACAGTCACACGACTGGACCCCGAGAGCGTCATAGGCTATGTTGTGAGGTGAAATTTTAACCCCGCGCTTTCCAATTCAGCAAACAATTTTGCCCCTATCTACATAATGGGGAAAAGTGAAAGGAAAAGTGTTGGAGGCAAATTGACAGCTGCCAGATGTGAACAAGGGGGACTTAAAGAATGAGAGCGATGGTGCCAAAGAGTATATACCGGACAGTTGCTAAGGTGGGGCCCCGACATGGGATACTCACCACACACGGGGATATGAACACACACAAAATGCGCCACACACTACCACATGCTTGAACACATATTACCCTCAGCACACATTTCACCACACATACACCAACCTTGCCACATAAAAGTCGAAACACAAAAGTCGCCGCTCAAAACTCGCCATGCGCAAAACTCACCACATGCAAAAACTAGGCTCACGCAAAACTCGCCACAAGTGCAAAACTCACCTCATGGAAAACTCACCACACGCAAAACTTGCACACGCGCAAAAATTGCCACATGCACAAAAGTTGCAACACATGCAAAAGTTGCCTCACACAAAACTTGCACATACTCAAATGGCACCACACATAAAACTCGCCACGCGCAAAAACTCGCCACGCGCAAAACTTGCTGCACACAACTTGCTGCACTAACCTGTCACATGCAACTCGACACACAAAAAGTTGCTACACGCATGTTGCCACACAAAACTCATCTCACAAAAGTCGCTACATGCATGTCGCCACACACAACTCAACACACACAACTTGACAAACGAAACTCGCCCTAAAACACACACAAGTCTGGTATTATCCTTCAAAAATAAAAATCTGATTAATAAGCAGACAAACTACAAGAGCAACAAATGTACCATATAGGAAATACGGCAGCTGTCAGTCACATGACCTGTCTATTATGTGTATGTGTGAGCTAATATATACTGCCAGGGGGAGGGCTTCCTGTTGGCTGGGGATTTATCAGGCTGCCAATTTAGCTTACAAATACTGAGGTAAAAATACTGAGTAAACAACGTGTGAACGAGGTCTAATACAGGAGGAGATGACACACAGGTATATACTATAAACAGGGGAGATGACACACAGGTATATACTATATAGAGAAGGAGATGACATACAGGTATATACTATATACAGGAGGAGATGACACACAGATATATACTATATACAGGGGAGAAGACACACAGGTATATACTATATACAGGAGGAGATGACATACAGGTATATACTATATATAGAAGGAGATGACATACAGGTATATACTATATACAGGAGGAGATGACATACAGGTATATACTATATACAGGGGAGATGACACACAGCAGGTATATACTATATACAGGGGAGATGACATACAGGTATATACTATATACAGGAGATGACATACAGTTGTATACTATATATAAGGGAGATGACAAACATGTATATACTGAGGTGAAAATGAGAGGTGTGAGGAGAAAATGAAAAGGTGTGAGTGCAAAATGAGAGGAGTGAGGGAAAATAGTGGAGTGATCGGAAAATGACAGATGTGAGGTCGAAATGACAAGTGTTAGGGGGGAATGAGAGGAGTGAGGGAGAAAATGAGAGATGTGAGGGGGAAAATGAAAGATGTGATTGGGAAAATGAGAGGCGTGATGGGAAAATAAGAGAAGTGAGGTGCTATAACTAACCACAGATATTTACTATGCCCAGGCAACGCCGGGCTCTTCAGCTAGTTAAAAATATAATTCAGAAGTCTTTAACAATTGTATATGAGGACCCAATTCTTGCTGAAATTTTACATAGTGGTTGCAACATCGTGGCGAGAAAAGCACCCACTTTAGGGAATATCCTGTCACCAAGTATCTTCATTTCAGATAGACCACAATCTATATGGCTAAAATGTAAAGGCAGTTTCAAATGTAATACAACCAATTGTTCTACATGCAAACATATGTTTACTAATAAGTCTTTTCAGAACCACAATAAGACTAATTCATTTCAGATACAAGATTTCATTAACTGCAATACTCGGAATGTTGTTTATAAAATCGATTGTATCGCATATGCGATAAGTCTTATATAGGTTGCACCGGACGAAAATTAAAAAATCGCATTACAGAACATCTATATGACATCTCTAACATTAAAAATACAAATCGCAATATTTCATCTGCGGCTAGGCATTTCATTGATTATCATACACGGGACACCACATTTTTCCGCATAATGGGTTTGGAGAAAATAAAAAAACCTCACCGGGGTGGAGACATCCATAGAATGTTATTAACCCGGTAAGCCTACTGGATCTTTGTTTTGGGTACACGTTTTCCGGGCGGCTTGAATCGTAAAAATGAGATAATGTTTCATTATTAACATCTGCCTAAACTCCAGCAATTAATGCCATTATGTTTTAAAGTGTTTATGTTAATATGTTTATTTGTATGTAATTGTTACAGGCATTTTAGGACCCTTTGACCATGTGACATTTTATCCTTTGTTGATTGGTGCACGGTACTTTATATGTCCGTCATTACTAGTGTTGAGCGATACCGTCCGATACTTGAAAGTATCGGTATCGGATAGTATCGGCCGATACCCGAAAAATATCGGATATCGCCGATACCGATATCCGATACCAATACAAGTCAATGGGACATCAAGTATCGGAATGTATCCTCATGGATCCCAGGGTCTGAAGGAGAGGAAACTCTCCTTCAGGCCCTGGGATCCATATTAAAGTGTAAAATAAAGAATTAAAATAAAAAATATTGTTATATTCACCTCTCCGGCGGCCCCTGGACATCAGCGGGAGGATCCGGCGTCCGGCACGGCTTCTTTCTTCAAAATGCGCGCCTTCAGGACCTGTGGAATGACGTCCCGGCTTCTGATTGGTCGCGTGCCGCCCATGTGACCGCCACGCGACCAATCAGAAGCCGCGACGTCATTCCCAGCTAAAGTCCTAGAATAAGCGCCTTTTAGGACCTGAGGAATGACGTCGCGGCTTCTGATTGGTCGCGTGGCGGTCACATGGGCGGCACGCGACCAATCAGAAGCCGGGACGTCATTCCACAGGTCCTGAAGGCGCGCATTTTGAAGAAAGAAGCCGTGCCGGACGCCGGATCCTCCCGCTGATGTCCAGGGGCCGCCGGAGAGGTGAATATAACAATATTTTTTATTTTAATTCTTTATTTTACACTTCCGATACCGATACCCGATATCACAAAAATATCGGATCTCGGTATCGGAATTCCGATACCGCAAGTATCGGGCGATACCCGATACTTGCGGTATCGGAATGCTCAACACTAGTCATTACCTTTGGATAGAACAGCTTGGATAAAGACTGCGGCAGCAGTTGAAACGCGTAGCTCTCCTCCTGGGGCTATTGTGAGATCCGTGGAGTATGCACATTTTAAGTATTTTTCAATAAAACCTGCTATTTTATCTTCATGAAGCTGGAACACGTGTTTTTTCGTTGTGGATCCATTGCCTTTCAAGACGGAGTTCTGCGCTTCTGAGAACCGGTGAGCTGGCTTGCTTTTTCCTTCACTTCCATGGACTTAAGGTACCGTCACACTCAGCAACTTTGCAACGAGAACGACAACAATCTGTGACATTGCAGCATCCTGGATAGCGATCTCATTGTGTTTGACACGCAGCAGCGATCTGGATCCCGCTGTTATATCGCTGGTCGGAGCTAGAAGTCCAGAACTTTATTTGGTCGCTAGATCGGCGTGTATCGTCATGTTTGACATCAAAAGCAATGACGCCAGCAACGTTTTTACATGGAGCGAGAACGATAAGTGAGTCGCCGTTACGTCACTGGATCGCTCCTGCATCGTTCTGGAATTGCTGTGTTTGACGTCTCTACAGCGACCTAAACAGCGACGCTCCAGCGATCTAGTTTAGGTCGGATCATTGTCTATATCGCTGCAGCGTCGCTTAGTGTAACGGTACCTTTACACAAATTAGCCTTAAGGTACTGTTACACTAAACGATTTACCAACGATCACGACCAGCGATACGACCTGGCCGTGATCATTGGTAAGTCGTTGTGTGGTCTGTTGTGAATTCTGTTGTCGGGCTCCCTCCTGTGGTCATGAATGGTACTTCGGCTGGTTCTATCCATGGAATTCCTCTGGTGACTGTGAGTGTTTCTGAGTTTCCTTCCACAGGTGACGAGGTTAATTCGTTAGCTGGCAGCTCTATTTAACTCCACTTAGATCTTTGCTCCATGCCACCTGTCAATGTTCCAGTATTGGTCTAGTTCACTCCTGGATCGTTCTTGTGACCTGTCTTCCCAGCAGAAGCTAAGTTCCTGCTTGTTTTTCTTTGGTTTGCTATTTTTCTGTCCAGCTTGCTATTTTGATTGTTGTCTTGCTTGCTGGAAGCTCTGGGACGCAGAGGGAGCGCCCTCTGCGTGGTCTTTTTGTAGGTTTTTGTGCTGACCGCAAAGCAACCTTTCCTATCCTCAGTCTGTTCAGTAAGTCGGGCCTCACTTTGCTAAATCTATTTCATCTCTGTGTTTGTATTTTCATCTTTACTCACAGTCATTATATGTGGGGGGCTGCCTTTTCCTTTGGGGAATTTCTCTGAGGCAAGGTAGGCTTTATTTTTCTATCTTCAGGGATAGCTAGTTCCTTAGGCTGTGCCGAGTTGTATAGGGAGCGTTAGGAGCAATCCACGGCTATTTCTAGTGTGTGTGATAGGATTAGGGATTGCGGTCAGCAGAGTTCCCACGTCCCAGAGCTCGTCCTTATTATCAGTAACTATCAGGTCATTCCGTGTGCTCTTAACCACCAGGTCCATTATTGTCCTGACCACCAGGTCATAACAGTGGTCGCTGGAGAGCTGTCACACAGACAGCTCTCTCCAGCGACCAACAATCTGGGGAACAACTTCGGCATCGTTGAAACTGTCTTCAACGATGCCGAAGTCCCCAGGTAACCAGGGTAAACATCGGGTTACTAAGTGCAGGGCCGCGCTTATTAACCCGATATTTACCCTGGTTACCATTGTAAAAGTAAAAAAAAACACTACATACTTACATTCCGAAGTCTGTCACGTCCCCCGGCGTCAGCTTTCCTGCACTGACTGTCAGTGCCGGCCGTAAAGCAGAGCACAGCGGTGACGTCACCGCTGTGCTCTGCTTTCCGGCCGGCGCCGCTGACAGTCAGTGCAGGGAAGCTGACGCCGGGGGACGTGACAGACATCGGAATGTAAGTATGTAGTGGTTTTTTTTAACTTTTACAATGGTAACCAGGGTAAATATTGGGTTACTAAGCGTGGCCCTGCACTTAGTAACCCGATGTTTACCCTGGTTACAGGTGAACACATCGCTAGATCGGCGTCACACAGGCCGATCCAGCGATGACAGCGGGGTGATCAGCGACCAAAAAAAGGTCCTGATTATTCCCCACGACCAACGATCTCCCAGCAGGGGCCTGATCGTTGGTCGCTGTCACACATAAGGAGATCGTTAGCGAGATCATTGCTACGTCACAAAAAAGCGTGACGTTGCAATGATATCATTAACGATATCGTTATGTGTGAAGGTACCTTTACTAGCCTGCACATGAGACCTAGTCAAACAGTGATAATCTCCTACTGATAAAGAACTGATTGTATTGAAACTATGGGAAGCTGTTGAGCAAGTGACACATCCCTGAAATCAGGCTTTTTTTCCTATGTTATGCTGCTCTCAGATTAAATAGCAAAATTCTGCTTACAATTTTACTTTAAATAACAAGAACATTAAAGTTTTTGGAATTGCCTAGTCAAAAGTCCTGAACTTAATCTTGTAGAAATGTTGTGAAAGAACCTGTAGTGAACAGCTCATGGCTGAAGACACAACTTGATAGCAGAGTGCAGGCTCTTTTGTAAGGAGGAATTGGCTAACGTTCTTTCTAGCCAATGTACAGGACTAGAGTTGAGCGACCTTGACCTTTTTAGAGTCGAGCCGGGTTTCGCGAAACCCGACTATCTCAAAAGTCGGGTCGAGTGAAATCGGCCGATTATGACGTAAAGTCGGGATCGACCGAAACACGAAACCCAATGCAAGTCAATGGGGCAGCATAGTCGGCAGTGAGTGGGGGCCAGGAAAACACCTAGAGTGCCCATTTTAATGTCAAAACCATCCATTCTTCTTAATGAAGCTTGTCAAGCGTAATTTACCTTATAATAATTGGAAGGCATTTGAAATTGGGGGTCATTTGGCTAAAGTTGTGTGGGGTAGGGCTGGTTCAAGTAATTAGTGGGCCCAGGAAATCTGGACCACGTCACGGCAGTGGAGCAGGGAGAGGTAAGTATTTCAACTTTGCAAGTGCTGTGATCCTGAGCAAGCAGGGGGGGCCCACTTGTTGGCATTGGCACTGGCACAGGGCCCCTCAAAGTACAGCGGTGTGTTTGCACGGCGGGGGCGCCTCCCACCGGCAGCAACACTTTTGCGTACTATGAGAGGCCCTGTGCCAGTGACGTCGCCAACTAGTATTCCTCCCCCCACCTGATGAAGGAACCTGCACTTTCATCTGCACCTTCCTCTTTGTCCCCGTGTAAGGTGGTATGGTATGCGGGAAGAGCAACCTGACTTTCAGCAGGGTCACAATGTTGTTGTGTAGCATGCACGGGGAATGTTGCGTTATGGGTCAATGTACCAGCAGACTCATCTATCACTGGCTGGGCAATGGGCACGATGAAGTGGAAACACAGATATAGGCCCAAAGAATAAAGTGGGCTAAATGCAGTTCAAAATTGGTAACACAGGAATAACCAGGGGGCATTGCAGTGGAGGACAACTGGAATAAGAGGCTGACACAGAGAGTAGGGCCAAATCAGTAAGTAGTCGAAATGCAGTTCAAAATTGGCAACCGTAGTAAACAGGCGGCACAGCTTTGTTCAGTGGAGGAGAACAGCAAGGAGTGGCAGACACCGATAGTAGGCCCCAACCCAACTAGTAGGCCAAATGCAGTCTAACATTAACAACTACTTAACGAGAGCCTGAAAATGGAATTTCAGGACAGGAAACCAGGAGAACAGCAAGGAGTGGCAGACACCGATAGTAGGCCCCAAACCAACTAGTACGCCAAATGCAGTTGTTCCATTTAACCACAATTTAATGAGAGCCTGAAGATAGAAGCTCAGGAAAGGCAACCTGGGGAACACCTTGGAGTGTAACACACCATCTGTCTCCACCCCATACCCATTTTGTAGGCCTAATGCAGTGTACTTTTCTAAAACTACTAAACGAGAGTCGGAAGACCGAAGCAATGGCAAGGAAACCTGGGGAACACCTTGGAGTGTAACACACCATCTCTCTCCACCCGATACCCAATTTGTAGGCCTAATGCAGTGTAGTTTCCAAGAACTACTAAACGAGAGCCGGAAGATCGAAGCTCAGGAAAGGCAACCTGGGGAACACCTTGGAGTGTAACACACCCTCTCTCTACACCCCATACCCAATTTGAAGGCCTAATGCAGTGTAGTTTCCAAGAACTACTAAACGAGAGCCGGAAGATCGAAGCTCAGGAAAGGCAACCTGGGGAACACCTTGGAGTGTAACACACCCTTTCTCTACACCCCATACCCAATTTGAAGGCCTAATGCAGCGTAGTTTCCAACAACTACTAAACGAGAGCCGGAAGATCGAAGCTCAGGAAAGGCAACCTGGGGAACACCTTGGAGTGTAACAAACCCTCTCTCTACACCCCATACCCAATTTGTAGGCCTAATGCAGCGTAGTTTCCGACAACTACTAAACGAGAGCATGAAGATCGAAGCTCAGGAAAGGCAACCTGGGGAACACCTTGGAGTGTAACACACCCTCTCTCTACACCCCATACCCAATTTGAAGGCCTAATGCAGTGTAGTTTCCAAGAACTACTAAACGAGAGCCGGAAGATCGAAGCTCAGGAAAGGCAACCTGGGGAACACCTTGGAGTGGAACACACCATCTCTCTACACCCCATACCCAATTTGAAGGCCTAATGCAGCGTAGTTTCCAACAACTACTAAACGAGAGCCGGAAGATCGAAGCTCAGGAAAGGCAACCTGGGGAACACCTTGGAGTGTAACACAACGTCTCTCTACACCACGGAAGGGCTGATTCTTAGGAAGGAAGGCTGTTGGAAATAAGCATTGCGCGTCCGAGGGTGATTATATTCTTATTAGGTATATACTCACCCTCGGACGCGCCCTGCTTCTTTATTTGGAATGAATGTTTATTTGCAATGTGGTGTTGACTTTCTCTATTATTTTGGTAATTAATGATTTTATTATTTTCATTGTTTTGCATCTTCTCGGCAATAATATAAAGAAGACGCGACAGGACAACACTCGGTGGATGCCATATCTGTGTTTTCAATTTAAAAAACCTTTCAGTTAACTACTTGCAGGAGAAAGTAATTGTAGCTGGTGGCCATTTTTAGTACTGTACCAGATTTTAGTTGTGTGTTTGTTTTTAATGTTAAAATGTCTGCATTTGATATCTCTCCAGTATTTTCTTTTTTGTAAGCAAAATACTTATTTTTATATTTTCTGATGTTGGTTCCAGGGGTACACGGGCAGCAGTGCCCTGGTCAGTGTAGTAGTAGTTGAAAGAATGGACCGCAGACAGGCATCGAAGGCCTAAAATAAAAAAATTGGGCTGGCTGTAGGCAATTTTAAATTGGTTCCAGGGGTACACGGGCAGCAGTGGTGTGGTCAGTGGAGGCCTAGTGGAAGGAGTGACCGCAGACAGGCATCGAAGGCCTAAAATAATAACACATGGCTGTAGGCAATTTTAAATTGGTTCCAGGGGTACACGGGCAGCAGTGGTGTGGTCAGTGGAGGCCTAGTGGAAGGAGTGACCGCAGACACGCATCGAAGGCCTAAAATAATAACACATGGCTGTAGGCAATTTTAAATTGGTTCCAGGGGTACACGGGCAGCAGTGGTGTGGTCAGTGGAGGCCTAGTGGAAGGAGTGACCGCAGACAGGCATCGAAGGCCTAAAATAATAACACATGGCTGTAGGCAATTTTAAATTGGTTCCAGGGGTACACGGGCATCAGTGACCTGGTCAGTGTAGTAGTAGTTGAAAGAATGGACCGCAGACAGGCATCGAAGGCCTAAAATAAAAAAATTGGGCTGGCTGTAGGCAATTTTAAATTGGTTCCAGGGGTACACGGGCAGCAGTGGTGTGGTCAGTGGAGGCCTAGTGGAAGGAGTGACCGCAGACAGGCATCGAAGGCCTAAAATAATAACACATGGCTGTAGGCAATTTTAAATTGGTTCCAGGGGTACACGGGCAGCAGTGACCTGGTCAGTGTAGTAGTAGTTGAAAGAATGGACCGCAGACAGGCATCGAAGGCCTAAAATAAAAAAATTGGGCTGGCTGTAGGCAATTTTAAATTGGTTCCAGGGGTACACGGGTAGCAGTGGTGTGGTCAGTGGAGGCCTAGTGGAAGGAGTGACCGCAGACAGGCATCGAAGGCCTAAAATAATAACACATGGCTGTAGGCAATTTTAAATTGGTTCCAGGGGTACACGGGCAGCAGTGCCCTGGTCAGTGTAGTAGTAGTTGAAAGAATGGACCGCAGACAGGCATCGAAGGCCTAAAATAATAACACATGGCTGTAGGCAATTTTAAATTGGTTCCAGGGGTACACGGGCAGCAGTGGTGTGGTCAGTGGAGGCCTAGTGGAAGGAGTGACCGCAGACAGGCATCGAAGGCCTAAAATAATAACACATGGCTGTAGGCAATTTTAAATTGGTTCCAGGGGTACACGGGCAGCAGTGCCCTGGTCAGTGTAGTAGTAGTTGAAAGAATGGCCCGCAGACAGGCATCGAAGGCCTAAAATAAAAAAATTGGGCTGGCTGTAGGCAATTTTAAATTGGTTCCAGGGGTACACTGGCAGCAGTGGTATGGTCAGTAGAGGCCTAGTGGAAGGAGTGACCGCAGACAGGCATCGAAGGCCTAAAATAATAACACATGGCTGTAGGCAATTTTAAATTGGTTCCAGGGGTACACGGGCAGCAGTGGTGTGGTCAGTGGAGGCCTAGTGGAAGGAGTGACCACAGACAGGCATCGAAGGCCTAACATAACAAAAATGTCAATACAATGGTATTGTCAGTGGCAGGCATTGAAGGATGTCAGCGCATAGACTAAACATTGGTGGAGCTGTGAGATAATTTTGCAAGTGGTAGAGCACTGTTTGAGCTGGGGTGGGGGGAAACTGTCTTGTGGCCGGCGGTACAGGCCCAGGGCCCCTCATATTACAACGGTGTGTCTGACGTTGGGTGCGCACCACCACCGCCAGAGACACTTTATTGTACTAGGAGGGACCCAGTGGCAGTGCCGTCGACCAAAAGCGGGCTCACCCACCTCTTCAGACAAACTGCACTCTCACGGGTGCTGTCGCCAAGTGTCGATACCACGGCCCCGTGTGGGGAGTTTGGCCATTTAGTGAGGTGTAAACATGTCGTATGCTGGACAATCAGGTGCTGAAAATTACGAGATTGGAAAAGGCATTCAGAATAGTCCACAGGCAAGACCTTTTCATAGGAAAGCTAGGTGTCAGCCGGGCAAGGTGGGGCAAAAGATTTCGAAATCCAGTTGTGGTTCATTTTAATGAAGGTTAGATCATCTACATTTTGGGTAGCCAGACGAGTCCTTTTTTCTGTTAGTATTGAACCTGCAGCACTGAATACTCTTTCTGATAGGACACTAGCTGCCGGGCAAGCAAGCTCCTGCAATGCATATTCTGCCAATTCTGGCCAGGTGTCTAATTTTGATGCCCAGTAATCAAATGGGAATGACGGTTGAGGGAGAACATCGATAAGGGATGAAAAATAGTTTGTAACCATACTGGACAAATGTTGTCTCCTGTCACTTTGAATTGATGCTGCAGTACCTGTCCTGTCTGCAGTCATAGCAAAATCACTCCACAACCTGGTCAGAAAACTCCTCTGGCCAACGCCACTTCTGATTTCTGCCCCTCTAACTCCTCTGGTCTGCTGGCCCCTGCAGCTCGTGTGAGAACAATCACGGGCGCTGTGTGCAGGGAATGCCAGAAGCAAACGGTCAATAAGAGTTGATTGTTTGGTTGCTAATATTAGTTCCAAGTTCTCATGTGGCATTATATTTTGCAATTTGCCTTTATAGCGAGGATCAAGGAGGCAGGCCAACCAGTAATCGTCATCATTCATCATTTTAGTTATGCGTGTGTCCCTTTTGAGGATACGTAAGGCATAATCCGCCATGTGGGCCAAAGTTCCAGTTCTCAAATCTGCGGTTGTGCTTGGTTGAGGGGCAGTTTCAGGCAAATCCACGTCACTTGTGTCCCTCCAAAAACCAGAACCCGGCCTTGCCGCGCCACCAATTTCCAGTGGCCCCGGAAAAGCTTCCTCATTAAAAATATAATCATCCCCATCATCCTCCTCGTCCTCCTCCTCCTCTTCGCCCGCTACCTCGTCCTGTACACTGCCCTGGCCAGACAATGGCTGACTGTCATCAAGGCTTTCCTCTTCCTCAGCTGCAGACGCCTGATCCTTTATGTGCGTCAAACTTTGCATCAGCAGACGCATTAGGGGCGATGCTCATGCTTATTATGGCGTTGTCTGCACTAACCAGCCGCGTGCATTCCTCAAAACACTGAAGGACTTGACACATGTCTTGAATCTTCGACCACTGCACACCTGACAACTCCATGTCTGCCATCCTACTGCCTGCCCGTGTATGTGTATCCTCCCACAAAAACATAACAGCCCGCCTCTGTTCACACAGTCTCTGAAGCATGTGCAGTGTTGAGTTCCACCTTGTTGCAACGTCTATGATTAGGCGATGCTGGGGAAGGTTCAAAGAACGCTGATAGGTCTGCATACGGCTGGAGTGTACGGGCGAACGGCGAATATGTGAGCAAAGTCCACACACTTTGAGGAGCAGGTCGGATAACCCCGGATAACTTTTCAGGAAGCACTGCACCACCAGGTTTAAGGTGTGAGCCAGGCAAGGAATGTGTTTCAGTTGGGAAAGGGAGATGGCAGCCATGAAATTCCTTCCGTTATCACTCACTACCTTGCCTGCCTCAAGATCTACAGTGCCCAGCCACGACTGCGTTTCTTTCTGCAAGAACTCGGACAGAACTTCCGCGGTGTGTCTGTTGTCGCCCAAACACTTCATAGCCAATACAGCCTGCTGACGTTTGCCAGTAGCTGCCCCATAATGGGAGACCTGGTGTGCAACAGTGGCAGCTGCGGATGGAGTGGTTGTGCGACTGCGGTCTGTGGACGAGCTCTCGCTTCTGCAGGAGGACGAAGAGGAGGAGGAGGGGGTGCGAACGGCTACAGCCAATTGTTTCCTAGACCGTGGGCTAGGCAGAACTGTCCCAAACTTGCTGTCCCCTGTGGACCCTGCATCCACCACATTTACCCAGTGTGCCGTGATGGACACGTAACGTCCCTGGCCATGCCTACTGGTCCATGCATCTGTTGTCAGGTGCACCTTTGTGCTCACAGATTGCCTGAGTGCATGGACGATGCGCTCTTTAACATGCTGGTGGAGGGCTGGGATGGCTTTTCTGGAAAAAAAGTGTCGACTGGGTAGCTCGTAGCGTGGTACAGCGTAGTCCATCAGGGCTTTGAAAGCTTGGCTTTCAACTAACCGGTAGGGCATCATCTCTAACGAGATTAGTCTAGCTATGTGTGCGTTCAAACCCTGTGTACGCGGATGCGAGGCTAAGTACTTCCTTTTTCTAACCATAGTCTCATGTAGGGTGAGCTGGACTGGAGAGCTGGAGATCGTGGAACTAGCGGGGATGCCGGTGGACATGGCAGACTGAGAGACGGTGGGAGATGGTATTGTTGCCACCGGTGCCCTAGATGCAGTGTTTCCTACTACGAAACTGGTGATTCCCTGACCCTGACGGCTTTGGCCTGACAAAGAAACCTGCACAGATACTGCAGGTGGTGCGGAAAATGGTGGCCCTACACTGCCGGAAGGGATGTTGCGTTGCTGACTAGCTTCATTGGCCGAGGGAGCTACAACCTTAAGGGACGTTTGGTAGTTAGTCCAGGCTTGCAAATGCATGGTGGTTAAATGTCTATGCATGCAACTTGTATTGAGACTTTTCAGATTCTGTCCTCTGCTTAAGGTAGTTGAACATTTTTGACAGATGACTTTGCGCTGATCAATTGGATGTTGTTTAAAAAAATGCCAGACTGCACTCTTTCTAGCATCGGATACCTTTTCAGGCATTGCAGACTGAGCTTTAACCGGATGGCCACGCTGTCCTCCAACAGGTTTTAGCTTTGCCACGCGTTTTGGGCAAGATACGGGCCCGGCAGATGGAACCTGTTGCGATGTTGATGCCTGCTGCGGCCCCTCCTCCTCCGCTTCAGAACTGCTGCCGCCTGCACCCTGTTCCCCCAATGGCTGCCAATCGGGGTCAAGAACTGGGTCATCTATTACCTCTTCTTGTAACTCGTGTGCAACTTCGTCTGTGTCACCGTGTCGGTCGGTGGTATAGCGTTCGTGATGGGGCAACATAGTCTCATCAGGGTCTGATTCTTGATCAGCACCCTGCGATGGCAATGTTGTGGTCTGAGTCAAAGGACCAGGATAGTAGTCTGGCTGTGGCTGTGCATCAGTGCACTCCATGTCAGATTCAACTTGTAATGGGCATGGACTGTTAACTGCTTCACTTTCTAAGCCAGGGACGGTATGTGTAAAGAGCTCCATGGAGTAACCCGTTGTGTCGCCTGCTGCATTCTTCTCTGTTGTTGTTTTTGCTGAAGAGGACAAGGAAGCGACTTGTCCCTGACCGTGAACATCCACTAACGACGCGCTGCTTTGACATTTACCAGTTTCACGAGAGGAGGCAAAAGAGCTAGAGGCTGAGTCAGCAAGATAAGCCAAAACTTGCTCTTGCTGCTCCGGCTTTAAAAGCGGTTTTCCTACTCCCAGAAAAGGGAGCGTTCGAGGCCTTGTGTAGCCAGACGACGAACCTGGCTCCACAGCTCCAGACTTAGGTGCAATATTTTTTTTCCCACGACCAGCTGATGCTCCACCACTACCACTACCCTCATTACCAGCTGACAATGAACGCCCCCGGCCACGACCTCTTCCACCAGACTTCCTCATTGTTTTAAAAACGTTACCAAACGAACGGTATTTGTTGCTGTCACACAACTTACACGGTGAGCTATAACTTCAGTATGATTTAGCTACCCCTTTACAGGTGGGTGAGACCACAACGAAAATCAGCCACAATGTTACACACTCTGTTGTTGTTGGCAACAAATGAGATGGCACACACGCAGGACTGTCACTGAAGCGCAAATGTAAATATTTATCTCCCACTGATTTGTGTTTGGTTTTTTTAAAAGGGAGACTTCAGAAAAAAAAAAATTAAAAAAAAATTATTTTTTACAGAAGAATTTATAAAACAAATAAAATGAAATGATTGTTTCAGGGAGAATTTAGGAAAAAAAAAAAAAGGCTTTGTAGGGCCCACTGAGTGAGAGAGGACGCACACAGGAGTCAGGAGTGGCACACAAGCCCAGAGGCCAATATTAATCTCCCACCGATTGATTTAGTTATTTTTTTTGGTAGATTTTGGAACCCAAATCAAGCAAAAAAATTAATAGGCTTTCTATGGCCCACAATTGGGGAGAGAGAGATGGCACACCCAGGAGTCAAGACTGGCACACAAGCAGAAGGGGCAATATGAATCTCCCACAGATTTTGTTTTTTTTTTTCAGGGAGACTTGAGAGAAAAAAAAATACAAAAAAAATGATTTTTTTCAGGAATAATTTAGAAACCAAAGAAAATAAAATGATTGTTTCAGGGAGAATTTAGAAAACAAATAAAACAAAAAATAGGCTTTCTAGGGCCCACTGAGTGACAGATGACGCACACAGGAGTCAGGAGTGGCACACAAGCCCAGAGGCCAATATTAATCTCCCACTGATTGATTTAGTGATTTTTTTTGGTAGATTTTGGAACCCAAATCAAGCAAAAAAATTAATAGGCTTTCTATGGCCCACAATTGGGGAGAGAGAGAGAGATGGCACACCCAGGAGTCAAGACTGGCACACAAGCAGAAGGGGCAATATGAATCTCCCACAGATTTTTTTTTTTTTTTTTTTCAGGGAGACTTGAGAGAAAAAAAAATACAAAAAAAATGATTTTTTTCAGGAATAATTTAGAAACCAAAGAAAATAAAATGATTGTTTCAGGGAGAATTTAGAAAACAAATAAAACAAAAAATAGGCTTTCTAGGGCCCACTGAGTGACAGATGACGCACACAGGAGTCAGGAGTGGCACACAAGCCCAGAGGCCAATATTAATCTCCCACTGATTGATTTAGTGATTTTTTTTGGTAGATTTTGGAACCCAAATCAAGCAAAAAAATTAATAGGCTTTCTATGGCCCACAATTGGGGAGAGAGAGAGAGATGGCACACCCAGGAGTCAAGACTGGCACACAAGCAGAAGGGGCAATATGAATCTCCCACAGATTTTTTTTTTTTTTTTTTTTTTTTTCAGGGAGACTTGAGAGAAAAACAAATACCAAAAAAATGATTTTTTTCAGGAATAATTTAGAAACCAAAGAAAATAAAATGATTGTTTCAGGGAGAATTTAGAAAACAAATAAAACAAAAAATAGGCTTTCTAGGGCCCACTGAGTGACAGATGATGCACACAGGAGTCAGGAGTGGCACACAAGCCCAGAGGCCAATATTAATCTCCCACTGATTGATTTAGTGATTTTTTTTGGTAGATTTTGGAACCCAAATCAAGCAAAAAAATTAATAGGCTTTCTATGGCCCACAATTGGGGAGAGAGAGAGAGATGGCACACCCAGGAGTCAAGACTGGCACACAAGCAGAAGGGGCAATATGAATCTCCCACAGATTTTTTTTTTTTTTTTTCAAGGAGACTTGAGAGAAAAAAAAATACAAAAAAAATGATTTTTTTCAGGAATAATTTAGAAACCAAAGAAAATAAAATGATTGTTTCAGGGAGAATTTAGAAAACAAATAAAACAAAAAATAGGCTTTCTAGGGCCCACTGAGTGACAGATGACGCACACAGGAGTCAGGAGTGGCACACAAACCGAGAGGCCAATATTAATCTCCCACTGATTGATATAGTGATTTTTTTTGGTAGATTTTGGAACCCAAATCAAGCAAAAAAATTTATAGGCTTTCTATGGCCCACAATTGGGGAGAGAGAGAGAGATGGCACACCCAGGAGTCAAGACTGGCACACAAGCAGAAGGGGCAATATGAATCTCCCACAGATTTTTTTTTTTTTTTTTTTTCAGGGAGGCTTGAGAGAAAAAAAAATACAAAAAAAATGATTTTTTTCAGGAATAATTTAGAAACCAAAGAAAATAAAATGATTGTTTCAGGGAGAATTTAGAAAACAAATAAAACAAAAAATAGGCTTTCTAGGGCCCACTGAGTGACAGATGACGCACACAGGAGTCAGGAGTGGCACACAAGCCCAGAGGCCAATATTAATCTCCCACTGATTGATTTAGTGATTTTTTTTGGTAGATTTTGGAACCCAAATCAAGCAAAAAAATTAATAGGCTTTCTATGGCCCACTATTTGTGAGAGAGATGGCACGCTCAGGACTGGCACACAAGCCCAGAGGCCAATATTAATCTCCCATTTTTTTTTTTCCAGGGAAAATTTATAAACCCAATAAAAAAAATAATAATAAATAGGCTTTCTATGGCCCACTATCTGAGAGAGAGAGATGGCACGCTTAGGACTGGCACACAAGCCCAAAGCCCAATATTAATCTCCCACTGATTGATTTAATGATTTTTTCAGGTAGAATTTAGAACCCAAATCAAGCAAAAAAATTAATAGGCTTTCTATGGCCCACTGAGTGAGAGATGGCACACACAGGAGTAAGGAGTGGCACACAAGCCCTGAGGCCAATATTTTTCTCCCACTGATTGATTGATTGATTTTTTCAGGTAGAATTAGGAACCCAAATCAACCCAAAAAATAAATAGGCTTTCTATGGCCCACTATTTGTGAGAGAGATGGCACGCTCAGGACTGGCACACAAGCCCAGAGGCCAATATTAATCTCCCACTTTTTTTTTTTTTCCAGGGAAAATTTATAAACCCAATAAAAAAAATAATAATAAATAGGCTTTCTATGGCCCACTATCTGAGAGAGAGAGATGGCACGCTTAGGACTGGCACACAAGCCCAAAGGCCAATATTAATCTCCCACTGATTGATTGATTTTTTCAGGTAGAATTATGAACCCAAATCAACCAAAAAAATAAATAGGCTTTCTATGGCCCACTATTTGTGAGAGAGATGGCACGCTCAGGACTGGCACACAAGCCCAGAGGCCAATATTAATCTCCCACTTTTTTTTTTTCCAGGGAAAATTTATAAACCCAATAAAATAATAAAAAAATAGGCTTTCTATGGCCCACTATCTGAAAGAGAGAGAGATGGCACGCTTAGGACTGGCACACAAGCCCAAAGGCCAATATTAATCTCCCACTGATTGATTTATTGATTTTTTCAGATAGAATTTAGAACCCAAATCAAGCAAAAAAATTAATAGGCTTTCTATGGCCCACTGAGTGAGAGATGGCACACACAGGAGTAAGGAGTGGCACACAAGCCCTGAGGCCAATATTTTTCTCCCACTGATTGATGTTGTGATTTTTTCTGGTAGATTTTGGAACCCAAATCAAGCAAAAAAATAAATAGGCTTTCTATGGCCCACTGAGTGAGAGATGACACAGACAGAGATGGCACTCTAGCAGAAATGTCAATCTTAATCTCCCACAAAAAAAAAAAAAAAAAAAAAAAAAGGAACTGTCCTTCAATTACTATCTCCCTGCAGTAATCTCAGCCAGGTATGGCAGGCAGCAATACGGAGTGGACTGATGCACAAATTAAATAAAAAGTGTGGACAAACAAACAAGATAGTTGTGCAGAAAGGAAGGAACAAGAGGATTTGTGCTTTGAAAAAAGCAGTTGGTTTGCACAGCGGCGTACACACAGCAATGCAGCTATCAGGGAGCCTTCTAAGGCAGCCCAATGAGCTACAGCGCTGAGGAAAAAAAAAAAAAAGGAGCTTCCACTGTCCCTGCACACCGAAGGTGGTGTTGGGCAGTGGAAATCGCTACAGCACAAGCGGTTTTGTGGTTAATGGACCCTGCCTAACGCTATCCCTGCTTCTGACGAAGCGGCAGCAACCTCTCCCTAAGCTCAGATCAGCAGCAGTAACATGGCGGTCGGCGGGAACTCCCCTTTATAGCCCCTGTGACGCCGCAGACAGCAAGCCAATCACTGCAATGCCCTTCTCTAAGATGGTGGGGACCAGGACCTATGTCATCACGCTGCCCACACTCTGCGTTTACCTTCATTGGCTGAGAAATGGCGCTTTTCGCGTCATTGAAACGCGACTTTGGCGCGAAAGTCGCGTACCGCATGGCCGACCACGCACAGGGGTCGGATCGGGTTTCATGAAACTCGACTTCGCCAAAAGTCGGCGACTTTTGAAAATGTTCGACCCGTTTCGCTCAACCCTATACAGGACTAATCAACATTTACCAGAAATGTTTAGATGCAGTTATTGCTGCATAAAATGATCACACCAGTTACTGAAAGCAAAGGTTCACATACTTTTGCCACCCACAATGTGATTTTGGATCATTTTCGTATATAGTCTAATATTTTTGACTGAAAATCTGATGTAGTTGAAGGTCAAATTTTTGCAGAAATATAGAAAATTCTGAAGGGTTCACAAACTTTCAATCATTACAATTGGTAATGGTATGTATTCACATACGTACTATGTTTTTTATAATTTCTCATTGGTGACTAACTTCAAAGTGGTATTAATGATTTGTCTCATTTACGTGATGCTTGTCTGTGTGTCTGAACCTCATCATACTAGTCTGTGCGCTTTCTTTTTCTCTATTGTCCAACATTTACAGGGCATAATTAGGACCCGCTGGACTAAACTAAGAACTGAGTGTCAGGTTATTCCTGTATATTCCACACTGGAAAAAAATTCACCACCAAGATGTAGAGTAAATGGTACAGGGTGCAATGAACGATTCCTTCTCTACTCAATCAATACAACAGGCCTCAGGATTCTTCCCCTGCACTGGATAAATCCCAGGCCTCTTCTGTCCCTGTGGTCTCCCACTCAGGTGCTGCTCAGCAGAGACATAGGTCTCAGCGTCTTGCTCAGGCTCGTGGTGTTTGGTTGGTTTCTTCTGACTTCCAGCCAACTCCTTTGTAGCCAGTAACATACAGGTGAACCCTGGTACTTGGGAGTCTATGTCCACAAATCCCTGTACTGAGCATGTGTGTGGTGAGTCCCCATTGGTGGTCAGACATCAGCTGCTGTGGTGAGGTAGCAGTTTTGGATTGGACCACAGACAAGGTCCTGTCCGACTGGACATGAACCTTGTGTATAAAAGGTTCTCAGATGTGCACGCCGGTGCGCTAGTGTCATTTATGTGTGGTTGTTGCCAGTGGATACTCTACCACTCAGTCTGCTCGTGTGCATGTGTCACCCTAATCCCAGAGAGTACTGGCGGGGTTAATTCGTCCTACTTCGCTGGGCTTGACATCTGTTTTCTCCATGTGTGTGGTTAACACAGTTGAGTCACAGAGCATGTACCAACCCTCAGGCTAGACCTCATTGGGAAAGTGACAAATTTGTGCATCTAGTGTCCCATGTGCAGTTAGCACAATCTACTCACAGTGCGAGTTCACTGTTTCTATATTCAGCACCTGCTCTGTTACTGTGTGCGAGGGACACGGTTCAGCTGCAGTGCTAGTTCAGTCCTTCTATATTCAGCATCTGCTTCGTTACTGTGTACAAGTGACACAGTTTGGTTGCAATTGCACTATATTACTCCTTTATTCAGTGCAATCAGCCAACCCTAACACACAGTATCAGGACCAAACTCCATACATATGCACAATATCTGATAAAGCTCAGTACAGGGTTTCATTAAAAGTTAAAGGGAACCTGTCACCCCCAGGCGTTTGTAACTAAAAGAGCCACCTTGTGCAGCACTAATGCTGCATTTTGACAAGGTGGCTCTTTTAGTTCTTGTTCCTGGCACTGCTGAAATAATCGCTTTTGAAATTTGTCCCTCATACTTTGAAATCGTCCCGGGGGCAGGTCTTCCCCCCTAACACAGACGCACCACAGCCGTCACTCATGGCCTCTGCACGCCGGGTGCCGCCTCCCCTTCCTTCATTAGCGTTCCTGGCACCTGCGCTGTTATTTTCTTTTTTGGGCATGCTCAGTTGCGCTGCCCTTTGAACTTACAGCGCAAGCAAGCAAGTTACGAATGCCTGAGGGGGTGACAGGTTCCCTTTAAGTAAACCCTGCAATATAAGTTTTATTATGTGAATATTCGATATTAGTGCCACATACTGTCCTTGCTAAAAATAATAGTGCCATATATGGTGACTCAATAAATGAAAGTCACATATGCAGTTCACATTAAATGAAACAGTGCCACGTATAACATAGACTTCATAGCATAGCTACTTCACAATACCCTATGCAGCATTACCACATACTGTTCCTTCTAAAATCGGTATGTCAGCACATGGATACAAAATCTAGGTGATAAGATTAAAAAACAAATCTGGAAAGGTCTGCAAAGTCCAACCTCTTATGCTAGCTTCACACTAGCATTCGGCAGGGCTGCTGATGGCAGCCTTCTTCCTCCGTGAAGCCCCACCCACTGCTGCGCCTTTTCCTTCAGTTCAGCCTACGTCTGCAAGAGTTCTGAGTACCCTATCTTTAACATTGGGTATGCAGGCTATGCTGATGTATGCAGATACCTCCTCATGTGTCGTTTTGAAGCTGCGCCGACCGCAACAAAATCCTAACATGTTGCGTTTGACGCAGGTCAGCACATCATCAAGACGACGCATGTGGAGGCATCTGCATACATCTGCATGGCCTGCGTACCCAATGTTAAACATATGGTATGCAGAAAGCATGCAGACGTAGGCGGAGCTGAAGGAAGAGGTGTGGCAGTGGGCGGGGCTTCATGGAGGAAGAAGGCTTTCAACCGCAGTCCTGCTGATCGCTAGTGTGAAGCCTGCCTTATCCTACCTTAGAATCCAAACAACTGTTGGAAAAATCATAATCAGAAAAAAGCTCTGGATCATGAACCAATCTCCAGAAATATAGTATCTATAATTTATAACTAATTCTATCATCCTGCCTTTTCCTGCTCCTACTGAATGATGCAAGTGGGTAGATAATGTCATTGTACAGTCTTTATCTTAGGCTACGTTCACATTTGCGCTGTGCGCCGCTGCGTCAGCGACACAATGCACAACGCAAATAAAACCGCATCAAAACGCACACAAAAACGCTGCGTTTTGCGACACATGTGTCGTTTTTTGCCGAAAATCGGACGCCAGAAAAATGCAACTTGTTGCGTTTTCTGCGCCCGACGCTTGCGGCAAAAAAAAACGCTTGCGTCGCACAACACAGCACAACACATGTCCATGCGTCCCCCATGTTAAATATAGGGGCGCATGACGCATGCGTCGCCGCTGCGTCGCCCGACGCAAATGGGCACAACGCAAATGTGAACATAGCCTTAGAGCAGATAATAAGGACCACTTACACCACACCACTATTGATGAGCGAGCACACTCGGTAATGCTTGTTACTTGCCTAAGCATCGCTGTACTCGCAGCTCTCCACAAGCACCGATCATTTCCGGGTTTGCTTGGCGGGAGCTAGGGTCCCTGCCCTGCATGTTTGGTGCTCTTAAGAGAGCCAATCAACATGCAGGGATTGTCTGCCACACACTGTAATGCCATAGCATTCTTGGTTGTGGCATTACAGTGATTGGCTGGCCGCACAGCATCATTAGGTCTATAAGAGACCTGGCGCCGCCCTGCTCGTAGCATTCAGCTCCTGATTCAAGCAGTGTAGGGAGAGGTGCTGCCGAGATAGGGTCATATTTGGGGGTTTATCTGTTAGTGAGATAATACCATCATATTTTACACAAGTGCAGCTAAACCAACAGTCCTTCTAAGGACTAATTACCGAGTACAGTATATAGATTCCAGTGCTAGGTAGGCAGGGGAGTGTATGTGGCTCTATACATATCAGTGCAAGGCATGCAGGCACTGTATATGGGTATATAGATATCATTGCATACATCAAGAGGGCCCATTCCATTACTGTCTTCTGCTGCTGCCTATTACATATATACCTAGCCGCAGGTATCAGTGGCTAGGAAGATTTTTTCTAGCATCTTAATCCTGAATATTGTGGGCTACAAATTTGGGCATTTCAGGCCTGCATTCACATTTTTTTGCTGTGTGTTACCCTGGTTATATACAATATTTTTCTGTTAAAAAAATACAGGCCACATATTGAACATTGTGGTTTCTCTGTCAGATACCAGATCTATCTGTGGGCTACAATTTCAGGCCTCCATTCCACTGTATTTGCTGTCTGTTACCCTAGTTCTATACAGTATTTTTCAGTAAGAAAAAAAAAATACAGGCCGCATTTTGAACATTGTGGTATCTCTGCCAGACGCCTGATCTATCTGTGGGCTACAAATTTGGGCACTTCAGGAATACATTCACCTTTTTTGTGGTATGTTACCCTATTTCTAGAATCAAAAAAGTGTCATGTTGACCCTTTAATGCGCCTTGTCACATAACTTAGGATAATAGCCAAACCAGAATCTCAGTTTGCAGACACTGTGTTTTGGGGTACTGCCCGTCATCAGTGCAAAGCGGAGATCTGGTTTGGCTGTATGAGAGGCGTCAGACCGTTATCCAAAAAGTATTGTTTCTCCTTGCGGAGATCGACATGCTAAGCATGCCGAGATGAGGGGACAAGGCTCGTTAAAGGGTCAACATTGACTTGTAGGATTGCTACCTTCCAATAGGTGGCACTAGAGTTCTAGCTCTCTTCCTCTCTGAAGAGACAATTTGCATAATTAGCATATTACCTAGAGGAGCATTGCGGCTTTAAGTCTCCTCATCTCGGCATGCTTAGCATGTCGATCTCCACAAGTAGAAACTATACTTTTTGGATAACGGTCTGACGCCTCTCACACAGCCAAACCAAATCTGCTTTGCACTGACAAGGGGCAGTACGCCGAAACACAGTGTCTGCGAATTGAGATTCTGGTTTGGCTATAATCCTAAGTCATGTGACAAGGCTCGCTAAAGGGTCAACATTGACGTGTAGGATTGCACGGCTCTGGATCATAAACTTTAGTGAAATACTTAGGGGTTCAAAGTGCTCACCACACATATTGAAAAGTTCCATGGGGGGGTCTAGTTTCCAAAAGGGGTCACTTGTGGGGATTTCTAATGTTTAGGTACATCAAGGGCTCTGCAAACCAACATGACACCCGCAGACCATTCCATCAAAGTCTGTATTCCAAAATGCCACTTCTTCCCTTCCGACCTCTGCCACGCGCCCAAGCAGGAGTTTTCTTCCACATATGGGGAATCAGCATACTCAGGATAAATTGCACAACAACTTTTGGTGCCCAATTTCTCCAGATACCCTTTTGAAAATAAAAAATTGGGGACTAAAAGATCATTTTTGTGGAAAAAAAAGATTTTTTAATTTTCACGGCTCTACATTATAAACTTCTGTGAAGTTCCTTAGGGGGTCTACTTTCCAAAATGGGGTCACTTTTGGGGTGGTTTTCACTGTTTAGGCACATCAGGGGCTCTCCAAACAAGACATCGCGTCCCATCTCAATTCCAGGTATTTTTGCATTGAAAAGTCAAATGGCGCTTCTTCCCTTCTGAGCTCTGCCATGCGCCCAAACAGTGGTTTACCCCCACATATGGGGTATCAACTTACTCAGGACAAACTGTACAACAACTTTTGGGGACCAATTTCTCCTGTTACCCTTAGGAAAAATAGAAAACTGGGGACTAAAAAATCATTTTTGTGGAAAAAAATATTATTTTTACTTTTACGGCTCTACATTATAAACTTCTGGGAAGCACTTGGGGGTTCAATGTGTTCACCATACATCTAGATAAGTTCCTTAGGGGGTCTACTTTTTAACATGGTGTCACTTTTGGGGGTTTCCACTGTTTAGGCACTTTAGGGGCTCTCCAAACGCAACATGGTGTCCAATCTCAATTTCAGATATTTTGGATTGAAAACTCAAATGACGCTCCTTCCCTTCCGAGCTCTGCTATGTGCCCAAACAATGGTTTACCCCCACATATGGGGTATCTGCGTACTCAGGATAAATTGTACAACAACTTTTGTGGCCCAATTTCTCCTTTTACCCCTGGTAAAATAAAACAAATTGGATCAGAAGTAAATTTTTTGTGAAATGTTTATTTTATTTAAACATTCCAAAAATTCCTATGAAACACCTGAAGGGTTAATAAACTTCTTGAATGTATTGTTGAGCACCATGAGGAGTGCAGTTTTTAGAATGGGGTATTTTTTATCATATAGACCCCTCAAAGTGACTTCAAATGTGATGTGGTCCCTAAAAAGAATGGTGTTGTAAAAATGAGAAATTGCTGGTCAATTTTAACCCTTATAACTCCCTAACAAAAAAAAATTTTGCTCATGTAAAGTAGATATGTGGGAATTGTTACTTAATAAGTATTTTGTGTGACATATCTCTGTGATTTAAGGGCATGAAAATGCAAAGATGGAAAATTGTGCAATTTTCAAACTTTTCGCCAAATTTCCATTTTTTTCACAAATAAGCTCAAGTATTGTCAAGGAAATGTTACCACTATCATGAAGTACAATATGTTATGGGAAAACAGTGTCAGAATCACCAGGATCCTTTGAAGCGTTCCAGAGTTATAACCTCATAAATGGACTGTGGTCAGAATTGTAAAAATTGGCCCAGTCATTAACATGCAAACCACCCTTGAGGGTAAAGGGGTTGAGTCCTTCCTTCATAAATGATGTGTCTGATGATGTGCACATACAGCATGGCCAGCTAAGGTTGTTTAATGTTACAGTAACATTTCCCAGTATATGCATTTGTATTGCTAAAGTTGAAAAATTCATCAAAAACGCTATGTGTGAGCATAGCCCAAGTGGTCTTTATTTTGCCTTACATACAAATTATTACCCTGGAAAGGATGTTCCTTATCATATTTCCCAGAAAATTCCATTTTGGTTTTGTTTTTGAATGTTTTAGTGTGCGCCTGTAAAAGTGGCGTCACACTCTGACAATATTGGTCACAGCTGTGACCTAAGAGTCAGAAATGCTTCCAGGGTCTTCCCCATGTTGTTCTGATGTTATTTGAGCACTGTTCCTATTGATTTCAATTGTTTTTAGACCCTAAAAGGACCCCTGGGGGATCGCAGCAAAAATCCTCATAGACTTACATTGGGCTCGTTGCTCTGGTCAAGTACCAGAGCATTCCAATTTGTTTGACCTGAGCAATGAGCATTTTAGTGCTTGCCCATCACTACACACCACCACTTGTTACAGTGCAATTTCTTTGAATTTGCTTAAGTACTTCTCACCATAAACAATAGGTCCTAGCAATGTGAAAGAAATATGTAACTTTACATTCTTTGCCATTCCTTCAGAACAGACAGATCTCTGCTCTCCTCTCTTTAGCAGGTGCAGAGATCATGGAAGAGCTGGACTGTGTGGGACATTAATGTATCATCACACAGGGGTCTAAGGGATGGAGAGTAGGGATGAGCGAGTGTACTTGTGGCTCAGGTGACCTCCGTGTATTTATGACTGCTCGGAGATTAAGTTTTCATCGTGGCAGCTGAATAATTTACAGCTACTAGCCAGCTTGATTACATGTGGGGATTCCCTAGCAACCAGGCAACCCCCATATGTATTCATCCTGGCTAATAGCTGTAAATCATTCAGCTGCCACGATGAAAACTAAATCTCCAAGCAGTCATAAATACTCGGAGGTCACCCGAGCGTGCTCGGGAAAACCCGAGCAACGAGTACACTCGCTCATCCCTAATGGAGAGTGACATGTCAAGCAAGGCATGTTAGAGTGAGGAGACTTAAAAGCAATACATGTTGCTATTGGCCTCTGAGGTGAGAGCTTTTGGACTGCGGTTTAAGGAGTAAAATTTCTCTTTGTGGAGAGTGACATGCCAAGCCTGGCATGTCTTAGTGAGGAGACTTTATAGGTGTTGATGGAGTTCAAGTCCTCATTCTCTCTTAAGAGATAATTTGCATATTTAATTTCCCAGAGGAGCTTGCATGACACTTACATCTACTCACTCTGACATGCCAGGCTTGAGTTGTCACTCTTCACAAGGAGAAACATGATCATTTACATCCAGTCCAGAGCCTCTTGCCTAGCCAAATCAGATCTCATACTTTGCACTGACAAGGGGTAACACCCAAAAATACTGTGTCTTCAAATTGAGATTATTGTTAAGGTTTTACCCTTAAGGTACCGTCACACTAGACGATATCGCTAGCGATCCGTGACGTTGCAGCGTCCTGGCTAGCGATATCGTCCAGTGTGACAGGCAGCAGCGATCAGGCCCCTGCTGTGCTGTCGCTGGTCGGGGAAGAAAGTCCAGAACTTTATTTTGTCGCTGGACTCCCCGTAGACATCGCTGAATCGGCGTGTGTGACACCAATTCAGCGATGTCTTCGCTGGTAACCAGGGTAAACATCGGGTAACTAAGCGCAGGGCCGTGCTTAGTAACCCGATGTTTACCCTGGTTACCATCGTTAAAGTAAAAAAAACAACCGCTACATACTTACCTACCGCTGTCTGTCCCCGGCGCTCTGCTTCTCTGGTCTGGCTGTGAGCACAGCGGCCGGAAAGCAGAGCGGTGACGTCACCGCTCTGCTTTCCGGCTGCCCGGCGCTCACAGCCAGACCAGAGAAGCAGAGCGCCGAGGACAGACAGCGGTAGGTAAGTATGTAGAGTTTGTTTTTTTACTTTTAGGATGGTAACCAGGGTAAACATCGGGTTACTAAGCGCGGCCCTGCGCTTAGTAACCCGATGTTTACCCTGGTTACCGGGGACATCGGGATCGTTGGTCGCTGGAGAGCTGTCTGTGTGACAGCTCTCCAGCGACCAAACAGCGACGCTGCAGCGATCCGGATCGTTGTCGGTATCGCTGCAGCATCGCTTAGTGTGACGGTACCTTAAGTCACGTTGCAAGGCTCATTGAAAGGTTGTTATTGACTTTTAAGATTGCTACTTCCAATTGGTGATGCTAGAGATCAAGTCGTCTTCCTCTCTGAAGAGACAATTTGCATATGTCTCACACAGATTAGGCCTGTTCTAAGCTTTTTTTTATCCCTGATTAAGACTCCTGCTTAAGATTGGTCAATGTCATGTAGGAGAAAAAGTACAACCCCAGAGATATATCTGAGCTGTCATCCCCTTGTATACAAAATAAATTGGAATCTAAAGTTTACACGTTAATTTCTCCATAATGGTGATGAGAAATTAAAAAAAACAAAAAATAAAGTTTTACTCAGCTCTGAAACTATTATTCCAGGATGTGTAATGTTTAATATGCTCAAACTGGTGGAAAGCCCTATTTAAATGATGCATAGATTAGAAAAGACTAGCAGAAATCATGGCTAGGAAACAGAGTTGGGGTAAATGAAATTGAACCCAATGGTTAATTTATTTTTGTTAACTTGTTTATTTTTTACATGTAGGACGACATAAAGATGAACACCTTATGTCCCTCAATAATTAAAATTGTAATTTAAAAACAATATTTTGTGATTGCTTGGATTGAATTTATCCAATTATTTAAAGTTATTTGATAATCTGAAAAAAGCTTTTGCAAAAATGTGCAAATATAGAAGAATTAGGATGAAGCAAATACTTTTTTCTTAACACTTACACAATTAACAAATCCTTCTGACATACTACAGATTTATAGATTACTTTATACTCTGATTAGATAAAGCTTTTATTCTACTTAATTTGTCTTATTACAATATCTTTTGTTATGCATTTTTTTCCATATGAACCTTTCTTTGATAATTATCTTTTGTTTTGCAGTCTGACAATATCTGCAGCAATGTTAAAAATATTGAGGATAGCACTCTTCCTTCTTCTGATGATAGCCCTTGGTTTTTTTTTTGGAATCACCAACAATGAGAGTATCTTTCCTTATGTGTCCTCCTTATCAAGAAGAAAAATATTAAATGAATCAATGACATTAATGAATAACATTTTCAGTCCCTTTCATGGATGGTCAAATATCACAAATGTATTAAGTACCAAAGCATCGAGAGTTCAGGAAAAAATGTTACTGGAAACCCTCAATACATCGTCAAGCACAAGGCTAAATATTACTTTTGTTTCTCCATCTGAAGTATTAAAACAAGGTGATGGCATCATATTTTTGGAAACAACAGATCGAATGCAGCCTCCTTCATTAGTTTTATGTGCTATAGAGTCTGCCGCTCGTGTGTACAAGGACCGACCAGTGGCCTTCTTCATGAAAGGATTAAGCAGTACCAACATAGAAGAAACGGTGAAGAGACATTTCCCAGTGCTCTCATCCCTGAGGAACGTTTACTTCTTCCCGCTGAGGTTCGAGGAAGTGTTTGCTGACACCCCACTTCACACATGGTATCAGAAGGTACCGTGCAGCAATATCTAACATTTAATAGTAATTATTATGACCAAATGTAAATTAGAGTTCATTTGTATAGGATTGGCCTGGGGATGTGCAAGCTGTACGGGCACATAGATGTCTCTTCTGAAGGTGTCATTTTAAATGGTATAACCACTGGGTCTTATGGCTACACTAAATCTTAAAGGTGTTGACCCCTACTCTGGCAATCCCTTCTCAATTCCTGCCGTATTTTGCAGACTAGTATAGAAAAATAGGAGACAAAAAAGCGCAAATAGGGTCTTATCCCCAGGATTGTTTCTACTCAATTGTGAGAGAACTGCTCACCTGGTGGTACACAGTACAAGCGTGTAGTTTGTCAGCTGCTGCAGATCCACAGGCCGGCACTGCGACCTCTTAGAACCATTAAACTAGATGAAATGTGGATTAAATCCGCGCTGCTGCGACAAATAATGGATCCAGATATAATTGTAAGGTGTTCGGGTGGTTTATTCAATGCGTTTCGAAGCTCGTGGCTTCTTCTTCAGGAAGTTTCCACACCAAGATATCCTGTAAAAAAAATAGCAAGCCCTCACATAACGTTGTCGGAAGAAATATGGAAAATGAATTACTCTCAAAATATGGCTATCCAAAATCTAGCTTTTGCAAAAAGACAGCATCAGTGTAACAGCAGTCAAATATAAAAAAAACTACAGCATATAAATTTAGTATCACTGTAATTAAACTGACCCGAAGAATAAGGTCGCCTAATTACTTATCGCGCACGAGATATGGCGTAAAGCATAAATAAAACCAATTCTTCACCTGCTGTTGATTTGTTCATTCCGGGGTCACTTGAGGGGGTATTCTGCTCTTCTAGCACCTAGGGGCTTTGTATATGGAGTCTGCAAACTATTCAAGGAAAATGTATGCTCCATGAAGCAGGTAGTGCTCCAGGAGGCAAATAGTTCTTCATCACTCACGAGTCTCACCATGTGGCTAAGCAGTACTGTACAACAACATTTGGGGTATTTCCACTTTCAGAAAAATTGTGTGACAAATGTAATGCCATTTTTACCCATTTCCCCTTGTGAATTTTTTTTTGTGTGGTAAAAATGTAATTGTTTTTTGCTCACAGTCCAATGGTATAGACTTCTGTGACACACCTGTGGTGTCAATATAATCAATACCTCCTTAGATGAATTGTTTGAGATATATATTTTGTAAAATTGCATCACTTTTGGGAGGTTATGCTATTAAAGCACTTCAGGGGCTCTTTCAGTGGCTCATGGCAGCCGCAAACCATAACAGTAAAATCTTTGCAAAATTATAGCGCTCCTTCCCTGTTAAGTTTTGAAGTGTGCCTCAAAAGTAGTTCTCCATTTCATGTAGGGTATTGGTGTATTCAGGAGAAATTGCACAACAAACAAAGAGGTCTATTTTTTCCTAATAGCCTTTATAAAAATTACAAATTTGGGGCTAAAACATAATTTTAACAGTAAAAATTCAATTATTCTTTCTTTACCACACAATCGTATAAATTTCTGTGAAGCACATGTGATATCAACTTGCTCACTGCACTTCTACTTGATTTCCTTGAGGGGTGAAGTTTGTAAAATGAGTTCACTTACAGAGGGTTCTACTGTTCTGGCAACTCGGAGGCTTTGCCAATGTGACATTGCACCCTCAACTAATAATGAGCGAGTGTGCTCGTTACTCGAGTTTTCTGAGCATGCTCGAGTCTCAACCGAGTATTGCCGATGCTCAGATGCGATGCTCGGATCCCTGCCCCGCATGTTTGGTGGCTGTAATACAGCCAATAACATAGCTGCAGTTTAACCGTATATGGCAGGGCATGGATCTGAGCATCTCACCCGAGCACCGGCAATACTTGCTTGAGACTTGAGCATGCTCAGAAAATTTGAGTAACCAGCACATTCACTCATCACTACCCTCAACCCATTCCAGCAAAATCTGAACTCCAATATGGGGCTTCTTCGCTTCTGAGCTTTGCACTATGCTTCAAAAGTAGTTTTCAACCACATAGAGGGTATAGGTGTACTCAAGAGAAACTGCACAACAAATTGAAAGTTCCATTTTGCTTCTATTACCCTTGGGCTAAAATCAACATTTTTATGGGAAATATTTATTTTTTTATTTTCACAGTTCAATGTTATAACCTTCTGTAAAGCATCTAGGAGGTTCAAAGTGCTCACAACATGTCTAGATAAATTCCTTGATTGGTCTAGTTTCCAAAATGGGGTCACTTGTGGAAGGTTTTCACAGTTTAGGTATACATCGGGGGCTATCCAAACTCGACATGGCATCCGCTAACAATTTCAGCCAATTTTGTATTCAAAAAGTCAAATGGTGCTCCCTCCCTTGTGAGCTCTGCCATGCACCCAGATAGCAGTTTTTATTTGGGGACAAAACAACATTTTTGTGGGAATTTTTTTTTTATTTTCTAAGCTTAATGTTATAAATTTCTGTGAAGCCTATGCAGACTCAAGGTACTCACCACACATCTAGATACATTTCTTGATGTGTCCAGTTTCCAAAATGGGGTCACATATGGGGATTTCCACTGTTTAGGTAAATCAGGGGCACTCCAAACAATACATGGTTTCAGCGAATGATTCCAGCAAATTTTGCATTTAAAAACTCAAATAGTGTGTGTTTAAAAAGTGAAATGGTGCTCCTTCCCTTCTGAGCTCAGCCTTGCACCAAAACAGTAGTTTTCCTCCATATATTGGGCATTGGCGTACTCAGAAGAAATAGTACAATAAATTGTATACTGTTACCCTTGTGAAAATGCAAAATTTGGGGCTAAAATACATTTTTGTGGGAAAAATGTGATTTTTAGATTTTCACAACATTACATTATAAACTTCTGTGATGCTCCTGGGGGTTAAAGGCCCTCCCCACACATCTAGATACATTATTTGAGTTGTCTAGTTTCCAAAATGGATTTCCACTGTTTAGACACATCAGCGGCTCTCCAAACGCAACATGGTGTCCACTAAAGATTCCAGCAAATTTTGCGTGTAAAAACTCAAATGGTGCTAGTGCTGAGCTCAGCCATGCACCTATACAATAGTTTTCCACCACAGACAGGGTATCAACGTACTCAGGAGAAATTGCACAACAAATTTTACAATGCAGTTTCTCCTGTTACATTTATTAAAATGCAACATTTGTGGCCAAAAGAACACTTTTGTGGGAAAAGTGTGACTTTTTATTTTCTCCATTATAAAATTATATGATGCAACTGGGGGTTTACGGTGCTCACCACACATCTATACATATTCTAGTCTAGTTTTCAAAATGGGGTCACTTGTGGGGGATTACCACTGTTTAAGCACATCAGGGGTTATTCAAATGTGACATGGTATTCGTTTTAGATTTAAGCCATTTTTGCATTTAAAAAAGTCAAAGGTGCTCATTCCCTTCCGAGCCCTGCCATGAGTCCAAACAGTAAAATTATGTTTAAAAAAGAATGCGGATACAATGTAGACATGTGGTAAAGGTGATGTATTAACTATTTTGTGTGACAAAACTCTCTGGTTTAAGGGCATAAGAAAAAATGTTTGAAAAATCTTTTGCCAAACTTCAGATATTTTTCCAGATAAACACAAGTCATATAGAACAAATTTTAAGACCATCATGAAGTATGATATGTCATGAAAAATTATTCTCAGAATCAATGAGATCTATGGAAGCGTTCCCAAGCTATTAGCCCATAATGTGAAACTAGTCAGAATTGTAAAATTTGGCCTGGTCATGAAGGAGAAAATGTCCTAGGGAGGCAAAGGGGTTAATCTACGAAAACATAAAAATCAGAAATAAGGGATTATGTTCCTGGTTTAGGCAGAATGAAATACCAAACAGTTGCCATTCAAGAACAAATATCAATTTGGGTGAAGGAACTGGCCAGACAGTGAGGAACAATACATATAAAGATACAGAAATGAGGCTGTACAGGAAATAATTTTTTTGGGATGAAAATTACAAATCATGGTTTGTACAGTTGGTACGGAAAGTATTCAGACCCCTTTAAATTTTTCAATCTTTGTTTCATTGCAGCCATTTGGTAAATTCAAAAAAGTTAATGTTTTCACATTAATGTACACTCTGCACCCCATCTTGACTGAAAAAAGAAGAAATGTAAAAATTTTTGCAAATTTATTAAAAAAGAAAACCAAAATATCTCACGGTCATAAGTATTCAGACCCTTTGCTCAGACAATCATATTTAAGTCACATGCTGTCAATTTCCTTGCAATCCTGTTTGAGATTTTTCTACTCCTTCATTGGAGTCCATCTGTGTTTAATTAAACTGATAGGACTTTATTTGGAAAAGTACACACCTGCCTATATTAGACCTCACAGCTCACAGTGCATGTCAGACCAAATGAGAATCATGTGGTCAAATGAAATGGCCAAGGAGCTCAGAGACAGAATTTTGGCATAGCACAGATCTGGTCAAGGTTACAAAAGACTTTCTGCAGTACTCAACGTTCCTAAGAGCACAGTGGCCTGCATAATCCTTAAATGGAAGAAGTTTGGGACCACCAAACGTCTTCCTAGACCTGGCCGTCCAGCCAAACTGAGCAATCGTGTGGGAAGAGCCTTTGTGAGAGAGGTAAAGAAGAACCCCAAGATCACTGTGGCTGAGCTCCAGAGATGCAGTAGAGAGATGAGAAATAAGATTTTCTGATCTGATGAGATGAAGAATGACCTTTTTGGTGATAATTCTTAGCGGTCTGTGTGGAGAAAACCAGGCACTGCTCATCACTTGCCCAATACAATCCCAACAGTGAAACATGGTGGTGGCAGCATCATGCTGTGAGGGTGTTTTTCAGCTGCAGGAACAGTACGACCAGTTGCCATTAATGGAAACATGAATGGGCTAAGTACAGAGGTATCCTGGATGAAAACCTCTTCCAGAGTGCTCTGGACCTCGGACTTGGCCGAAGGTTCACCTTCCAACAAGACAATAATCCTAACACACAGCTAAAATAACAAAAGATTGGCTTCAGAAGAACTCTGTGACCATTCTTGATTGGCCCAGCCAGAGTCCTGACCTAAACCCAATTGAGCATCTCTGGAGAGACCTGAAAATGGCTGTCCACCAACATTCACCATCCAACCTGATGGAACTGGAGAGGATCTGCAAAGAAGAATGGCAGAGGATCCCCACATCCAGGTGTGAAAAGCTTGTTGCATCATTCCCAAGAAGTCTCATGGCTGTATTAGCTCAAAAGGTGCTTCTACTCAATACTGAGCAAAGGGTCTGAATACTTATGACCATGTGATATTTCAGTTTTTCTTTTTTAATAAATTTGCAAACATTTCTACGCTTCTATTTTTTTCAGTCAAGATGGGGTGCAGAGCGTACATTAATGACAAAAAATGAACTTTTTTGAATTTACCAAATGGATGCAATGAAATAAAAAGTGAAAAATTTAAAAGGGACTAAATACTTTCTGTACCAACTGTATATTAGATGCTACTATTTATGGCTATTATCTTTACTTTTACTAAAAAGGTAAAAAAAAATAAGTATTTTTAAAGTAGCCAGAAAAAAGGCCATCAGTAGGCTCCATGGAAAGTGTCTTTAGTCAATTTGGATCAAAGCTATTTTCATAAATCAGGCTATCTTATTGATGATGATCACACAGACCATATACATCATAATTCTTTAGAAATTTGTAAGGAAATAAATGCATTTTTTTAGAATGATACATCTAAGGGTTCAATTAAATGATTGATTATTATTCAATCAAATAGAGGGGAGGATGTGCAGTACCTGACCATGGACACTACAGTTGATGAAGCTGCATAGCTCTGTAACTGATCACACCCAGTCACCGTCCGTCAGCACCAAGAAAAACTGTTTGCTGGTAGTGCCAGGTGTTGCACACTGACTGATTAGAAATTGATTACCTACCCTAAAGATAGGTCCTGGACAACCCCTTTAAGTTCTTAATAAAGCACAAGGAATTTCATCTGAAGCAAATACATTGCCTCTGATTTAGAAATTAAAGTTTGCATAGTGCAGAAAGGTTGCAGTGGACTTACAGTTGACATCTTTTTTTTTTGTAGTAAGTCACTTTCCTTTTTATTCTCAATCTGGTCTAGACAGTTTAGAGGACTTTTTTTGCCAACACTTGTTCCAGAAGAATTTTACCAATGGGCATCTTTTGCAAATCGTTTTCCCGACACATTACCCATATTTTTTCTCACTTCTATACGATTCCAATAGCGCCTCAGCTTTTGACCAAAACATTAATAGTAAATAATTGTTGTGCCTCCATAGTAAGAATGCCCTTAACAGTAAAACTGCCCTTTTGTTCCTCAGCACAATAATAATTCCCAATGTTCCTTTACACAAAGACCGTACCCTTGTGAGTTTGGGAGTGTGGGTTCCTCATCTTTCTTTCTGCAGTCAATCACCCAATGTACGTGGTTCAATGAAGTGGTGTCATTGCACTGCTTGAAGATGTCTACATGCACCCCACATCAGCATGTCTTAAGGTACCGTCACACTCAGCAACTTTAGAATGATAACGATAGCGATCCGTGACGTTGCAGCGTCCTGGATAGCGATATCGTTGTGTTTGACACGCAGCAGTAATCAGGATCCTGCTGTGACATCGCTGGTCGGAGCTGAAAGTCTGGAACTTTTTTTCGTCGCTGGATCACCCGCTGACATCGCTGAATCGGCGTGTGTGACGCCGATCCAGCGATGTGTTCACTTATAACCAGGGTAAACATTGGGTTACTAAGCGTAGGGCCGCGCTTAGTAACCCGATGTTTACCCTGGTTACCTGGGGACTTAGGCATCGTTGGTAGCTGGAGAGCTGTCTGTGTGACAGCTCTCCAGTGACCACACAACGACTAAACAGCGACGCTGAAGCGATCGGCATCGTTGTCTATATCGCTGCAGCGTCGCTTAATGTGACGGCTGACTTAGACTGTAGGTGTAGACTCTGTACATAATAGACAGACTAGGCGCAATACCCTACATATACACTTGTACTTCATTTATTTATAAAATATTTGATATTCACTCAATATGAAAAGTCTTTACACCTCTGTTCAAAAGCATGGCTGTCGTCATGTAAAAGTTCTTATGAAGATTAATCATTTCCGGCCATTTTCCCCTTTAATGTCACCTATAATCTGTACAATTCAATTAAAAACCAATCTGAAATATTGGCACATCTGAAATAATTAGCAATCTTTTTCCATTTCTCCATGCAAATCTGTCATTTTGTGAGAGCATCTCCGTGTACAGTGCCCTCTTCAGGTCACCTATAGATTTTCAATTTAATTCAAGTCTGGGTATTTACTGGATCATTCCAAAACTTTGATCTTCTAGCTAAAGCCAATCTTTTGTTGATTTGGAAACATGTATAAAGGGGTTCTCTGGTCAAAACAAGTAAGTCTGCAGTCACTTCACCAGTTTCAAACCAGGAATCGGAGGGCATGTATGCAGTATATATACCCCCGGCCAGTGGGCGTGGCCTCGCTCCATACTCTAATTTTGAGCCAAGGCCGTGACCCGTCTAGTGTATGGAAGTGAGATTGCACCCACTGGCTGGGGATATTACTGTATACTGCAAGCACACCCTCCGGTCCCTTGTCTAATAGGGGTGAGTCCCTGCTGTGCTTTCTCTGAAGGGATTCATAAGTCTGCAGCCAGTCAGAGTGACTGCAGACTTATCTGTTTTGACTGGACAATTTCTTTAAGTTTGTTGTCTCTCTGAAAGGTAATTATTCAGGTTAACCAAATTGTAGTGAATAAAAGGATTCAAAAGTCAGTCTAACAGGTGAATAAACCCTTATTATTAAAAGACAAATACTTTAATGGGTATACATTAAAAGGCGAGAAGTGAGAAAAAAAAGCAAGAAAAAAATGTATACAATATACTGCATATACACTGCTCAAAAAAAAATGGAACACTAAAATGCCACATCCTAGATATCACTGAATGAAATATTCCTGTTTCAAATCTTTATTCATTCCATACTAGAATGCGTTGAGAACAATAAAACAAAAAAAGATCAATGTAAAACAAAATAATGTCCGATGGAGGTCTGTATTTGGAATGATACTCAAAATCACAGTGGAGAAATCAAATTACACACTGATCTAACTTCAGTGAAAATGCTTCAAGACAAGGAAATGATGCTCTGAAGTGTGTGTAGCGTCCATGTGCCTGTATGACCACCCTACAATGCCTGGGCATGCTCCTGATGTGGCATCTGATGTTCTCCTGAGGGATCTCCTCCCAGACCTGGACTAAAGCATCCACCAACTCCTGGACAGTTTATGGTGCAATGTGGCATTGGTTAATGGAACGAGACATGATGTCCCAGATGTGCTCGATTAGATTTAGGTCTGAGGAACCAATCCATAACCAATCCAATCCATAACATCTATGAAGGAACTGCTGACACATTTTATTCACATGAGGCCTAGCATTGTCATGCATCAGAAGGAACCCAGTGCCCATGGCACCTGCATATGTACTCACAATGGGTCTGAGGATCTCATTCAGGTACCTAATGACAGTTAGGGTACCTCTGGCTACAACATGGAGGGCATGGAGTCTGCTTCTGACAGTTTGAGCAGACACATGGACCATAGTAGACTGCTTGAGGTCACTTTGCAGGGCTCTGCCACTGCTCCTTCTTGAACAAAGGAGGAGGTTGCAGTCCTGCTGCTGGGTTTTGCCCTCCTATGGTCAACTCCACGTCTCCTGGTTTACTAGCTTGTGTCCTGGTATCTGCATCATGTTCTGATGCGTGTGCTGACAGACACAGCTACCCTTCTTGCTACCGCTTGCATTGATGTGCCATCCAGGATGAGCTGCACAACCTAAGCAACGTCTGTGAGTTGTAGAAACTTCTTCATGCTACTGTACAGCATGTCTGTTTTCTTCTTGGTAGGCATTTTTACAGATGTGTGTAGATATTTTATATTACAGTGCCTTGCGAAAGTATTCGGCTCCTTGGAACTTTTCAACCTTTTCCCACATATCATGCTTCAAACATAAAGATACCAAATGTAAATTTTTGGTGAAAAATCAACAACAAGTGGAACACAATTATGGAGTTGATCAAAATGTATTGGTTATTTTCAATTTTTGTGGAAATTCAAAAACTGAAAAGTGGGGCATGCAATATTATGTCGGCCCTTTAAACTTAATACTTTGTTGCGCCACCTTTTGCTGCGATTACAGCTGCAAGTCACTTGGGGTATGTCTCTATCAGTTTTGTACATCGAGAGACTGAAATTCTTGACCATTCTTCCTTGACAAACAGCTCAAACTCAGTGAGGTTTGATGGAGATCGTTTGTGAACAGCAGTTTTCAGCTCTTTCCAAAGATTCTCGAGTAGATTGAGGTCTGGACTTTGACTTGGCCATTCTAACACCTGGATATGTTTATTTGTGAACCATTCCAGGCCCAAATCATGATGCTGCCACCACCATGTTTGACAGTGGGGATGGTGTGTTCAGGGTGATGAGCTGTGTTGCCTTGACGCCAAACATATCATTTGGCATTGTTGCCAAAAGGTTTGATTTTGGTTTCATCTGACCAGAGCACCTTCTTCCACATGTTTGGTGTGTCTCCCAGGTGGCTTGTTGCAAACTTTAAATGACACTTTTTATGGATATCTTTCAGAAATAGGTTTCTTCTTGCCACTCTTCCATAAAGGCCAGATTTTCGCAGTGTATGACTGATTGTTGTCCTATGGACAGACTGTCCCACCTCACCTGTAGATCTCTGCAGTTCATCCAGAGTGATCATGGGCCTCTTGACTGCATCTCTGATCAGTCTTCTCCTTGTTTGAGATGAAAGTTTACAGGGACGCCGGGTCTTGGTAGATTTGCAGTGGTATGGTACTCCTTCATTTCAATATGATCGCTTGCACAGTGCTCCTTGGGATGTTTAAAGTTTTGAAAATCATTTTGTATCCAAATCTGGCTTTAAACTTCTCCACAACAGTATCACGGACCTGCCTGTTGTGTTCCTTGGTCTTAATGATGCTTTCTGTGCTTCAAACAGAACCCTAAGACTATCGCGAAGCAGGTGCATTTATATGGAGACTTGATTGCACACAGGTGGATTATATTTATCATCAATAGGCATTTAGGACAACATTGGATCATTCAGAGATCCACAATGAACATCTGGAGTGAGTTTGCTGCACTGAAAGCAAAGGGGATAAATAATATTGCACATTTCAGTTTTTGAATTTAAACAAAAATTGAAAGTAACCAATAATTTTTGATCAACTTCACAATTGTGTTCCACTTGTTGTTGATTCTTCACCAAAAATTTACATTTGGCATTTTTTTGTTTGAAGCAGGATATGTGGGAAAAGGTTGAAAAGTTCCAGGGAGCCAAATACTTTTGCAAGGCATTGTGTCTGCTTTGCCAAATCATCTTAAAATTTAGGACAGTCTGTAGAAATAACATATTTTTTCCAGTATCTGTGAAAACAATATCTTTGAATCTGGTGGAGTGTGTAAAGATTATTCCCATTTTAATTTTGATTTATTTTAAAGCACCAACCAAATTTTTTTTATTGCAGGGCTGGAGTGTTTCTTTTAATATAAGGCCTTATACCAACTTGCCACTGTATTTACCTTTTATCCTCGCCGCTCCCTTCAGTCTCCAGCAGATTGAGATTTCTCCAGTGTCTGATGGAGCGAACTGGAGGTCACTTAAAAGGAACCTGTCACCCCCAAAATTGAAGGTGAGCTAAGCCCACCGACATCAGGGGCGTATCTACAGCATTCTGTAATGCTGTAGATAAGCCCCCAGATGAATCTTGAAAGATGAGAAAAAGAGGTTAGATTATACTCACCCAGGGGCTGTCCCGACGTGGTCCGGTCCAGGGCCCCCCATCTTCTTATGATGATGTCCTCTTCTTGTCTTCATGCTGTGGTTCCGATACAGGTGTACTTTGTCTGCCCTGTTGAGGGCAGAGCAAAGTACTGCAGCTTACAATCGCCGGAAAAGGTCAGAGAGGCCCGGCTCCTGTGCACTGCATTACTTTGCTCTGCCCTCAACAGGGCAGATAAAGTATGCCTGCGCCGGAGCCACAGTGTGAACATAAGAAGAGGACATCATCCTATGAAGATGGGAGGCCCCGGACCAGACCACGACGCCCATCGGATCGGACCGCTGCCCAAGTGAGTATAATCTAACCTCTTTTTCTCATCTTTCAGGTTAGATCGAGGGCTTATCTATAGCATTACAAAATGCTGTATATAAACCCCTGATGCCGGTGGGCTTAGCTCACTTTCGATTTTGGGGGTGACAGGTTCCCTTTAACAATGCACATCTCTGAGATCCTCGTTTTGGCTCTCATAGTTTTGAATTGAGAGCTTGTGACCATTAATTCTGGCCAGTCAGAAGTTGTGGTCATAAGATTGACATGAGTAGCATCAATAGAAGGTGAAGATGGTGGCAGATCTTAGATTAGAAACACCACTCCAGTGCTGAAAAAACAAAAATGCTGGAGTGATGCTTTAAGGTTCACTGTGTGTTGAATACCACTTACCTTTTAGTGACCACACAGTATATCACTAATGCTGCATCAAAAATACAAATTTGCATAATAGTAATCTTATGTTGGCACAAACGTTCATGTTTCCATTTTATTTTCAGATTATTTCACAGCAGCAGTCATTCTGGACCCATGTCAGCTCTGATGCCTGCAGACTAGCATTGATCGGGAAGTATGGTGGCATTTATATGGATACAGATTTCATCTCAATACAAACCATTCCTTTCAAGGACTTCTTGGCTGCAGAATCTTCTCAATACACTAGCAATGGGATTTTTGGGTTTTCACCTCATCATGATTTTACCCAGAAATGTTTGGAAGACTTTGTTAAAAATTATGACAGTAGAATATGGGGACAGCAAGGCCCACGTCTCTTTACCCGTATTTTAAAGACATTCTGTAACTTACCACAATTTGTTGGTTATGAAGATGCCATATGTGGAAACAATACTTTGCTCAATCCCCACCGTTTTTACCCTATCATTTGCCCAGAATGGAAAAAGTATTACGAGGTTTGGGACAAATTTCCATCTTTCAATGACTCCTACTCTTTGCACCTCTGGAACTTCATGAATAAGGAAAAATTAACTATGGTACCTGGTAGCAAAACATTAGTAGAACACCTCTACAAACAGTACTGTCCTTTCACATACAATGCAACTTTTAGCTGAACTTCTTTTTGCACATCAGCTCTGTTTATCCAGTAGCAATTGGGAAATTATATAAATAATTTGTCAGATCTTATACAAAATCACCCTCATTAGACATTTTTATATTTTATTGTGTACCAACTTAAAAAAAACAAACAAAACAAATAAAACAAAAAAAAAACCCTCAACACTCCTCAGCCCAAGGTCGAATTTAGACGAGCATATGAAAAATTGTCCAACATTTATCCAGGTGATGTGAAGGTGGTATGAGGTCTTGAAGACAATATATCATGTCTAAGGGGCACAACACGCAATGTCAATTAAGACAATGTATATGTAGAAATTAAAACATACATTTATCATATGTTTTGGAGGTCCCCCTGGGCAGAACTGAAGGTAAGTGTATCAATGGCACAGTCTATTATCCTAGATTTCCCCAAAAAAGGAACCATATCAAGAATCACTTGACTCACATTGCAATCTACTGTATACAGTGGGGCAAAAAAGTATTTAGTCAGTCAGCAATAGTGCAAGTTCCACCACTTAAAAGGATGAGAGGAGTCTGTAATTTACATCATAGGTAGACCTCAACTATGGGAGACAAACTGAGAAAAAAAAATCCAGAAAATCACATTGTCTGTTTTTTTAACATTTTATTTGCATATTATGGTGGAAAATAAGTATTTGGTCAGAAACAAAATTTCATCTCAATACTTTGTAATATATCCTTTGTTGGCAATGACAGAGGTCAAACGTTTTCTGTAAGTCTTCACAAGGTTGCCACACACTGTTGTTGGTATGTTGGCCCATTCCTCCATGCAGATCTCCTCTAGAGCAGTGATGTTTTTGGCTTTTCGCTTGGCAACACGGACTTTCAACTCCCTCCAAAGGTTTTCTATAGGGTTTAGATCTGGAGACTGGCTACGCAACTCCAGGACCTTGAAATGCTTCTTACGAAGCCACTCCTTCGTTGCCCTGGCGGTGTGCTTTGGATCATTGTCATGTTGAAAGACCCAGCCACGTTTCATCTTCAATGCCCTTGCTGATGGAAGGAGGTTTGCACTCAAAATCTCACGATACATGGCCCCATTCATTCTTTCATGTACCCGGATCAGTCGTCCTGGCCCCTTTGCAGAGAAACAGCCCCAAAGCATGATGTTTCCACCACCATGCTTTACAGTAGGTATGGTGTTTGATGGATGCAACTCAGTATTCTTTTTCCTCCAAACACGACAAGTTGTGTTTCTACCAAACAGTTCCAGTTTGGTTTCATCAGACCATAGGACATTCTCCCAAAACTCCTCTGGATCATCCAAATGCTCTCTAGCAAACTTCAGACGGGTCCGGACATGTACTGGCTTAAGCAGTGGGACACGTCTGGCACTGCAGGATCTGAGTCCATGGTGGCGTAGTGTGTTACTTATGGTAGGCCTTGTTACATTGGTCCCAGCTCTCTGCAGTTCATTCACTAGGTCCCCCCGCGTGGTTCTGGGATTTTTGCTCACCGTTCTTGTGATCATTCTGACCCCACGGGGTGGGATTTTGCGTGGAGCCCCAGATCGAGGGAGATTATCAGTGGTCTTGTATGTCTTCCATTTTCTAATTATTGCTCCCACTGTTGATTTCTTCACTCTAAGCTGGTTGGCTATTGCAGATTCAGTCTTCCCAGCCTGGTGCAGGGCTACAATTTTGTTTCTGGTGTCCTTTGACAGCTCTTTGGTCTTCACCATAGTGGAGTTTGGAGTCAGACTGTTTGAGGGTGTGCACAGGTGTCTTTTTATACTGATAACAAGTTTAAACAGGTGCCATTACTACAGGTAATGAGTGGAGGAAAGAGGAGACTCTTAAGAAGTTACAGGTCTGTGAGAGCCAGAAATCTTGATTGTTTGTTTCTGACCAAATACTTATTTTCCACCATAATATGCAAAAAAAATGATAAAAAAAACAGACAATGTGATTTTCTGGATTTTTTTTTCTCAGTTTGTCTCCCATAGTTGAGGTCTACCTATGATGTAAATTACAGACGCCTCTCATCTTTTTAAGTGGTGGAACTTGCACTATTGCTGACTGACTAAATACTTTTTTGCCCCACTGTATGTATATGGGCGGCATCTGTAAGGCTAGGTTCCCATTGCGTTAGGGCAATCTGTTAAGCGCATAGCGCTAGCGGATTGCGCTAACGCAATGTTTCTTTTTGGTCTGCGTTCGCCGTCCCCACTAGCGCAGATCCCCGATCTGCGGTAGCGAGGGACGGACCTCGGACGCGCCTCAAATGCTGCAAGCAGCGTCCGAGGTCCGTCACAAAAGAACGGCACATCGCTAGCGCGTGCCGAAAATGGCACGCGCTAGCGATGCGCTACATGCAGAAATAACATTGCTGTCAATGGGTGCGCTAACAGACCCGTTGCACGGCGTTAATTGCGACATTTTCGCCGTGCAACGCTGTCCATTAGCGTTAACCCATTAACGCAGTGGGAACCTAGCCTTATAATACAGGTCTAAATATTAAAATTCTGTTTTAGACAACTTATATTAGGTTCATATATCCAATATAGTTCCAACCATTTTGTGTCCATAGTGTGGTGGTATAAAATCCTTATTTTAGCTTAATCCATTAGCAGGTTAGGGAACACAAAATTATTTTTTTCAATATATCAGATTCAATTCAATAGAGAATTATACTAGTACAGGGAAATGTTTCCTTATATTTCAAGGAAGACAGCAAGACAGCAAAGGATTAAATAAAGAGAACTTTCATAGAGCTTCAAGAAAGACAACAAACTTCAAGAAAGACAATGAACTTTCATATAATTTCTAGAAAGATATGCTGTATGGAGAAGTAGCAAAGGGCAGTTGTCCTGGAGTCCAAAATATTACAATTGATCAATTGTATTATTATTATTATTATTATTATTTATATAGCACCATTAATTCAATGGTGCTGTACATGAGAAAGGAATTAAGTACAGAGTTATAGATATCGTTTACAGTAAACAAATTTACAATGACAGACTTGTACAGAGGGGAGAGGACCCTGTCCTTTGCGGACTTACATTCTATCGTATACAGAATTATATTGAAATCATTATATGAAACAGCAAAAAAACATTAGACCCTACCCCAAAAAAATACTATTGAGTAGAGATGAGGGAATATTTCAATATTCAATTCGGATTACGATCGCCGAATTTGCAAAATTTGCCGATTAATTAGTCGAATATTCGCCAAACATAACTGAACGCCATTCAGCTCAATGGGAGGCAAGAACAAACGCATGCACAACATCTTATAAAGGCCCCAAATGCTGCCAAAACACATCAAATGAGGGGCAGACACCAGGAAAGTGGCCTCAAGTCACTCACAATACTAATTGTAGCATGGCACTGCAGCAAACAGCCAGGCATGAAGTATCGGGGGTCAGGGACAGCATTTTCAGCTTTCAATTGAACATCACAGTAAGACAAGGTGAGTGAGGAATCGGTGTTGGCCTCCTGTACTGAAAGCCATGATACCACATGCAACAGCACAGCCTGCTTTAATACTCAGCCACACTCAAGTGGCTCAAATATCATATGCATTTTGTAGACTACTATTGTCAGAAAAATCTAAGGATAGTAACAAGGCGTCAAGGAAGTGGAGGCCTGATGGTCTTGGAGGCCTACTGCTTAAGGCGACATGCAGGAAGGAGATTACATTAAAGGCAGACACCAACAAAATGGCATCAACTGCAATAAATTAGAATCAGTAAAGCAGGGACTGACACCTCTTCCACTACAGACAGCCCAGCAGATGGAGACTGTAACAGGCAAGGTGGTGGAATCATTGTTCCGTATCCATCTGAAAACCTGGAAGGGGGAAAACTAGGTGGCCTACCAAATCCTTACTCAGACAAGTGGCAGCAGGCAAAAATTGTGACCCAAGGAAGAGCAAACAGATGGCACCAGGTGCTACTCCTTGGCTGACCTACAGAAGGTGGCAGCTGACCCCCTGCAGCGGGTAAGCTACTATGGCCCAAAGGAGGGATAAAAAAATGCAGGCATCGTAGGGACTCTGGAACCACGGGTGCAGATTGGACCAGCTGAGGAACAGAAAAGTACTGGCAGGTGCGGGCTGGACCAGGTGTTAGACAGATAGGCGCTAGCAGGTGCGATCTGGACCCGCTGATGGACAGAAGAGCGTAGACAGGTATGAGCAGATGGGCACAGAGAGGTAATAGCAGATGGGTACAAGGTAGACAAGCAGACAGGCAGACCTGGGGACATGACAACTAGCAAGCATGCAAGGCAAACTAAAAACGTAGCTCAGGCACCTCCATAATTAAGGAGATGCCTTAAATAAAATGTGTTGCCCAGTTATAGGTTGTGAATACCTTAGGTTGATGCAGGTGTTCCCTTTGAGAGGGAGGGAGCGCATGCATGCAGCCTCTAAGCATAGTTCCTGGTCCTACAACTGATCCTTGGTGGACACTGACAAATATGGGGCGAGAAGAGGAGGTGGTATGTGAGTGGGAGACAATGAATGTCCTGTCTGTTAGCTACGAGGAGATCTAACAAAGGGCCAAGTTTGTAATGTCAACAGATCAGAAAGTCTGTAGTAAGAGGGAATGGTCCACTATGTCAAAGATGGATGCCGGGTCCAGGAGAAGAAGGAGGACAAACTCATGTCGCTTTCATTTGGCGATTAGTAGGTCGTTGGTGACTTTAGTCAGAGCAGTTTCAGTGGAATATTCCTGTCTGAAGTCAGATTGTAAGCGGCCAAAGAGGGAGCAAGAGGAGAGGTGGGAGGACATTTCAAAATGGTTGTTCCAGTAGTTTGGAGGCATAGGGGAAAAATTATATAGGGCGATAGGTAAACACAGAGGATCGGTCAAAGGTGGACTTTTTGAGGATGGATGTGATCGAGATATGTTTCAATCAGAATGGAAGACACCAGTTGTTAGTGACAGGTTGAAGAGGTGGGTTAGGCTTGTGATGAAGAGTGTGGTAAAGTTTGAAATGAGGTGGGATATTATTGTGTTAAGTTCACAGATGGTGAGGCAAAGCATTCAGCTGAGATGAGAGGAAGGGGGAACTGGTGGACGCAGAAAAGAATGGAAAGTAGTGAATAACTGTTTAAGGTTGTGAGACAGGTATGATATGAGAGATGAGAAGTTGGTTTGTTTTGCTGCAGTCAGGATTTTTGCAGCATTTTTACAACTTCTGTTACTGGACGGGCAACTCCACTCCCTTTCTTTGGCAGCCATACAATGGTACGCTTTGTAGATGAGGGCCACAAAGAACACGTGGTCAAGTAGATGGCAATCGCTGCATCAAGAGGCCTCTGCTCTTCTTCCTCCACCTTAACATCACACACAGTACAGTCCTCAGTAGTGGCACCCCAATTACCCTTTTTCCCCCACAATTGACTGTTGGGAACCACAGATGGCTGAGTTTGCAGATCTCTTCACACATTGTATGCCATGGACATAGTAAATGTACTCTAAAGATTCACATAGTCAGGAGTAGGAAATCATCTGCACCAAATTTTTTCTCACTTTGATCCATGGCAAGACGAAGTTTGGTCTGAGGATAAACCAAACCTTAGGCAACAGACGTTAACCTCATTGAGTGAAGGTGATCCATTTGTGACGAGACTCAGATATTTGAGGTGCCTGCAGACTGTACTGTGCTGTCAAGGCAGGAAAAGGAAGAGGGTGACTCTCAGGGCAAGGAGTGGGAGAACAGAGAGGAGATAACGATGAGGTAGTAGATCACAATTGGTGAAAACCCAGAGGCATGCAGCTGAGTAGCTCAGCAGAGGAGGAAGATGAGGAGGTTACGTAGACACAGAGTTATGCAACCAATGCATCATGAGGTCCAACTCTGGCAATGGAAAGCAGCATTCGCTGTTCTGCAGTTACCTAGGTGGGTTTTTTTTCCGACAGGCAAAAATCTAAAAAATCATGTTATCTGTAAAAAAATGAAATAATTTCAGTACTACATGCATGACCTTGCACATACGCAAACTACATGCGTTAATCTGGTAATGTCACTGTGCTAAAATGTAGACTAGAGGGTCTCACCAACCACCGTCCACCTCATCAACTGCATCTTCTGATTCTTCCTCCTCCCTCACCGTGGCAAGTGTTGTCACACAGGTCTCTGGCTGAATAACCTCCACTTGTTTACTCTCTACAGTTGTGGTGACTGCATGCCTGTTAGCTGATATGGAATTCGACATGCCTGCTGTTTTTGACTGATCTTACACACCAAGCATACCCCATCTTTCTAAATCCACTGTAACATTTCCACCTGCACCTCTCTCACAGTTCAGCAGCTTGTTGTGTTCACCCTACTCCAACCTGTGTCAGCACAGCAGCAAACCCTGATTTGTGCAGGTGTGCTCACATAAAAGATTCTTTACTCCTACACATGGCAAATCTAACAACTAATAATAACCTTTATTTATATATCGCAAACACATTGCGCATAGCTTTACAAGTCAGCAGTTCATATAAAACAGTCAACAGGTTTAAGATAATCAAACAATTAAAGCAAAAATAATGACGACCCTGCTCTTCAGAGCTTACAATGTACAATGAGGTGGGGGTCACACCAATTACATGTGCTTACTTACAATGATGGTACAACCATCTTAAGGAAATGTGGGTTGATAAAGGCTGCATGAGCATTTTGGGTACGGTTGAGTTTGATGGTGAATTATGTTCAGAGAAGTAGAGAATAAGCTATATATATATATATAGTCATATATACAGTCATGGCCAAAAGTAATGACACCCCTGCAATTCTGTCAGATAATACTCGTTTTCTTCCTGAAAATGTTTGCAATCACAAATTCTTTGGTATTATTATCTTCATTTAATTTGTCTTAAATGAATAAACAGAAAAGAGAATGAAGCAAAAAGCAAAACATTGATCATTTCACACAAAACTCCAAAAATGGGCCAGACAAAAGTATTGGCACCCTCAGCCTAATACTTGGTTGCACAGCCTTTAGCCAAAATAACTACGACTAACCGCTTCCGGTAACCATCAATGAGTTTCTTACAATGCTCGGCTGGAATTTTAGGCCATTCTTCTTTGACAAACTGCTCCAGGTCCCTGATATATGAAGGGTGCCTTCTCCAAACTGCCATTTTTAGATCTCTCCACAGGTGTTCTCTGGGATTCAGGTCTGGACTCATTGCTGGCCACCTTAGAAGTCTCCAGTGCTTTCTCTCAAATCATTTTCTAGTGCTTTTTGAAGTGTGTTTTGGGTCATTGTCCTGCTGGAAGACCCATGACCTTTGAGGGAGACCCAGCTTTCTCACACTGGGCCCTACATTATGCTGCAAAATTTGTTGGTAGTCTTCAGACTTCATAATGCCATGCACACGGTCAAGCAGTCCAGTACCAGAGGCAGCAAAGCAACCCCAAAACATCAGGGAACCTCCGCCATGTTTGACTGTAGTAACCGTGTTCTTTTCTTTGAATGCCTCTTTTTTTCTCCTGTAAACTCTATGTTGATGCTTTTGCCCCAAAATCTCTACTTTTGTCTCAACTGACCAGAGAACATTGTTCCAAAACGTTTTAGGCTTTTTCAAGTAAGCTGTGGCAAACTCCAGCCTGGTTTTTTTATGTCTCGGGGTAAGAAGTGGAGTCTTCCTGGGTCTCCTACCATACAGTCCCTTTTCATTCAGATGCCGACTGGTAGTACGGGTTGACACTGTTGTACCCTCGGACTGCAGGGCAGCTTGAACTTGTTTGCATGTTAGTCGAGGTTCTTTATCCAACATCCGCACAATCTTGCATTGAAATCTCTTGTCAATTTTTCTTTTCTGTCCACATCTAGGGAGGTTAGCCACAGTGCCATGGGCTTTAAACTTCTTAATTACACTGCGCACGGTAGACACAGGAACATTCAGGTCTTTGGAGATGGACTTGTAACCTTGAGATTGCTCATGCTTCCTCACAATTTGGTTTCTCAAGTCCTCAGACAGTTCTTTGGTCTTCTTTCTTTTCTTCATGCTCAATGTGGTACACACAAGGACACAGGACAGAGGTTGAGTCAACTTTAATCCATGTCAACTGGCTGCAAGTGTGATTTAGTTATTGCCAACACCTGTTAGGTGCCACAGGTAAGTTACAGGTGCTGTTAATTACACAAATTAGAGAAGCATCATATGATTTTTCGAACAGCGCCAATACTGTTGTCCACCCTCTATTTTATGTTTGGTGTGGAATTATATCCAATTTGGCTTTAGGACAATTCTTTTTGTGTTTTTTCATTTAAGACAAATTAAATGAAGATAATAATACCAAATAATTTGTGTTTGCAATCATTATCAGGAAGAAAATGAGTATTATCTGACAGAATTGCTGGGGTGTCAATACTTTTGACTGTATATATATATATATATATATATATATATAAAGGACTTTGATTAAGGAGCGTGATAGGCCACCCTATACCGTTGTGTTTTTAGGGAGCACCTAAAAATATCTAAGTTGTGGCTATACTCCTAATTTCATGTGGGACAAATGGTAAGAGGTGAGTCATCTAGGTAGGAGATTGAACCAAACTGGACAAAGTCCAGATCAGGGGTGTTACCATCTTTGTGTGTCTCAGAGTTTGAAAGTTGTGAGAGGCCATGAGAATTGGCTAGAGGTAGAATCTGGGATGCAGTTAGGGAGAAGAAACTGTTGAAGTCTCCCAGGATAAGGGTCTCCAAGGATAAGGGATGTCATTTCTGAGGACATTAAGTGTGGCCACAATGCATAAAAGTGGTCAAGGAAGTAGGTGGGTGAGTCTGGGGACCGGTATATGACTGCTGCTCTGAGGGAGAGGAGATGGAACAACCTGTTGATGTGGACCTCAAAAGAACAATGGCCTCCACTCAGCCTGTATTTATTTGTTAGGTTAAAAACAGGATTGTTGTTGGCAGTGAGGAGTGTAAGGTTATTGTGGAGTTAGCAGTGATCGTACGACAGGATATACAAATATTCCATGTGCTCTAAACTCGACGTGGATAAGCCATATGCTCACTATTACTTTTCGGAGAACTAATTATTGTGAACAGCTTGCAGGGTCCTCGGATGATTTGTCGCCCAATCGTGTAATAGTGTGGACAATAGGGGCCTGCTGAGAACTATTCGCTACAAAGATCACAGAGCTTGTTTCTGTATGACTCATGGCTTGTGATCTCTGTGATTATTGCATGGCCACTCCAGTCTGTTGGCCATGGAAATGCAGCCTTTCCACCCTATTGATACAGATGATTTCTGGAAGCTGATGGCCGTCACTCTCCCCCAGTATCAGTTGCTCAGTCATCATTACTTCTCTAAGAAAGGTGCCTGCACTACAGCAACAAGTCGCAGACAACATCACCCATTCCCTGAAAAAATTCTATGTCTGCCAGGGTGCATTTCAACAATGATATCTGGATGAACAAGCATGGACAGGGGAGTAACATCTAGATGACTGGGCACTGGGTGACTCCGATGGCTGTAAGGGCAGTCCGCTAAGGGGTTGGTCCACAAGTCTTGCAATCCCTAAGGCTTGCAGGCCGCTTGGGAATGAACTAAACCACTAGACACCATAAGATGGATAACTAAACTACTAGACAGCAGAGGTTGGAGAACTAAACTACTAAACAGCTATGTTTGCAGAACTAAACCACTGCACACCATAAGATGGATAACTAAACTAGTAGACAACAGGGGTTGGAGAACTAAATTACTAAACAGCTTGGGCTGGAGAACTAAACTAATACACACCAGGGGACAGAGAACTAAACCAGTAGACACCAAGGTGTAACTGGACACCAATTCTTGGGATCCCCAGGGCTTGCGGAACAAACATCTGTATGTAACAGTTCCTGCAGTGTTTCTGCCTCCTCCACCTTCTGTAGGGCTTCCACCTACACCCTCAACCTCCTGCCTTAATTAAACATACTTTCCAACACTGAAAATAGAATCCCTCCCCTACCTCCGAACTGCACAGCCAGGGCTCACCATAATCAGGCAGTGTTTACATTAATATGTAAACATGTAGAATGTAAGCCCGCAAGGGAAGGTTCCTCTTCTCTCTGTACCAGTCTGTCATTGTTAGTTTTGTTTACTGTAAGCGATATTTGTAGATCGCAGTCATACAGATCAACTGTTGTGGACAGCTATCCATGCCCAGTTTGCGAAATGTCTACACCCAACCTGAAGCCAGGGAAGGCCGTGTGTGACAACAGTGCACACCTGGTGGCAGCCCTACGCATGGCCAACCTTACACATGTGACTTGCATGATTTGCATCCTCAACCTGAAGGTACAGCAATTCCTCTGTCACTGTCCAGCCTGGATGTGCTGCTGCAGAAACCATACCTTTATGTACCACCAAAACCGGTACATTTTCTTAATGGCTACTAAGATGGTTAGAGGTGATGATGCCATTATCAGCATCCCTATTGATGTCATCTAGATGCTGGAGCACACTTTATATAGTGTTAGTGAGCAGGTGGTGGTGGTGGTCCTGGGGGAAGATGAGGAAGCAGAGGAGGATACCTTGAGGGTTAACACAATCTATAAGTTCAGGTCTGTCGTCGCACAGACGTTTGCCATGGAAGGAACAAATGAAGAAAGACCATGAAAAGGATGCGAAGGAAGATGTGATGGACGTGCAACAGTTAGGAGATGAAGATGATAATAATTCTCTCTATGTTGTCCGTGTTTGTCAGGAGGGGAAGACGGAACAAATCTTGAGTGCTATTTCACCACCAGACGACCCATGAGCACCTTCTTGCAGCACTATCTGCAACATGATTGTTACCCGTATAGTTATGATTCCAAATAGTGCTGACTACTGGGTTTCCAGTGTGTTCTATCCACAATACAAAAGTATATTTTGCCTGTTGCTTCCCCCCTAGAAAGGGATGTGCCCATGATGCAGTATCAAAACATGCTGCAAGACAATCTTGACAGTGGTTCTCCCCAACACAGCGTTGAGGCAAACAGTTGAATTGCAGTGATAGCCTTCCAAACACAGAAACGTCCAGTTTTCAAGGCAAAAACATTAGCAGTCTTGCAGCACTGTAGTCCTGTGTTACAATCACACCAAGGATAGCATCTGCAAAGAGTTTGTATGTTGTACCCGTGTTTACGAGGGTTAGTAAATTTTTTATTGTGAGTCCCAATGATGACAGCGCCAGTAATGTCAGTAACGTGAATGTTGAATTATTGGCGCTATATAAGTGATAAAAAAAAAATTGAAAGTGATGCTCAGCCACACTCAGGTGGCACACATATCAGTTTTGTGGATTGCTCTTGTCAGAAAAATGTAAGGATAGTAACGTGGGTAGTTGACGCAAAGACATTGGAGGACTGCCTGTATTGGAGGCCTACTGCTACAGGCAACATACTTGAAGGATACCCAACAAAGAATCTACACATTTACAAAAATTAGTGCCAGACACTAACAAAGTGGCATCAATTTTACCGCAGTAGAAATAGTCTAATAGGGACTAACAGGACTTCCACTACTTCAAAATTTCAAAGTGAGATGTACCCTACTGTATGACGTTAGTAATAGAAAAATTTGTGGAGGCCTGTTGATAGGGCCTGTATAATATAGAGTAGATGCTCCAAATAATTTCAAATTGAGAAATCCCCTACAGGATATCGGATACCGGAATCGGAAGTTCCCATAAGGCAAAGTCCTGGTTTTATTTAATTCAGCTAATGAGGAATGATTACATGTGTGGGCACATCCTGTTCTGCATGGTGGCCATGTAACTACTGGCATGGCTGTGATTGGCTGCTGAAATTATGTCACGATGCCCTATAAAAGTCGCCGCCGCCATTTTGGGTTCACTCTGCTGTGAATTCAGTTAAGGACAGGACACTGTGTTCTGACTGAGGGCCAGTTTAGAGATAGCGATTTGCTTCATTGTGCTTTACCCATGCTAATTTAGCAACCGCTGTGTGAGAACCTTGCTTTTGCCTTGCAGCGCTGTTCACAGCTGTCTGCAAAGTCTCTGTGTGTGAGTGCAGCTCGCTCTGTAGTCTGTTCTACCGCCACAACCGGATGTAGTCAGCTCAGGGTGCGTCACTGCCACATACCGTTTGTCAATTAGTGCAGCCTGCTGCACATTTTTTCAAATTTATCCTATTAGTGGCTTTCCCTCCATATCCAGCTAGATTGTGGAAAAACACTATATGGGATTACATAGAGGAGCTTGTTTTGGCCTTGCAGCTCCATTCACGGCTGTCTGCATGGTCTGTCTGTGAGTGCAGCTCGCTCTGTAGTCTGTTCTACCACCACAGCCGATTGTAGTCAGCTCAGGGTGCGTCACTGCCTCATACCGTTCCATTGTCCGTTTTTCAATTAGTGCAGCCTGCTGCACATTTTTTCAAATTTATTCTATTAGCGGCTTTCCCTCCATTTCCAGCTAGATTGTGGAAAAACACTATATGGGATTACATAGAGGAGCTTGTTTTGGCCTTGCAGCGCCGTTCACGGCTGTCTGCATGGTCTGTCTGTGAGTGCAGCTCGCTCTGTAGTGTCTGTTCTGCAAAAAAATAAATAAATAAAGTTCACCAAACACACCACTTTTCAGTTGTGTAGGGCACATTAGCTCATATTAAAGTGTAGTCCACACTTTATAAAATTAGTGTTTCTTATGCCTGTTAGCAGCTGTTCAGGAATAAGCACACTTAGCCCTTAGTACTTTTCTGCCTATCTTTATCAGTCTACCAAGATGAAGAAGGCAGGGAGTAACGCACGTGGTCGTGGGCGTGCAGCAGGGAGAGGACGTGGGGATTCTGTGCCTGCTGCGGGCACTGGTGACTCATCATCCCTCAGTTTTAGCAGGGAACAGACCTTCATGCGCAGCTTTGTAGGAGCTCGCCGTACCTCGCTGCTGCGGGACGAACAAATTGAAGCCGTTGTCGGATGGATGGCAGCTAACGCATCGACTTCAATTAGTGCCACATCCTCCCAGGCACAGAGCACTGAAGAGCAACCATCTGTCTCTTCACCACCTGCCAAATTGCCCAGGCAGTCAGAGAGCCCAGGACAAGAGCCATCTCTACTTCTGTTCTCTGAATCTCTTGGCTTGGAAAGAGGGGGCCTGCCAAGCAGCATTCTAGAATCAGAAGAAGAGGAAGTATGCAGTGATGCCCAACAGCTTGTTCTCTCTGAATCTGAAGAGGCGGGTGGGACACTGCCTCCGGTCAGCACACCTCAGTGCGCATCTGATGATGAGACTCAGGTGCCACTTTCAGGTGTGTACTGTGCTGCCAAGACAACCCAGGAGAAGCAGTTGGTGGAAGAGGGTAGCGTAGATGATGAGGTCTTTGACCCATCAAGGCGTGAGGTACAGGAAGGTGGTGGGAGCAGCTCTGAGGAAGAGATTCCCCGAACGGCCGGGAGAGGGAGGGGGAAGACTACGGTGCCTGTAGCCTCCACTTTGGCACCCATTAGGAGCATGCCTCTTCCAAAAGCCAAAGTGGGCGATCCCAAGACTTGCAGTGCCTGGTCCTTTTTTGACACAGTTGCAGATGACATTTGCTTTGTCAAATGCAAGCTTTGTCATCAGAAAATCAAACAAGGGAAAAATGTCAGCAACCTCAATACCACAAATATGTGGAAACATGTGCGGACCAAGCACGCGGTGGAGTTACAAAAACACACTAAAGACCTAGACCAACCTACAGCGGCACCTACACCTCTTCAGCTCGTGTTGGAGCCTCTTCCTCCAGCTCACACACTGCTGGTTCGGCTTCCTCACAGGATCGCCATGGAAGAACCTCTGGCACCGTTGTCCAGAGACACGCTGTAATTCCACCCACAGCACCACGTTCCCAGTCATCCTCTCACTCCCAACCCAGTCGTCAGCCATCGGTAGCACAGGCATGGGAGAAAAGGCGGCCATTCTCGGCAAACCACCCATGAGCACAGGCTCTGAATGTTGGCAATGCAAAACTACTGTCCCTTGAAATGATGTCATTCAGGCTGGTGGAGACTGACAGCTTCCGTAACTTGATGGCATTGGCAGTCCCACAATACAATGTGCCCAGCCGCTTTTATTTCAGCAGGCAAGCCATCCCTGCCCTGCAAAAGCATGTGGAGGGAAACATTAAACTCGCACTACTAAACGCCGTCAGTAGCAAGGTCCACCTCACCACCGATGCGTGGACCAGTCACCATGGACAGGGACGATACCTTTCCCTCACTGCCCGTTGGGTTAATGTTGTGGAGCCGGGTACAGATCGTGAGAGTGGCACTCTACGTGTTCTGCCAACTCCTAGGATTGCAGGAATCCAGTCTGTACACATTGACTCCTCCTCATACTCCAGTTCCTCAGAATCATCGCTGCAGGAGCCATCACGGTCCACCTCCACATGGACCCATGAACGCTTACCTGATCTGACCGATATGAGCACAGCCATGGCCAAATGTCAACAGGGTGTATTGAAATTAATTTCTTTGGGGAATCGAAGCCACACAGCGCAGGAGCTCTGGAATGCCTTCAAGCTGGAGAGCGACGTGTTGTTTGTGCCAGCGAATTTCCAGCCAAGCATGGTAGTGTGTGACAATGGCCGAAATCTGGTGGCAGCTATGGGCCTAGACAACCTCACTCACATCCCATGTCTGGCACATGTGCTCAACTTGGTCATACAGAGTTTTTTGAGGGACTATCCGGATCTTGATGCACTGCTGCACAAGGTCCGCCTAGAGTGTGCTCACTTGCGGCATTCCAGCATGGCAAGATCGCGCATTACAGCTCTGCAGTGCCGATTCCGCCTTCCGGAACATCGCATCATATGGGACCTACCTACCAGGTGGAATTCAACGTTACATATGTTGGAGCGGTTGTGTGAGCAGCAGCCAGCAGTAAAGGAGTACCAGCTGCATCAGGCGCAAAAAAGTCGCAGTGCGCGCCGTTCAGACTTTACAACAACTGAGTGGGCCACTAAGAAGGACGTCTGCCAGGTTTTGCGTGCCTTCAATGATTCCACGTGGATGGCGAGTGCAGATGATGCACTAGTCAGCATGACTGTCCTCCTTATCTGCCTGCTTGAAAGAACACTGCAAGCGCTAAGGGATGAGGTGGTCGAAGAGGTGGAGGATGAGGAGGTAGAAATGCCATCTGCTTTTGGACAGTCTGCGCCAAGTGGTTCCTCACAAAGGCCTAGGCAGGGAACACTTTGTGAGGATGAGGAAGAGTCAATGGAGGAGGAAGAGATCTGTCCAGAGGAGGGAATTACACACATCTCCAGTAGTCAGTATGTAGAGCGAGGGTGGGGTGATGCAGAGCAGGCAGAGATCACGCCTCAAGCAGGGGACAGCATTTCTTGGCCAGTTGGCAGTCTGCAGCACATGGTTGATTTCATGCTGCAGTGCCAGAGAAACGACCGCCGCATCGCCCACATTCTTACCATGGCTGATTATTGGGTGCACACCCTCCTAGATCCACGCTACTATGACAACTTACAAACCCTCATAACACAGTTGCAGTGGGAGCGTAAACTGTGGGAGTACCAAGACAACTGGTACAGTCCATCATCTTCGGCAGTCCAATCGAGAGAAGTGCTGCTAGTGCTTTACAAAGCAGCTCAGTGCGTTGAGGCAGTGGAGGAAGCTCTGCACAAAGAGGGAGCAGAAGCAGTGCCTCAGCACAAGGCAAGACCAGGCTGGCCCAACAGTGGCAAAGTTTTGTGTACCCGCCACAATTGTCTACACCATCACAGACAGGTCCACTCAGCAGGACGCCACGTTTCCGTCAAATGGTGACATACTACATGTCTTACCCTCTCAGCGTACTCCCAGACGGCTCTTCCCTCTTCAAGTTTTGGGTCTCTAAGCTGGATACATGGCCAGAGATTAGCCAGTATGCATTGGAGGTGCTGGTTTGCCCTGCTGCTAGTGTATTATCGGAACGTGTCTTTAGTGCCGCAGGTGGTGTACTAACAGACCGTCGCACGTGACTATCCTCCGATAACGTCGACCGGCTTACTTTTCTGAAAATGAACAGGGCCTGGATCTCGCAGGAATTTGCCACTCCTCCTCCAGATTAATTACTTGGTTGGCAAAAGTATCCAGGTCTCCTGTTGTGTTCATGTTTCTACCACCTGAACTTTAATCCCTGGGCTCCAACACCACCTTTTGCTGCTCAGAAGTGCCGGCCACACAGTCAACACATGACCCAGTGTTATTGGGGTTCAGTAATGCCAGCTGTTCCCCTGTTGTGTATCCAGCAATGTGTCCAGCGACCGCCACGCTGGCACAACAACAGACATTAACATCCTCCATTCTGCTCCTCCATGATTCCCTGGGCTCCAATACCGCCAGTTGGTGCCCGGAAGTGCTGGCTGTAAAGAGACAAACACTCGCTCATGTATCAGTAGGGTTCAGTAACGCCAGCTGTTCCCCTGCTGTGTATCCGGCAACGTGTCCAGCGACCGCCATGCTGGCACAACAACAGACATTAACTTGCCTCCATTCTGCTCCTCCATGATTCCCCGGGCTCCAATACCACTAGTTGGTGTCCGGAAGTGCTGGATGCACACAGAAAAACACTCGCTCATGTGTCATTGGGGTTAAGCAATGCCAGCTGTTCCCCTGCTGTGTATTCGGCAACGTGTCCAGCGACCACCACGCTGGCCCAATAACAGACATTAACCTGCCTCCAGTGCAGGCTTCGGCCTACACTCTGCTCCTCCTGGATTCCCTGGGCTTCAACACTGTCAGTTGTTGCCTGGAAGTGCTGGCTGCACAGAGAAAAACACTCGCTCATGTGTCAGTGTAGTTCAGTAATGCCAGCTGTTCCCCTGCTGTGTATACGGCAACGTGTCCAGCGACCGCCATGCTGGCATAATAACAGACATTAACCTGCCTCCAGTGCAGGCTTCGGCCTACACTCTGCTCCTCCTGCTGTCCTTGGGCACTTACACCGCCAGTTCGTGCTCAGAAGTGCTGTCTGCACAGTCAGTACTTGCTACCTTGGTATTGGGGTTCAGTAACGTCAGCTGATCCCCAGCTGTGTGTGTGGCAATGTGTCATGCGACCGCCAAGCTGGCAAAACATCAGATATTAAACTGCCTCCAGTGCAGGCTTCGGCCTACACTCTGCACCTTCTGCTGACCCTGGGCACTTACACCGCCAGTTCGTGCTCGGAAGTGCTGTCTGCACAGTTAACAGCTGCTCCTCTGTTATTGGGGTTCAGTAACGTCAGCTGATCCCCAGCTGTGTGTGCAGCAATGTGTCATGCGACCGCCACACTGGCACAACATCAGATATTAAACTCCCTCCAGTGCAGGCTTTGGCCTACACTCTGTTCCTCCTGCTGTCCCTGGGCACTTACACCGCCAGTTTGTGCTCGGAAGTGCTTTCTGCACAGTCAACACTTGCTGCCGTGTTATTGGGGTTCAGTAATGTCAGCTGTTCCCCTGCTGTGTGTGCGGCAAAACCTAAAGTCTGCTCCTCCTGCTTTACCTGGGTTTCAACAACGCCAGTTGTTGCCTGGAAGTGCTGTCTGCACAGTCAACAGTTGCTCCTCTATTACTGGGGTTCAGTAATGCCAGCTGCTCCCCTGCTGTGTGTGCGGCAAAAACTAAAGTCTGCTGCTCCTGCTTTCCCTGGGTTTCAACACCACCAGTTGTTGCTCAGAAGTGTCTTTGGCATGGGTACTCCCTCCAGCCCAGCCTGGTTCCAGCATGCCAGCTGTTTCCGGGTAGTATCAAGGTCACTTAGACTCCAAAACGTTATCCTGTCGTGTTGCGGCCGGGTTAGCCGACTCCATGGTGCCTGCAGTTTAGGTGCTTCCTATGTGGTCTGCCGGAAGTGGCAATCAAGGCTGGTTCTGTAGTGCCAATAGGACAAACTCCCGCAGTAGGACTGTGGTTTTTCGGTAACTGCGGCTGGCTCGTGGCCTAGCTATTGTTTCTTTTCCTGTGGACCTTCTGCTGCCTATCTGAGTTCCAGCACCGTTAGCTGGTTCTTGGGAAGACAATCTTGACTAGGTCCCCCTGGTTCCAGCACCGTCAGCTGGTTCCAGGCAGAGCCTTTGGCTTAGGTGCCTCCTTCTGGGTATCCGAGTTCCACCAACGTCAGGTTGTCCTTGGTAGTGCTTTCAGGCATGGGTACCTCCTGCTTAGTAACCGGGTTCCTGTACCGTCAGCTGGTCCTCGGTCGTGCTATTGGCTCTTGCACCTTTGGCAATGCATCCGGGTTCCAGTACCGTCAGCTGGTTCTCGACTGTGTCTTTGGCACGGGTACTCCCTCCTGCCCAGCCTGGTTCCAGCACACCTGCTGTTTCCAGGTAGTGTCAAGCTCATTTAAACTCCAAAATGTTGTCCTGTCATGTTGCGGTCGGGATAGCCGACTCCATGGTGCCTGCAGTTTAGGTGCTTCCTATGTGGGCTGCGGGAAGTGGCAATTAAGGCTGGTTCTGTAGTGCCAATAGGACAAACTCCCGCGGTAGGACTGTGGTTTTTCAGTAACTGCGGCTGGCTCGCAGCCTAGCTATTGTTTCTTTTCCTGTAGACCTTCTGCTGCCTATCTGAGTTCCAGCACTGTTAGCTGGTTCTTGGGAAGACAATCTAGACTAGGTCCCCCTGGTTCCAGCACCGTCAGCTAGTTCCAGGCAGAGCCTTTGGCTTAGGTGCCTCCTTCTGGGTATCCGAGTTCCACCAACGTCAGATGGTCCTTGGTAGTGCTTTCAGGCATGGGTACCTTCTGCTTAGTAACCGGGTTCCAGTACCGTCAGCTGGTCCTCAGTTGTGCCATTGGCTCTCGTACCTTCAGGTCGCCATCCGGGTTCCAGTACCGTCAGCTGGTTCTCGGCAGTGTCTTTTGCTCTTCTGCCTTCTGCTCCCCATCCTGGTTCCAGCACCGTCAGCTGGTTCCGGTCAGAGCCTTTGGCTTAGGTGCCTCCTTCTGGGTATCCGAGTTCCACCAACGTCAGGTGGTCCTTGGTAGTGCTTTCAGGCATGGGTACCTTCTGCTTAGTAACCGGGTTCCAGTACCGTCAGCTGGTCCTCAGTTGTGCCATTGGCTCTTCTACCTTTGGGTCGCCATCCGGGTTCCAGTACCGTCAGCTGGTTCTCAGCAGTGTCTTTTGATCTTCTGCCTTCTGCTCCTCATCCTGGTTCCAGCACCATCAGCTGGTTCCGGTCAGAGCCTTTGGCTTAGGTGCCTCCTTCTGGGTATCCGAGTTCCACCAACGTCAGGTGGTCCTTGGTAGTGCTTTCAGGCATGGGTACCTTCTGCTTAGTAACCGGGTTCCAGTACAAAAAAAGAAAAAAAAGCCAGCTCACCATTTCCAGCAGAGCACGGAACCAGGTCCTGATGAGATGCGAATGAATAGAAAAAACGAAAATGTTCCAGCTCCAAGTAAGTAAAATGGAAAAATTTTAATAAGAAAATTTAAAAACATGATATTCCAATGCTCCATGCAGACAACACCATGACCTGAGTGAGTTCAGCAAGTGAGTGTGCCTAGGATGGCTACTGTTAGCACGCAAAATTGTATTACCAGAGATGGGTTTGGTGTAAGTTCTGGTGGAAATAAATTGCTCAGGAATGCCGGTCAACTCTAAATCAAGAAAAGAAATAATGGATTTGTGATGAACAAAATTAAATTTTATTTTGTAATTATTAGAATTACCGTATATACTCGAGTATAAGCCGAGATATTCAGCCCAAAATTTTGGGCTGAAAGTGCCCCTCTCGGCTTATACTCGAGTCACGGTAGCGGTGGGGTCAGCGGGTGAGGGGGAGAGGGCGCTGAGGTATACTTACCTAGTCCCAGCGATTCTGACGCTCCCCCTGCCGTCCCACGGTCTTCGGTGCTGCAGCTTCTTCCCCTCCTCAGCGGTCACGTGGGACCGCTCATTAGAAAAATGAATAGGCGGCTCCACCTCCCATAGGGGTGGAGCCGCATATTCATTTCTCTAATCAGCGGTGCCGGTGACCGCTGATAGAGAAAGAGGCTGCGGCACCGAAGACCAGCTGTGACAGGCAGAGGGAGCGTCAAGATCGCTGGGACTAGGTAAGTATGTAATATTCACCTGTCCGCGTTCCAGCCGCCGGGCGTCGCTCCATCTTCCCGGCGTCACTCCGCTCTGACTGTTCAGGTCAGAGGGCGCGATGACGCATATAGTGTGCCCGGCGCCCTCTGCCTGATCAGTCAGTGCGCAGAGACGCCGGGACCGGACGCTGGGAGCTGCAAGCAAGAAAGGTGAGTATGGCATTTTTTTTTTTTATTGCAGCAGCAGCAATGGCAGAGCTTTCTATGGCACAGCTATGGGGCAGTACTGAACGGCACACAGCAGTATATGGCAGCTATGGGGCAGTACTGAACGGCACACAGCACTTTATGGCAGCTATGGGGCAGTACTGAACGGCACACAGCACTATATGGCAGCTATGGGGCAGTACTGAACGGCACACAGCACTATATGGCAGCTATGGGGCAGTACTGAACGGCACACAGCACTATATGGCAGCTATGGGGCAGTACTGAACGGCACACAGCACTATATGGCAGCTATGGGCAGTACTGAACAGCACACAGCACTATATGGCAGCTATGGGGCAGTACTGAACGTCACACAGCACTATATGGCAGCTATGGGGCAGTACTGAACGGCACACAGCACTATATGGCAGCTATGGGGCAATAATGAACGGTGCAGAGCACTATATGGCAGAGCTTTCTATGGCACATCTATGGGGCAATAATGAACAGTATGGAGCATTATATATGGCACAGCTTTATATGGAGCATCTTATGGGGCAATAATGAACGGTATGGAGCATCTATTTTTATTTTTGAAATTTACCAGTAGCTGCTGCATTTCCTACCTTAGGCTTATACTCCAGTCAATAAGTTTTCCCAGTTTTTTGTGGCAAAATTAGGGGGGTCGGCTTATACTCGGGTCAGCTTATACTCGAGTATATACGGTAATGTAATCAATAAACATCGGTATGGCAGATACATCGCCCGACCATACAATTAACGTATCGTCGATGTATCTGCCATACCAATTAATATATGAAGAAAAAGGATTAGTGGATGTAAACAGAAAAAAATATTCCCATAAAGCCAAGACTAGATTAGCTAACGAAGGTGAAAATTTAGCACCCATGGCTACACCAGTATGCTGTAAATAATATTTACAATCAAAGGAGAAAAAATTATGTGTCACTTGCAAAATATAATTAATTAAATCATATGAATAAGAACTGTAATGATCCAAATGAAATTGTAAAGCTTGTATGGCTATAATAAATGGTATACATGTATAAAGTGATGTAACATCACAACTGAGCCAGCTAAATTCAGAAGACCATTTTTTGCATGATAAAGAACCCAATACGTCCTTAGTATCTTTTATGACACCCGGAATCCTGAGGATAAGGGGCTGCAATACAGAGTCGAGCCACTGACCCAAATGTTCATTAATAGATCCGATGCTCGAAATTATAGGTCGCATAGGAGGAAAACCGCTTTTCTTATGAGTCTTAGGAAGACAATGTAATATAGGCATGACAGGATGCGGTACTTGTAAAAATTCGGCTTGTTTTTCTGAATGCATGATAAAGAACCCAATACGTCCTTAGTATCTTTTATGAGACCCGGAATCCTGAGAACAAGGGGCATGATAACCGGGTGCCAGTACCGTCAGCTGGTCCTCGGTCGTGCCATTGGCTCTTCTACCTGCGGGTTGCCATCCGGGTTCCAGTACCATCAGCTGGTTCTCGGCAGTGTCTTTTGCTCTTCTGCCTTCTGCTCCCCATCCTTTGGCTTAGGTGCCTCCTTCTGGGTATCCGAGTTCCACCAAGGTCATGTGGTCCTTGGTAGTGCTTTCAGGCATGGGTACCTCCTGCTTAGTAACCTGGTTCCAGTACCGTCAGCTGGTCCTCGGTCGTGCCATTGGCTCTTGTGCCTTCGGCTAGCCATCCGGGTTCCTGTACCATCAGTTGGTTCTCGGCAGTCTTTTGCTCTTGCACCTTCTGCTACATTTCCAAGTTCAGGACCCTAAAGATGATGACCCTGAAGACCGAGAAGCAGAAGAACAAGAAGCTGCAGAACAAAAAAGCAGAAGAACATTAATCATAAGACTAAAAATCAGAGCAAAAGATATTATCGAAATTATAAGCAGAAGAAGACTAAGCAGTGTATTTGGGTGAGTCCGTTCCTTCTTGTGGTGCCCCTGGAAAATACCTGCTGCTGCAGGCAAAACTGAACGCGGACAAATACTGTTGTAAATCTTTTGTGACAGGCAGAACGGAAGGTGTAATCTTCAAACTTTTATAGATAACAACTACAGGAATGCCTGTCACAAATAAGAATATTATGAAGAAGAAGAATATGAAGAAGATGAAGAAGTAGAATATGAAGAAGAATAAGAGTTGAATAAGAAGAATATGGAGAATTTTTTCAAAAAGAATAATAGGAAGAAGGTGAAGAAGAAGATGAATAAGGTGAAGAAGATGTTGATGAAAAAGATGCTGCTGCTGAGGATGATGAAGAAGAATGTGTGGGAGAAGTAAAAAAAATGGTGCAGAGCATGGAAGTAGTGAAACATAAATATGTGACAAAATATTAAAAATCTAAACATAGTCAATTTCTTTGTAACTCCGAACATCTTAAAAAAAATTAATTCCTGCTCTTCCATTTGATTTGGGCCTCTATGCCTTTAATGTCTCCACCTCCCCCGATACATTCTACGTTATTCTTTGTTGTTTTCCTTCATGTGGAATTAACCACAAGGAAAGAAAGGGTTTATTTTAATTCCGATATTTTTGTCCCATTGATTTGCATTGGTATCGGGTATCGGTATCGGCGAAATCCAATATTTTGTCGATATCGGCCGATCCAATCCGATACCGATACTTCCGAATATCGGAAAGTATCGCTCAACACTATTAGTAACAGAAGAATTTTTGGGGGTCTGTCGATAAGGCCTGTATAACATTGACTAGATGCTTAAAACAATTTCAAACTGAGATCCCCCCTTCTGTATTCGGGTAGTAACAGAAATGTAATAAAATACATTTTTTGTGTGGATGAGGCCTGTATAATGCACAAGATTGTCCGTGGCGTTGGATCAATATCAACTTATGTTTATGAGCTTAGCTACTTGGTGGTCTGTGTCATCATGTGCTCAGAGTCGGCTGTATAGCCACCAGTAGGGTTGAGCGAAACGGGTCGAACATTTTCAAAAGTCGCCGACTTTTGGCTAAGTCGGGGTTTCATGAAACCCGATCCGACCCCTGTGCGGGGTCGGCCATGCGGTACGCGACTTTCGCGCCAAAGTCGCGTTTCAATGACGCGAAAAGCGCCATTTCTCAGCCAATGAAGGTAAACGCAGAGTGTGGGCAGCGTGATGACATAGGTCCTGGTCCCCACCATCTTAGAGAAGGGCATTGCAGTGATTGGCTTGCTGTCTGCAACGTCACAGGGGCTATAAAGAGGCGTTCCCGCCGACCGCCATCTTACTGCTGCTGATCTGAGCTTAGTGAGAGGTTGCTGCCGCTTTGTCAGAAGCAGGGATAGCGTTAGGCAGGGTCCATTAACCACAAAACCGCTTGTGCTGCAGCGATTTGCACTGTCCAACACCACCCTCGGTGTGCAGGGACAGTGGAAGTTTTTTTTTTTTTTTTTTCCCCTCAGCGCTGTAGCTCATTGGGCTGCCCTAGAAGGCTCCCTGATAGCTGCATTGCTGTGTGTACGCCGCTGTGCAAACCAACTGCTTTTTTCAAAGCACAAATCCTCTTGTTCCTTCCTTTCTGCACAGCTATCTTTTTTGTTTGTCCACACTTTTTATTTCATTTGTGCATCAGTCCACTCCTTATTGCTGCCTGCCATACCTGGCTGAGATTACTGCAGGCAGGGAGATAGTAGCTGCCTGCCATACCTGGCTGAGATTACTGCAGGCAGGGAGATAGTAATTGTAGGACATTCCCTGTTTTTTTTTTTTTTTTTTTTTTTGGTGGGAGATTAAGATTGGCAATTTGGCATTTCTGCTAGAGTGCCATCCCTGTGTGTGCCATCTCTCTCACATAGTGGGCCATAGAAAGCCTTTTCATTTTTCTGTATTTTTTTTTGTGGGGTGTATAAATTCTCCCTGATAAAAATACAGTGGGAGATTAATATTGGCCTTTGGGCTTGTGTGCCAGTCCTGAGTGTGCCATCTCTCTCACAAATAGTGGGCCATAGAAAGCCTATTTTATTTTTTTTTGGGTTTTATAAATTCTCCCTGAAAAAAAGGGAGATTAATATTGGCCTCTGGGCTTCTGTGCCAGTCCTGAGCGTGCCATCTGTGCCAGTCCTGAGCGTCCCATCTCTCTCACAAATAGTGGGCCATAGAAAGCCTATTTAATTTTTTTTTTGGTTTTATAAATTTTCCCTGAAAAAAGGGAGATTAATATTGGCCTCTGGGCTTGTGTGCCAGTTGTGAGCGTGCCATCTGTGCCAGTCCTGAGCGTGCCATCTCTCTCACAAATAGTGGGCCATAGAAAGCCTATTTAATTTTTTTTTTGGTTTTATAAATTTTCCCTGAAAAAAGGGAGATTAATATTGGCCTCTGGGCTTGTGTGCCAGTTGTGAGCGTGCCATCTGTGCCAGTCCTGAGCGTGCCATCTCTCTCACAAATAGTGGGCCATAGAAAGCCTATTTAAATATTTTTTTGGTTTTATAAATTCTCCCAGAAAAAAAGGGAGATTAATATTGGCCTCTGGGCTTCTGTGCCAGTCCTGAGCGTGCCATCTGTGCCAGTCCTGAGCGTCCCATCTCTCTCACAAATAGTGGGCCATAGAAAGCCTATTTAATTTTTTTTTTGGTTTTATAAATTTTCCCTGAAAAAAGGGAGATTAATATTGGCCTCTGGGCTTGTGTGCCAGTTGTGAGCGTGCCATCTGTGCCAGTCCTGAGCGTGCCATCTCTCTCACAAATAGTGGGCCATAGAAAGCCTATTTAAATTTTTTTTTGGTTTTATAAATTTTCCCTGAAAAAAGGGAGATTAATATTGGCCTCTGGGCTTGTGTGCCAGTTGTGAGCGTGCCATCTGTGCCAGTCCTGAGCGTGCCATCTCTCTCACAAATAGTGGGCCATAGAAAGCCTATTTAATTTTTTTTTTGGTTTTATAAATTTTCCCTGAAAAAAGGGAGATTAATATTGGCCTCTGGGCTTGTGTGCCAGTTGTGAGCGTGCCATCTGTGCCAGTCCTGAGCGTGCCATCTCTCTCACAAATAGTGGGCCATAGAAAGCCTATTTAAATTTTTTTTTGGTTTTATAAATTTTCCCTGAAAAAAGGGAGATTAATATTGGCCTCTGGGCTTGTGTGCCAGTTGTGAGCGTGCCATCTGTGCCAGTCCTGAGCGTGCCATCTCTCTCACAAATAGTGGGCCATAGAAAGCCTATTTAAATATTTTTTTGGTTTTATAAATTCTCCCAGAAAAAAAGGGAGATTAATATTGGCCTCTGGGCTTCTGTGCCAGTCCTGAGCGTGCCATCTGTGCCAGTCCTGAGCGTCCCATCTCTCTCACAAATAGTGGGCCATAGAAAGCCTATTTAATTTTTTTTTTGGTTTTATAAATTTTCCCTGAAAAAAGGGAGATTAATATTGGCCTCTGGGCTTGTGTGCCAGTTGTGAGCGTGCCATCTGTGCCAGTCCTGAGCGTGCCATCTCTCTCACAAATAGTGGGCCATAGAAAGCCTATTTAAATATTTTTTTGGTTTTATAAATTCTCCCAGAAAAAAAGGGAGATTAATATTGGCCTCTGGGCTTCTGTGCCAGTCCTGAGCGTGCCATCTGTGCCAGTCCTGAGCGTCCCATCTCTCTCACAAATAGTGGGCCATAGAAAGCCTATTTAATTTTTTTTTTGGTTTTATAAATTTTCCCTGAAAAAAGGGAGATTAATATTGGCCTCTGGGCTTGTGTGCCAGTTGTGAGCGTGCCATCTGTGCCAGTCCTGAGCGTGCCATCTCTCTCACAAATAGTGGGCCATAGAAAGCCTATTTAATTTTTTTTTTGGTTTTATAAATTTTCCCTGAAAAAAGGGAGATTAATATTGGCCTCTGGGCTTGTGTGCCAGTTGTGAGCGTGCCATCTGTGCCAGTCCTGAGCGTGCCATCTCTCTCACAAATAGTGGGCCATAGAAAGCCTATTTAAATATTTTTTTGGTTTTATAAATTCTCCCAGAAAAAAAGGGAGATTAATATTGGCCTCTGGGCTTCTGTGCCAGTCCTGAGTGTGCCATCTGTGCCAGTCCTGAGCGTCCCATCTCTCTCACAAATAGTGGGCCATAGAAAGCCTATTTTTTTTTTGGGGGGGGTTTTAGAAATTCTCCCTGGAAAAAAAAAGGGAGATTAATATTGCCCTTTGGGCTTGTGTGCCAGTACTAAGCGTTCCATCTCTCTCTCTCTCTCTTAGTCAGTGGGCCATAGAACGCCTATTTTTGGTTTTATTTGTTTTCTAAATTCTCCCTGAAAAAATCATTTTATTTTATTTGGTTTCTAAATTCTTCCTGATAAAATCATATTTTTTTTATTATTTTTTTTTCTAAAGTCTCCCTGAAAAAAAAAAAAAAAAAAAAAAACAGTGGGAGATTAATATTGGCCTTTCTGCTTGTGTGCCAGTCTTGACTCCTGGGTGTGCCATCTCTCTCTCTCTCTCTCTCTCTCTCTCTCCAATTGTGGTCCATAGAAAGCCTATATTTTTTTTCCTTGATTTGGGTTCCAAAATCTACCAGAGAAAATAACTCCATCAATCATTGGTAGAAAAATATTGGCCTCTGGGCTTGTGTGCCACTCCTGATTCCTGTGTGCGTCATCTCTCACTCAGTGGCCCATAGAAAGCATATAGTTTGTTACATTTGTTTTCTAAATTCTCCCTGCAAAAATCAATTTTTTTTTTTTGGGGGGGTTTCTAAAGTGTTCCTGAAAAAAATAAAAATAAAAAACAAATAATAGTGTGACATTAATATTAACATTTGTGCTTCAGTGACAGTCCTGCGTGTGGGGCATCTCTCTAATTTGCAGCCACCAAAAAAAGAGTGTGTAACATTGTGCCTGATTTTCGCGGTGGTCTCACCAACCTGTAAAGGGGTAGCTAAATCATACTGAAGTTATAGCTCACCGTGTAAGTTGTGTGACTGCAACAAATAACGTTAGTTTGGTTACGTTTTTAAAACAATGAGGAAGTCTAGTGGAAGAGGTCGTGGCCGGGGGCGTTCATTGTCAGCTGGTAATGAGGGTAGTGGTAGTGGTGGAGCATCAGGTGGTCGTGGGGAAAAAAATATTGCACCTAAGTCTGGAGCTGTGGAGCCAGGTTCGTCGTCCGGCTACACAAGGCCTCGAACGCTCCCTTTTCTGGGATTAGGAAAACCGCTTTTAAAGCCGGAGCAGCAAGAGCAAGTTTTGGCTTATCTTGCTGACTCAGCCTCTAGCTCTTTTGCCTCCTCTCGTGAAACTGGTAAAAGTAAAAGCAGCGCGTCGTTAGTGGATGTTCACGGTCAGGGACAAGTCACTTCCTTGTCCTCTTCAGCAAAAACAACAACAGAGAAGAATGCAGCAGGCGACACAACGGGTTACTCCATGGAGCTCTTTACACATACCGTCCCTGGCTTAGAAAGTGAAGCAGTTAACAGTCCATGCCCATTACAAATTGAATCTGACATGGAGTGCACTGACGCACAGCCACAGCCAGACTACTATGCTGGTCCTTTGACTCAGACCACAACATTGCCCTCGCAGGGTGCTGATCAAGAATCAGACCCTGATGAGACTATGTTGCCCCATCACGAACGCTATACCACCGAACGACACGGTGACACAGACGAAGTTGCGCAGGAGGTACAAGAAGAGTTATTAGATGACCCAGTTCTTGACCCCGATTGGCAGCCATTGGGGGAACAGGGTGCAGGCGGCAGCAGTTCTGAAGCAGAGGAGGAGGAGGGGCCGCAGCAGGCATCAACATCGCCACAGGTTCCATCTGCCGGGCCCGTATCTTGCCCAAAACGCGTGGCAAAGCCAAAACCTGGTGGAGGACAGCGTGGCCATCCGGTTAAAGCTCAGTCTGCAATGCCTGAAAAGGTATCCGATGCTAGAAAGAGTGCAGTCTGGCATTTTTTTAAACAACATCCAATTGATCAGCGCAAAGTCATCTGTCAAAAATGTTCTACTTCCTTAAGCAGAGGTCAGAATCTGAAAAGTCTCAATACTAGTTGCATGCATAGACATTTAACCACCATGCATTTGAAAGCTTGGACTAACTACCAAACGTCCCTTAAGGTTGTTGCACCCTCGGCCAATGAAGCTAGTCATCAACGCAACATCCCTTCCGGCAGTGTAGGACCACCATTTAGCGCACCACCTGCTGTATCTGTGCAGGTATCTTTGCCAGGCCAAAGCAGTCAGGGTCAGGGAATCACCAGTTTCGTAGTAGGAAACACTGCATCTAGGGCACCGGCGGCAACAATACCATCTCCCACCGTCTCTCAGTCTGCCATGTCCACCGGCACCCCCGCTAGTTCCACGATCTCCATCTCTCCAGTCCAGCTCACCCTACATGAGACTATGGTTAGAAAAAGGAAGTACTTAGCCTCGCATCCGCGTACACAGGGTTTGAACGCCCACATAGCTAGACTAATCTCGTTAGAGATGATGCCCTACCGGTTAGTTGAAAGCGAAGCTTTCAAAGACCTGATGGACTACGCTGTACCACGCTACGAGCTACCCAGTCGACACTTTTTTTCCAGAAAAGCCATCCCAGCCCTCCACCAGCATGTTAAAGAGCGCATCGTCCATGCACTCAGGCAATCTGTGAGCACAAAGGTGCACCTGACAACAGATGCATGGACCAGTAGGCATGGCCAGGGACGTTACGTGTCCATCACGGCACACTGGGTAAATGTGGTGGATTCAGGGTCCACAGGGGACAGCAAGTTTGGGACAGTTCTGCCTAGCCCACGGTCTAGTAAACAGTTGTCTGTAGCCGTTTGCACCCCCTCCTCCTCCTCCTCCTCCTCGTCCTCCTGCAGAAGCAAGAGCTCGTCCACAGACCGCAGTCGCACAAACACTCCATCCGCACCTGCCACTGTTGCACACCAGGTCTCCCATTATGGGGCAGCTACTGGCATACGTCAGCAGGCTGTATTGGCTATGAAGTGTTTGGGCGACAATAGACACACCGCGGAAGTTCTGTCCGAGTTCTTGCAGCAAGAAACGCAGTCGTGGCTGGGCACTGTAGATCTTGAGGCAGGCAAGGTAGTGAGTGATAACGGAAGGAATTTCATGGCTGCCATCTCCCTTTCCCAACTGAAACACATTCCTTGCCTGGCTCACACCTTAAACCTGGTGGTGCAGTGCTTCCTGAAAAGTTATCCGGGGTTATCCGACCTGCTCCTCAAAGTGCGTGGACTTTGCGCACATATCCGCCGTTCGCCTGTACACTCCAGCCGTATGCAGACCTATCAGCGTTCTTTGAACCTTCCCCAGCATCGCCTAATCATAGACGTTGCAACAAGGTGGAACTCAACACTGCACATGCTTCAGAGACTGTGCGAACAGAGGCGGGCTGTTATGTTTTTGTGGGAGGATACACATACACGGGCAGGCAGTAGGATGGCAGACATGGAGTTGTCAGGTGTGCAGTGGTCGAAGATTCAAGACATGTGTCAAGTCCTTCAGTGTTTTGAGGAATGCACACGGCTGGTTAGTGCAGACAACGCCATAATAAGCATGAGCATCCCCCTAATGCGTCTGCTGATGCAAAGTTTGACGCACATAAAGGATCAGGCGTCTGCACCAGAGGAAGAGGAAAGCCTTGATGACAGTCAGCGATTGTCTGGTCAGGGCAGTGTACATGACGAGGTACCGGGCGAAGAGGAGGTGGAGGATGAGGAGGATGATGGGGATGAGTATATTTTTAATGAGGAAGCTTTCCCGGGGGCACGGGAAATTGGTGGCGTGGCAAGGCCGGGTTCTGGTTTTTTGAGGGACACAAGTGACGTAGATTTGCCTGCAACTGCCCCTCAACCAAGCACAACCGCAGATTTGACAATGGGAACTTTGGCCCACATGGCGGATTATGCCTTGCGTATCCTCAAAAGGGACACACGCATTACAAAAATGATGAACGATGACGATTACTGGTTGGCCTGCCTCCTTGATCCTCGCTATAAAGGCAAATTGCAAAATATTATGCCACATGAGAACTTGGAACTAATATTAGCAACAAAACAATCAACTCTTGTTGACCGTTTGCTTCTGGCATTCCCTGCACACAGCGCCCGTGATCGTTCTCACACGAGCTCCAGGGGCCAGCAGACCAGAGGTGTTAGAGGGGCAGAAATCAGAAGTGGCGTTGGCCAGAGGGGTTTTCTGACCAGGTTGTGGAGTGATTTTTCTATGACCGCAGACAGGACAGGTACTGCAGCATCAATTCAAAGTGACAGGAGACAACATTTGTCCAGTATGGTTACAAACTATTTTTCATCCCTTATCGACGTTCTCCCTCAACCGTCATTCCCATTTGATTACTGGGCATCCAAATTAGACACCTGGCCAGAATTGGCAGAATATGCATTGCAGGAGCTTGCTTGCCCGGCAGCTAGTGTCCTATCAGAAAGAGTATTCAGTGCTGCAGGTTCAATACTAACAGAAAAAAGGACTCGTCTGGCTACCCAAAATGTAGATGATCTAACCTTCATTAAAATGAACCACAACTGGATTTCAAAATCTTTTGCCCCACCCTGCCCGGCTGACACCTAGCTTTCCTATGAAAAGGTCTTGCCTGTGGACTATTCTGAATGACTTTTCCAATCTCGTAATTTTCTTCACCTGATTGTCCAGCATACGACATGTTTCCACCTCACGAAATGGCCAAACTCCCCACACGGGGTCGTGCTATCGCCACTTTGCGCTTGGACCCTTGAGAGTGCTGTTTGTCTGAAGAGGTGGGTGTGGCCGCTTTTGGTCGACGGCACTGCCACTGGGTCCCTCATAGTACAATAAAGTGTCTCTGGCGGTGGTGGTGCGCACCCAACGTCAGACTCACCGTTGTAATATGAGGGGCCCTGTGCCTGTACCGCCGGCCACAAGCCAGTTCCCCCCCCCCCAGCTCAAACAGTGCTCTACCACTAGCAAAATTATCTCTCACAGCTTCACCAATGTGTAGTCTAGGCGCTGACATCCTTCAATGCCTGGCACTGACAATACCATTGTTTTGACATTTTTGTTATGTTAGGCCTTCGAAGCCTGTCTGCGGTCACTCCTTCCACTAGACTTCCACTGACCATACACTGCTGCCCATGTACCCCTGGAACCAATTTAAAGTGCCTACAGCCAGCCCAATTTTGTTATGTTAGGCCTTCGAAGACTGTCTGCCGTCACTCCTTCCACTAGACTTCCACTGACCATACACTGCTGCCCATGTACCCCTGGAACCAATTTAAAGTGCCTACAGCCAGCCCAATTTTGTTATGTTAGGCCTTGGAAGCCTGTCTGCGGTCACTCCTTCCACTAGACTTCCACTGACCAGACCACTGCTGCCCATGTACCCCTGGAACCAATTTAAAGTGCCTACAGCCAGCCCAATTTTGTTATGTTAGGCCTTGGAAGCCTGTCTGCGGTCACTCCTTCCACTAGACTTCCACTGACCAGACCACTGCTGCCCGTGTACCCCTGGAACCAATTTAAAATTGCCTACAGCCATGTGTTAATATTTTAGGCCTTCGATGCCTGTCTGTGGTCACTCCTTCCACTAGGCCTCCACTGACCACACCACTGCTGCCCGTGTACCCCTGGAACCAATTTAAAATTGCCTACAGCCATGTGTGATTATTTTAGGCCTTCGATGCCTGTCTGCGGTCACTCCTTCCACTAGGCCTCCACTGACCACACCACTGCTGCCCGTGTAACCCTGGAACCAATTTAAAATTGCCTACAGCCATGTGTTATTATTTTAGGCCTTCGATGCCTGTCTGCGGTCACTCTTTCCACTAGGCCTCCACTGACCACACCACTGCTGCCCGTGTACCCCTGGAACCAATTTAAAATTGCCTACAGCCAGCCCAATTTTTTTATTTTAGGCCTTCGATGCCTGTCTGCGGTCCATTCTTTCAACTACTACTACACTGACCAGGGCACTGCTGCCCAAGTACCCCTGGAACCAATTTAAAATTGCCTACAGCCATGTGTTAATATTTTAGGCCTTCGATGCCTGTCTGTGGTCACTCCTTCCACTAGGCCTCCACTGACCACACCACTGCTGCCCGTGTACCCCTGGAACCAATTTAAAATTGCCTACAGCCATGTGTGATTATTTTAGGCCTTCGATGCCTGTCTGCGGTCACTCCTTCCACTAGGCCTCCACTGACCACACCACTGCTGCCCGTGTAACCCTGGAACCAATTTAAAATTGCCTACAGCCATGTGTTATTATTTTAGGCCTTCGATGCCTGTCTGCGGTCACTCCTTCCACTAGGCCTCCACTGACCACACCACTGCTGCCCGTGTACCCCTGGAACCAATTTAAAATTGCCTACAGCCAGCCCAATTTTTTTATTTTAGGCCTTCGATGCCTGTCTGCGGTCCATTCTTTCAACTACTACTACACTGACCAGGGCACTGCTGCCCAAGTACCCCTGGAACCAATTTAAAATTGCCTACAGCCATGTGTTAATATTTTAGGCCTTCGATGCCTGTCTGTGGTCACTCCTTCCACTAGGCCTCCACTGACCACACCACTGCTGCCCGTGTACCCCTGGAACCAATTTAAAATTGCCTACAGCCATGTGTGATTATTTTAGGCCTTCGATGCCTGTCTGCGGTCACTCCTTCCACTAGGCCTCCACTGACCACACCACTGCTGCCCGTGTAACCCTGGAACCAATTTAAAATTGCCTACAGCCATGTGTTATTATTTTAGGCCTTCGATGCCTGTCTGCGGTCACTCCTTCCACTAGGCCTCCACTGACCACACCACTGCTGCCCGTGTACCCCTGGAACCAATTTAAAATTGCCTACAGCCATGTGTGATTATTTTAGGCCTTCGATGCCTGTCTGCGGTCACTCCTTCCACTAGGCCTCCACTGACCACACCACTGCTGCCCGTGTAACCCTGGAACCAATTTCAAATTGCCTACAGCCATGTGTTATTATTTTAGGCCTTCGATGCCTGTCTGCGGTCACTCCTTCCACTAGGCCTCCACTGACCACACCACTGCTGCCCGTGTACCCCTGGAACCAATTTAAAATTGCCTACAGCCAGCCCAATTTTTTTATTTTAGGCCTTCGATGCCTGTCTGCGGTCCATTCTTTCAACTACTACTACACTGACCAGGGCACTGCTGCCCAAGTACCCCTGGAACCAATTTAAAATTGCCTACAGCCATGTGTTAATATTTTAGGCCTTCGATGCCTGTCTGTGGTCACTCCTTCCACTAGGCCTCCACTGACCACACCACTGCTGCCCGTGTACCCCTGGAACCAATTTAAAATTGCCTACAGCCATGTGTGATTATTTTAGGCCTTCGATGCCTGTCTGCGGTCACTCCTTCCACTAGGCCTCCACTGACCACACCACTGCTGCCCGTGTAACCCTGGAACCAATTTAAAATTGCCTACAGCCATGTGTTATTATTTTAGGCCTTCGATGCCTGTCTGCGGTCACTCCTTCCACTAGGCCTCCACTGACCACACCACTGCTGCCCGTGTACCCCTGGAACCAATTTAAAATTGCCTACAGCCAGCCCAATTTTTTTATTTTAGGCCTTCGATGCCTGTCTGCGGTCCATTCTTTCAACTACTACTACACTGACCAGGGCACTGCTGCCCAAGTACCCCTGGAACCAATTTAAAATTGCCTACAGCCATGTGTTAATATTTTAGGCCTTCGATGCCTGTCTGTGGTCACTCCTTCCACTAGGCCTCCACTGACCACACCACTGCTGCCCGTGTACCCCTGGAACCAATTTAAAATTGCCTACAGCCATGTGTGATTATTTTAGGCCTTCGATGCCTGTCTGCGGTCACTCCTTCCACTAGGCCTCCACTGACCACACCACTGCTGCCCGTGTAACCCTGGAACCAATTTAAAATTGCCTACAGCCATGTGTTATTATTTTAGGCCTTCGATGCCTGTCTGCGGTCACTCCTTCCACTAGGCCTCCACTGACCACACCACTGCTGCCCGTGTACCCCTGGAACCAATTTAAAATTGCCTACAGCCAGCCCAATTTTTTTATTTTAGGCCTTCGATGCCTGTCTGCGGTCCATTCTTTCAACTACTACTACACTGACCAGGGCACTGCTGCCCAAGTACCCCTGGAACCAATTTAAAATTGCCTACAGCCATGTGTTAATATTTTAGGCCTTCGATGCCTGTCTGTGGTCACTCCTTCCACTAGGCCTCCACTGACCACACCACTGCTGCCCGTGTACCCCTGGAACCAATTTAAAATTGCCTACAGCCATGTGTGATTATTTTAGGCCTTCGATGCCTGTCTGCGGTCACTCCTTCCACTAGGCCTCCACTGACCACACCACTGCTGCCCGTGTAACCCTGGAACCAATTTAAAATTGCCTACAGCCAGCCCAATTTTTTTATTTTAGGCCTTCGATGCCTGTCTGCGGTCCATTCTTTCAACTACTACTACACTGACCAGGGCACTGCTGCCCAAGTACCCCTGGAACCAATTTAAAATTGCCTACAGCCATGTGTTAATATTTTAGGCCTTCGATGCCTGTCTGTGGTCACTCCTTCCACTAGGCCTCCACTGACCACACCACTGCTGCCCGTGTACCCCTGGAACCAATTTAAAATTGCCTACAGCCATGTGTGATTATTTTAGGCCTTCGATGCCTGTCTGCGGTCCCTCCTTCCACTAGGCCTCCACTGACCTGTCTACTGCGGCCCGTGTACCCCTTGAACCAACCTAATAAAATATTTAAAAAATTAATTTGATTATAAAAAATAAGATCGTGTTGAGATCTCAAATGCAGACATTTTAACAATCAAAACAAACACACAACAAATATCTGGAACTGTACTACAAAGGTCCAACAGCTACAATTTCTTTCTCCTGCAAGAAGTTAACTGAAAGTTTTTTGGAGTTGTTAACACAGATATGGCATCCACCGAGTGTTGTCCTGTCGCGTCTCCTTTAAATTATTTCCAATAAGATGTTAAACTATTAATTTAATAAAATCAATAATTAAAAAAATAATTGAGTAAGTCAAAAGCACATTGCAAATAAACATTAATTACAAATCAAGAAGCATGGCGCGTCCGAGGGTGAGTAGATACCGAATAAGAATATAATCACCCTCGGACGCGCAATGCTTATTTACAACAGCCTTCCTTCCTAAGAATCAGCCCTTCCGTGGTGTAGAGAGAGGTTGTTGTTACACTCCAAGGTGTTCCCCAGGTTGCCTTTCCTGAGCTTCGATCTTCATGCTCTCGTTTAGTAGGTGTCGGAAAGTAGGCTGCATTAGGCCTAAAAAATGGGGAATGGGGTGGAGAGAGATGGTGTGTTACACTCCAAGGTGTTCTCCAGGTTTCCTCGCCATTGCTTCGATCTTCCGACTCTCGTTTAGTAGTTGTAGAAAACTACACTGCATTAGGCCTACAAAATGGGTATCGGGTGGAGAGAGATGGTGTGTTACACTCCAAGGTGTTCCCCAGGTTGCCTTTCCTGAGCTTCTATCTTCAGGCTCTCATTAAATTGTGGTTAAATGGAACAACTGCATTTGGCGTACTAGTTGGTTTGGGGCCTACTATCGGTGTCTGCCACTCCTTGCTGTTCTCCTGGTTTCCTGTCCTGAAATTCCATTTTCAGCCTCTCGTTAAGTAGTTGTTAATGTTAGACTGCATTTGGCCTACTAGTTGGGTTGGGGCCTACTATCGGTGTCTGCCACTCCTTGCTGTTCTCCTCCACTGAACAAAGCTGTGCCGCCTGTTTACTACGGTTGCCAATTTTGAACTGCATTTCGACTACTTACTGATTTGGCCCTACTCTCTGTGTCAGCCTCTCATTCCAGTTGTCCTCCACTGCAATGCCCCCTGGTTATTCCTGTGTTACCAATTTTGAACTGCATTTAGCCCACTTTATTCTTTGGGCCTATATCTGTGTTTCCACTTCATCGTGCCCATTGCCCAGCCAGTGATAGATGAGTCTGCTGGTACATTGACCCATAACGCAACATTCCCCGTGCACGCTACACAACAACATTGTGACCCTGCTGAAAGTCAGGTTGCTCTTCCCGCATACCATACCACCTTACACGGGGACAAAGAGGAAGGTGCAGATGAAAGTGCAGGTTCCTTCATCAGGTGGGGGGAGGAATACTAGTTGGCGACGTCACTGGCACAGGGCCTCTCATAGTACGCAAAAGTGTTGCTGCCGGTGGGAGGCGCCCCCGCCGTGCAAACACACCGCTGTACTTTGAGGGGCCCTGTGCCAGTGCCAATGCCAACGAGTGGGCCCCCCCTGCTTGCTCAGGATCACAGCACTTGCAAAGTTGAAATACTTACCTCTCCCTGCTCCACTGCCGTGACGTGGTCCAGATTTACTGGGCCCACTAATTACTTGAACCAGCCCTACCCCCCACAACTTTAGCCAAATGACCCCCAATTTCAAATGCCTTCCAATTATTTTAAGGTAAATTACGCTTGACAAGCTTCATTAAGAAGAATGGATGGTTTTGACATTAAAATGGGCACTCTAGGTGTTTTCCTGGCCCCCACTCACTGCCGACTATGCTGCCCCATTGACTTGCATTGGGTTTCGTGTTTCGGTCGATCCCGACTTTACGTCATAATCGGCCGATTTCACTCGACCCGACTTTGGACATAGTCGGGTTTCGCAAAACCCGGCTCGACTCTAAAAAGGTCAAGGTCGCTCAACTCTAGCCACCAGAATTCCTACTAACAGCAGATTCCACTCCTGCATGGTAGACCGCGAGCTGCGAACGCACCTATACTATCTCCATATTTACTCGGTGCGTTCCGCCAGCCCAAACAGTATACTAGTGCCAGGGTATGGCTAGTAAAGGCAGACGAACAGCGTCTGCAGCGATACATTCAGCAGCAGGAGGGCAGGTTGGCGGCTCTCAAGCGCACAACCTCAGTTGTGGATGTTACAGCAGTAGCTGTTCAGGCTGCTAGCGTGGCTGCAACTAGTTTGTCCACTGCCACCACTGTTGTGACCTTATCCCACCTCTCGCTGCCAGATAGGTACTCTGGCGATAGCAAGTCATGCAGGGAATTTGTGAACCAGTGTGCGATACACCTTGAGCTCTAGGCTGCACGTTTCCCCTCAGAGCGGGCTACAGTGGGATTCATTATATCCCTCTTGTCAGACAGGGCGTTGGAGTGGGCTACGCCGCTGTGGGAGCGCAACGATCGTGTGGTGCAGAGTGCTCTCAGGTTCCTGAGCACTCTGAAACAGGTCTTTTGGGGACTTCAAGTCACTCATTATACGGTGCTCCAACTGCTGGCACTGACGCAGGGCTCATCCTTGGTCAGCCATTTTTCCATCCACTTCTGGACTTTAGCATCTGAGCTGGAGTGGCCGGATAAAGCCCTTATCCATTTATTTTGGAGGGGCTGGCTGAACATGTAAAGGATGCCTTGGCCACTAGGGAGATTCCTGCCACACTGGAGGAGCTAATAGCTGTTTCAACTCGCATCGATCTTCATTTTAACGAGCGAAGGTTGGAGCGTGCCCAGTGTAGGCAGATGTTTTGGCTGGCTCCCATCTTCGCCATACCTCTGGAATCTCTGGTCCAGGTGTCTGAGCCAGATGAGGCCAAGGAGGTGTCACGAGTGGGATCTAAGTCCCGGACTGCTCGTGCGCTCAAGGTCTGTCATGTCTCTGGCGGTCAGGACATCTTGCCTCCAGATATTCCCAGTGGTCGGGAAAACATCAGCTTACCCAAGTCCCGTGGCTACACCATCAATTGGGTAATCACCAACTATTTTTCTAAAATGGTGCACTTGGTGCCTCTTCCACGGTTACCTTCTGCAAGGGCCTTGGCAGCGTTGTTTATCAAACACATTTTCCGCCTACACGCTATGTCGGGCAAAATTGTCAGTGACCGGGGTACCCAGTTTGCGTCACAGTTCTGGAGAGAGCTCTGCCATCTACTCAGCATCGAGCTGAATCTCTCTTCAGCATACCATCCCGAGACGAATGGGTTGGTAGAGAGGGCCAACCAGACCTTGGTCACATATCTGTGATATTTTGTTTCTGCTAGGCAGGATGACTGGGCATCCTTGCTTCCATGGGTGGAGTTTGCACTAAACAACGTCATAGCCGACTCCACTGGACAGACCCCATTCTTCCTTAACTACGGCCAGCATCCGCGGGTTCCGTGCCTATGCCCGTATATTCCGTCGATTCCAGGGTGGCAGACTGGGCTGTGGAGGCATGTGACATTTGGGACCGTACTCAGGATGCCATCCGGGCTTCCAAGGAGAGAATTAGGTCCTCCACCGATGCACATTGGCGCCCCACTCCGACCTTTGTTCCTGGTGACTTAGTGTGGCTCTCCGCCCGTATCATCAGGCTGCGAGTTGAGTTCACTAAGTTTACACCTTGCTACTTGGGTCCCTTCAAAGTCCTGGAACAGGTTAACCCTGTGGTCTACTGTCTGGCCCTTCCTCCACGCCTAGGTTCACCGACACCTTTCATGTGTCTCTTCTTAAGCCCATTCACATGTCCCGGTTTTCTGAGTCATCTGCCGGGACATCGGGTTCATCTACTGATGATTTTGAGGTGAACGCTATCTTGGGGTGTAAGGTGGTACATGGCAAGAAATTTTATTTGGTGGATTGGATGGACTATGGCCCAGAGGACAGGTCCTGTGTTGTGAATTCTGTGGCCAAGCTCCCTCCTGTAGTCGTGAGTGGTACTGCGGCTGGTTCTGTCTATAAGCTTCCTTTGGTGGATGAGAGTGGTACTGCGGCTTCTGAGTTTCCTTCCTCAGGTGATGAGGTTAAGTCGTTAGGTGCTGCTCTATTTAACTCCACCTGGTGCTTTGATCCTGGCCTCCAGTCAATGTTCTAGTATTGGTCTTGCTTCCTCCTGGATCGTTCCTGTGGCCTCTCTATCCTGCATAAGCTAAGTTCTGCTTGGGTTATTTTTGTTTGCTATATTTTCTGTCCAGCTTGCTATATTGGTTTTTTCTTGCTTGCTGGAAGCTCTGAGACGCAGAGGGAGCACCTCCGTACCGTTAGTCGGTGCGGAGGGTCTTTTTGCCCCTCTGCGTGGTTGTTTGTAGGTTTTTGTGTTGACCGCAAAGCTATCTTTCCTATCCTCGGCCTATTCAGTAAGTCGGGCCTCACTTTGCTAAATCTATTTCATCTCTGTGTTTGTATTTCATCTTTACTCACAGTCATTATATGTGGGGGGCTGCCTTTTCCTTTGGGGAATTTCTCTGAGGCAAGGTAGGCTTATTTTTCTATCTTCAGGGCTAGTTAGTTTCTCAGGCTGTGCCGAGTTGCATAGGGAGCGTTAGGCGCAATCCACGGCTACCTCTAGTGTGGTGTGTTAGGATTAGGGATTGCGGTCAGCAGAGTTTCCACGTCTCAGAGCTTGTCCTATGTTTTTGGTAAATGTCAGGTCACCTTGTGTGCTCTGAACTTCAAGGTCCATTGTGGTTCTGAATTACCTGTTCATAACAGTACTGGAGGCCCAAAGTACTAATGCTTCTCAATAGAGGGAAAAGAAAAGTTCTGAGACCATTTTTTTTTCTTTGCACTGTGTTCTGTCTTTCTTTTCCCTTTTACATCAGGGTGGTTCAGAACACAGGTGTGGACATGGATATTCAGGGTCTGTCCTCTTTGATGGATAATCTCACTATAAGAGTACAGAACATTCAAGATTTAGTGGTTCAGAATCCTATGTTAGAACCTAAAATTCCTATTCCTGAGTTATTTTCTGGAGATAGAGCTAAGTTTTTGAATTTTAAAAATAATTGTAAACTGTTTCTGGCTTTGAAACCCCGCTCCTCTGGTGACCCAGTTCAACAAGTTAAAATCATTATTTCTTTATTACGTGGCGACCCTCAAGACTGGGCATTTTCCATTGCGCCAGGAGATCCTGCATTATGTAATATTGATGCGTTTTTTCTGGCGCTCGGATTGCTGTACGACGAACCTAATTCAGTGGATCAGGCAGAGAAAAATTTGCTGGCTCTGTGTCAGGGTCAGGATGAGATAGAGATTTATTGTCAGAAGTTTAGAAATTGGTCCGTGCTCCCTCAATGGAATGAATGTGCGCTGGCAGCTATTTTCAGAAAGGGTCTCTCTGAAGCCCTTAAGGATGTCATGGTGGGATTTCCTATGCCTGCTGGTCTGAATGAGTTTATGTCTTTGGCCATTCAGATCGGTCGACGCTTGCGCGAGCGTAAATCTGTGCACCATTTGGCGGTATTATCTGAGCATAAACCTGAGCCTATGCAGTGCGATAGGACTTTGACCAGAGCTGAAAGGCAAGAACACAGACGTCAAAATGGGCTGTGTTTCTATTGTGGTAATTCCACTCATGCTATCTCCGATTGTCCTAAGCGCACTAAGCGGTTCGCTAGGTCTGCCACCATTGGTACGGTACAGTCGAAATTTCTTTTGTCTGTTACTTTGATCTGCTCTTTGTCTTCCTATTCTGTCATGGCATTTGTGGATTCAGGCGCTGCCCTGAATTTGATGGACTTGGAGTATGCTAGGCGCTGTGGGTTTGTCTTGGAGCCCTTGCAGTGTCCTATTACATTGAGAGGAATTGATGCTACGCCTTTGGCCAAGAATAAGCCTCAGTATTGGACCCAGCTGACCATGTGCATGGCTCCTGCGCACCAGGAGGATATTCGCTTTCTAATGTTGCATAATCTGCATGATGTGGTCATGTTGGGGTTGCCATGGCTACAAGTCCATAACCCAGTATTAGATTGGAAATCAATGTCTGTGTCCAGCTGGGGTTGTCAGTGGGTACATGGTGATGTTCCATTTTTGTCTATCTCATCATCCACCCCTTCTGAGGTCCCAGAGTTCTTGTCTGATTACCGGGATGTATACGATGAGCCCAAGTCCAATGCCCTACCTCCGCATAGGGATTGTGATTGTGCTATCGATTTGATTCCTTGTAGTAAGTTTCCTATGGGTTGACTGTTTAATTTATCTGTACCTGAGCACGCCGCTATGCGGAGTTACGTGAAGGAATCTTTGGAGAAGGGTCATATTCGCCCGTCATCGTCGCCATTGGGAGCGGGTTTCTTTTTTGTGGCCAAGAAGGATAGTTCGCTGAGACCTTGTATTGATTACCGCCTTCTAAATAAAATTACGGTCAAATTTCAGTACCCCTTGCCGCTGCTGTCTGATTTGTTTGCTCGGATTAAGGGGGCTAGTTGGTTCACCAAGATAGATCTTCGTGGTGCGTATAATCTTGTGCGTATCAAACGGGGCGATGAATGGAAAACAGCATTTAATACGCCCGAAGGCCATTTTGAGTACCTGGTTATGCCATTCGGACTTTCTAATGCTCCATCAGTGTTTCAGTCCTTTATGCATGACATCTTCCGAGAGTACCTGGATAAATTCCTGATTGTATACTTGGATGATATTTTGGTCTTCTCGGATGATTGGGAGTCTCATGTGAAGCAGGTCAGAATGGTGTTCCAGGTCCTGCGTGCTAATTCTTTGTTTGTGAAGGGGTCAAAGTGTCTCTTTGGTGTTCAGAAGATTTCATTTTTGGGGTTCATTTTTTCTCCTTCTACTATCGAGATGGACCCTGTTAAAGTTCAGGCCATTTATGATTGGACTCAGCCAACATCTCTGAAGAGTCTGCAGAAGTTCCTGGGCTTTGCTAATTTTTATCGTCGCTTCATCGCTAATTTTTCTAGCATTGCTAAACCGTTGACTGATTTGACCAAGAAGGGTGCTGATGTGGTCAATTGGTCTTCTGCTGCTGTGGAAGCTTTTCAGGAGTTGAAGCGTCGTTTTTGTTCTGCCCCTGTGTTGTGCCAACCAGATGTTTCGCTTCCGTTCCAGGTCGAGGTTGATGCTTCCGAAATTGGAGCAGGGGCTGTTTTGTCGCAGAGAAGTTCTGATTGCTCGGTGATGAAACCATGCGCCTTCTTTTCCAGCAAATTTTCGCCTGCTGAGCGAAATTATGATGTTGGCAATCGAGAGTTGCTAGCCATGAAGTGGACATTCGAGGAGTGGCGTCATTGGCTTGAAGGAGCTAAGCATCGCGTGGTGGTCTTGACTGATCACAAGAACTTGACTTATCTCGAGTCTGCCAAACGGTTGAATCCTAGACAAGCTCGTTGGTCGCTGTTTTTCTCCCGTTTTGACTTTGTGGTTTCGTACCTTCCGGGCTCTAAAAATGTGAAGGCGGATGCCCTGTCTAGGAGTTTTGTGCCCGATTCTCCGGGTTTGTCTGAGCCGGCGGGTATTCTCAAAGAGGGGGTAATTTTGTCTGCCATCTCCCCTGATTTGCGGCGGGTGCTGCAAAAATTTCAGGCTAATAGACCTGACCGTTGCCCAGCGGAGAAACTGTTTTTCCCTGATAGGTGGACGAATAAAGTTATCTCTGAGGTTCATTGTTCGGTGTTGGCTGGTCATCCTGGAATCTTTGGTACCAGAGATTTGGTGGCTAGATCCTTTTGCGGGATGTGCGTCCTTTTGTGCAGTCCTGTGGGATTTGTGCTCGGGCTAAGCCCTGCTGTTCTCATGCCAGTGGGTTGCTTTTGCCCTTGCCGGTCCCGAAGAGGCCTTGGACACATATCTCTATGGATTTTATTTCGGATCTCCCCGTTTCTCAAAGAATGTCAGTCATTTGGGTGGTTTGTGATCGCTTCTCTAAGATGGTCCATTTGGTGCCCTTGTCTAAATTGCTTTCCTCCTCTGATTTGGTGCCATTGTTTTTTCAGCATGTGGTTCGTTTACATGGCATTCCAGAGAACATCGTTTCTGACAGAGGTTCACAGTTTGTTTCGAGGTTTTGGCGAGCCTTTTGTGCTAGGATGGGCATTGATTTGTCTTTTTCCTCGGCTTTCCATCCTCAGACAAATGGCCAGACTGAACGAACCAATCAGACCTTGGAAACATATCTGAGATGTTTTGTTTCTGCTGATCAGGATGATTGGGTGTCCTTTTTGCCTTTGGCTGAGTTCGCCCTTAATAATCGGGCCAGCTCGGCTACTTTGGTTTCGCCATTTTTCTGCAATTCTGGGTTCCACCCTCGTTTTTCTTCAGGGCAGGTTGAGTCTTCGGACTGTCCTGGTGTGGATACTGTGGTGGATAGGTTGCAGCAGATTTGGACTCATGTAGTGGACAATTTGACTTTGTCCCAGGAGAAGGCTCAACGTTTCGCTAACCGCAGGCGCTGTGTGGGTCCCCGACTTCGTGTTGGGGATTTGGTTTGGTTGTCATCGCGTTATATTCCTTTGAAGGTTTCCTCTCCTAAATTTCAGCCTCGTTTCATTGGTCCATATAGGATTTCTGAGGTTCTTAATCCTGTGTCTTTTCGTTTGACTCTTCCGGCTTCTTTTTCCATTCATAATGTGTTCCATAGGTCATTGTTGCGGAGATACGTGGCACCTGTGATTCCATCTATTGATCCTCCTGCTCCGGTTTTGATTGAAGGGGAATTGAAGTATATTGTGGAGAAGATTTTGGATTCTCGTGTTTCGAGATGGAAACTCCAGTATCTGGTTAAGTGGAAAGGTTATGGTCAGGAAGATAATTCCTGGGTCTTTGCCTCTGATGTCCATGCTGCCGATCTGGTTCGTGCCTTTCATGTGGCTCATCCTGGTCGGCCTGGGGGCTCTGGTGAGTGTTCGGTGACCCCTCCTCAAGGGGAAGGTACTGTTGTGAATTCTGTGGCCAAGCTCCCTCCTGTGGTCGTGAGTGGCACTGCGGCTGGTTCTGTCTATAAGCTTCCTTTGGTGGATGAGAGTGGTACTGCGGCTTCTGAGTTTCCTTCCTCAGGTGATGAGGTTAAGTCGTTAGATGCTGCTCTATTTAACTCTACCTGGTGCTTTGATCCTGGCCTCCAGTCAATGTTCTAGTATTGGTCTTGCTTCCTCCTGGATCGTTCCTGTGGCCTCTCTATCCTGCATAAGCTAAGTTCTGCTTGTGTTATTTTTGTTTGCTATATTTTCTGTCCAGCTTGCTATGTTGGTTTTTTCTTGCTTGCTGGAAGCTCTGAGACGCAGAGGGAGCACCTCCGTACCGTTAGTCGGTGCGGAGGGTCTTTTTGCCCCTCTGCGTGGTTGTTTGTAGGTTTTTGTGTTGACCACAAAGCTATCTTTCCTATCCTCGGCCTATTCAGTAAGTCGGGCCTCACTTTGCTAAATCTATTTCATCTCTGTGTTTGTATTTCATCTTTACTCACAGTCATTATATGTGGGGGGCTGCCTTTTCCTTTGGGGAATTTCTCTGAGGCAAGGTAGGCTTATTTTTCTATCTTCAGGGCTGGTTAGTTTCTCAGGCTGTGCCGAGTTGCATAGGGAGCGTTAGGCGCAATCCACGGCTACCTCTAGTGTGGTGTGTTAGGATTAGGGATTGCGGTCAGCAGAGTTTCCACGTCTCAGAGCTTGTCCTATGTTTTTGGTAAATGTCAGGTCACCTTGTGTGCTCTGAACTTCAAGGTCCATTGTGGTTCTGAATTACCTGTTCATAACAGTCCTGGGAGCCTGCTGAGCACTTTCGGGCTCCGCAATTCTTTGCTGCCTTCGAGCGTAGCGAGTCCCAAGGAGGGGGGCAATGTTAGGTGTCGAGTTCCCACCGCTACACAGGGGGAATGTTGAGCCACCTCAACTGCGGTCTCCCATTCTTCTTCAGCCACAGTGGAACCTGCTCAGTGGAGACGTCGGTCCCAGCGTCTGGCTCAGTCAGATACTGTGTGCTTGGTTACTGCTGATCTTCCAGGCTCAGCAATTGTAACCAGCATTGTTCAGAGGCAAGCAGACGCTCCTGCTTTTCCGCTACTGAGCTTGCCCAAGGGACGACCTCTCATTGGAGGACGGGGTTCACATGCTCAGGTCCTGAAGCAGTTCCTATTGGACCACTAGGAAGGTCCTGGAGAGCTTTCTCTATAAAATGTTTGCATGGCCACACGGCCATGCGCTGGTATCCACTTATGTTTATGAGCTTAGCTACTTGGTGGTCTGTGTCAGCATGTGCTCAGGGTCGGCTGTATAGCCACTAGAATTCCGGCACCTCCGGAGAGGAGTTTGTGTATGTCAATTTAGGGCTGGCATATAGCCACTAGAAATCCGGCACCTCCAGAGAGGAGTTGTTTGTTTGCTGTTGCTGACTGAATGACCACTGCATGCTTCCTGCTCCGTTAGTGATCTGTGATCCTCTGTGAGGTTAACAGAGCACAGCGTTACCTTTAATCCCTGCAACACTGTGAAGCAACAGGGTTCGCTCCTATACAGACCGGGTGATGGATCCAGTGTCTATTCAGGAGTAGTACCGCCGTATAGTGCCATCATCTTCTAGCAGCAGGTTCCACTCCTGCACGCTGGACCCCGGGCTGCGAACGCACCTATACTATCTCCATATTTACTCGATGCGTTCCGCCAGCCCTAACAAGACTAGTGATGACTGAGGTCTCACTCACTTATCCCTGTGCCCAAAACCAAGGCACTCTCCCTGTGGTGACCTCACTCAGAGGCTGAATACTCCCCTTTTCTTAAAATTATGAAAAGTCATTTTGACACATATCTTGGCGCATGAACCTCGTAGAAGAAAGACAAAGTTATCACTATGCTCAGCAAGACCTGGAAGTTAATTTAAGCATAAACACATTGCTAAGCACTGAGCTCCCAAAACCCACCAGTTTGGAGCTCTGTCCCTGCGGTTTCCGGAAATATGAACTGCCTATTTCTGTGGATGTCCTGTTTTGATATATTTGGTCTTGTGGTCGGCAGCCGGAGGTGCCGGTTGTATGTGTCTGCCGCGAGAGCTGGGGCAGTACCAGCGGGAGCTGAAGTGACATAAGAAAAAAAAAATTTCCCCAGGTCGTGCAGACTCTTAAAGGGCCAGTGCAAGCCCAGGTACATAGTGTGTGTACTGTGCGAACTGGCGCCTGAGTGCCGTGGGGAAGTCCACGGGGTGTACCCCAGCGAAGAGGGTATCCTTAATAGTGGGCGGTGACTCAAACGGGGATGGTTGCCTAAAAGGGGGAGGTAACCCGAAGAGGGGTAGGAGCCCAAAAATAGGTGGAATCTCAGGAAATGGTGGTTTCCAAAAAGGGGGCGGAGCGTCCCAAAGAGGTACCGCAGACAAATTGGTGCCCAGGGCAAGTAAGTTATATATGTCCAGTATGCTGTGTGAACTATCCACCTGGTGAAAGTTTACGGGGGTGTGCCCTGCGGATGCATGAGATGGAAATGTGCGGACTGGTTGATTCTAGGAGCCCCGTGACTCTAGTGAGGGTTGCACCCGAGGGTTTTGAAATGCCTGATAGGAGAGTCAGTGTAACCTGCATCCATGGGCCCACTAAGGACTATCCAGTGGCCAGAGTGGTCCTCGAGACGCCCAGGGACAGTACAATCCATGATGCGGCCATAGTTTCAACCTTACCTTGCCCAGTGATAATTGGCCAGGACTCTGGGTTGTTCACAGATTTGTGGGAGAAGGGAGCTTCTTAACAACAGGAGAATGGAGGGCTCTCAGCTGGTGGGGTTGCGTACCTTAAAGCATTTATTCCTCCCAAAGTTGGTGGGTGAAACGACGGGTTGAACAGTGGGGAAGGTGCGTCTGCCCAACTTACGGACATGTCACCTGATGGGTACCCCAAGTTGACTTTAGGTGACGTGGTTAATAAAGCCTGTGAAGCTGACACCCGGTTAAACAGTGACTTGAGGGTTCACCATGTTGTGGGGTGGGAGACAGACTGTGGTGTTGACTCCCATTCAGCTGATGATGCCAGTGAGAAATAGTGTAGTAAGGCTGACTCAGGTACAAATGACAATTCTTCCTCCCGTCGCCGGAGACGGAAAAAAGTCAAAGGGGCTGAATCAGTTGCACCTTGTGAAGCTTTGACCGAAGATGGTGAAGGCTCCAGAAAACCTGGTGCTGAGGACTTGGAGTGTCTGATGTACTTTAAAAGCCCAGGGAAAAGGGACAAAACTAAAGATGTCACTGCTGAGACCCAAGAGAGGACTGACACTGACAGTGCAAAGTCTGAGGGTGCAGAAGTGGAGGAGGCCACCAAAGAAGTGGTGCCTGAAGTAAATACCTCCTCAAGTGGTGGATGCTCCACCAATCCAGAGGACGGGAGAAGTGAGATAGAGATGCTCAAAGAGTCTCTCGAACAAGAAAGAGTTCTGAGACAAGCGATTGTTCACAGAGTGGACGAGCTGGAGAGGGAGGTCTTCGAGCTCAGACGTCACCGGTTGGTGTCTCAAACCAGGAATAGGGCCATATTTAAAGATAGGGACGTTCTCAGAATGGCCCAAGAAAACCATCAGCAAGAGATGCTCCAGAGAGAGGTGGAGCGTCGCTGCCTGGCAGAGGAGTTGCCAATGCCCATCTTGGCGAAGGCTCAAGCAGAAGAAAAGACCGAGGAAGAGTTTGTACTAAAGGAGGAACAAGACCACCATCCGGTCATGGCAGATGTTTGGGAAGAAGATGAGACCCCGCTTTTCAAGAGCATAATAGAGGTACTCAAAGACATGCGAGAAGTGTGTGCCAGGAAGGGTGTGCATGAGGCCTTTAGAAAGACAATAGAGGCATGTAGTATGCACTGGGCGCCTGAGACTCAGCAATTGGTCATACTGTCGACAAAGGAAGTCACAGTGAAGCGGGTGGCTGTCCTGAGGGATATGCACCTACACTGCCTCTGTACAAAACAGAGGATCATTTTGAAGAATGATGAAGCCGTTCGACGTTTGGAGCATGAAAGGAAAGCTCAAAGTCGGCTGGGCTTAGTGGAAGACACAGTCCAAGTACCCAAAGTTCTGGTGACGAAAGTCATTGGGAGACTGGGGAGAGTGATGCAGGAGATGGTGGATAAATCCGGTGTGAAGAGACTGAGGATACGGGCTGATGACGAGGTCCAGTTCATGGATGAAGATGGGATGGTTCCGTTCCAGGTTGTCGGATCCAGAGAGACTCTTAGGAATATCCTTAATGAGGACCAAGAAGCATACCTAATGGAATGGTGAGTATTACAAAAATAAATGAATGTTACCAAAATCTGGAAATAATACAGCGGCAGTAAGAAAAAATAAGACTATATCATATAAAAGGCGTTATGAAATAAGAAATAGCATTGGTAAATTAAATAACTACCTGGAGGGACCGCAAGTGGACGTAACTGCTGAAGATTCTATACCATTAAGGTAGCCGCATCAGGCATACCTGAAGACATCATACGGCGTCTGTTTAACCTTACCCCTTCTGGGCAACGTTAGTGAACTACACCATGGAAGTCCGTATTCCTCATTGACAGCCCCTCCAGGTAGTTATTTAATTTACCAATGCTATTTCTTATTTCTTAACGCCTTTTATATGATAAAGTCTTATTTTTTCTTACTGCTGCTGTATTATTTCCAGATTTAGGTAACCTTCATTTATTTTTGTAATACTCACCATTCCATTGGGTATGCTTCTTGGTCCTCATTAAGGTTAGAAATCTTGGTTCCAACGCAGATAGTTTTTTTGTTTCTATCATATTTATTGATTTTGTTTCTGCTGCAGGTACAGATAGGTGTAAGCGCTACTGGTCCCCCCTTTTTTTTTTATTGATCTTAGGAATATCCGCATGCTCCTGGAATATCGCATGGCATACTTAACGGTAGAGCAGCTGAGACTTGAGAGACGGCCAGTTAATAAAAAGCTACCAGAAATGCATAGAAGATGGTGGCCACTTTCGACTCGAAATGTGGACAAACAAAGGGGTGGAAGTACCCAGGCTGAAGGAAGAGTTAGAGGCAGTGTCTCCTCTGAAAGCTCAGGGCTGAGTGACTTAGGGGGGAGACCTGGTAGCGGACGTGTTGACAAAGAGCCGGTCCAGACAGGTTGTATGGGTGCAAGGGGATTGCGACGCCAGATTGACCATGATGCTAAAACCCGACTGAGAGGGCCCTCTCGACTAGTAGGGCAAAGGGACTTGGGTACCCGGTCTCGAGGCCCATGGGTTAAGACAAATGTTCAACCCCACAAGTTTGAACAGAAGGGGGGTATGTGATGCAGTGACCCCTGCAACAGGTAGGGGGCGCTTCATGGTCTCCCCAGTGTACGCACGGAGGCGTATTGAGGCTGTGAGAGTGCATGGCAGTTGCATGCATGGATGTGATTATGTGACAAAGTCCGGCACTGTGGTGAATGGCCGATATGTGTGTCGCAGAGGAGGGGACTCTGCGCTGCCAGCCTGAAGCGATGTGGTGTTCTGGGACCTATAGTCCTACAAGTATAGTGTTGTATAATAGTCATGGGAGGTTGGCAGGGCTAGTTATGTGAGATGGGCGGGACAAACTAGCCAAACACACCCTCTCCCACCCAGGGGAGTGGTTAAGGGTATATAATGTGACCAGGGTGTGGGTCACATGGGTTGGCTGTGAGTTTCCTGTTTGAAGCCTGTGTTGGAAGACCTGGGAGGAGGCTTCCTGAAGAGCACATGGTGGGGCTTCAGAACTGGTGGCCTGGGGTGTTGGACTACCGTCCTGAATAGCACCCGGACAGGTCACATGCCTGGGGTGTTGGACGGAGTCCTGAATAGCACCTGGACAGGCCACATGCTTGTGTGTTGGGAGGTCCTGGGAGTAGGACCGGATCCCTGAAAAGCGCACAGTGGAACTGTTGGGGAAGCTACCGTCCTTTGGTGGGTCTGGACTGACTAAGATATGCTGCACAGGCAAGTTGGTAATTCCCGTGAGACAGCTTCCCCAGAGGACTTTCAAAAAGTCTGCAGGGGGAGCAGGAGCTCCCGTCAGGTACCGATACAGACTACTGGTGCTTGTGTTATGAACTGTGTGGTAACCCACGGCAACTGGTCAGGAGAGGACCTGTGTGTTTAGTTGCTACAACCGTAATGTCGTATGTTGGTGCCTGTTGTGCTCCATGGGCATTAATGAATTGTATGGCGTGCGGTCACCCACGGTAACTGGACACAGTGGTTCAGCGTGTTTAGTGACCGTGTTTCAAAGCGATATACTGTGACGTCCTGATAGAATGTGTAATGGACTGTTCATGAAATGGTTTATGAGTAGTGTTGAGCGATACCTTCCTATATTTGAAAGTATCGGTATCGGATTGTATCGGCCGATATCCAAAAAATATCGGATATCGTCGATACCAATACCCGATACCAATACAAGTCAATGGGACACAAATATCGGAAGTGATCCTGGAATGGTTCCCAGGGTCTGAAGGAGAGGAAACTCTCCTTCAGGCCCTGGGATCCATATTCATGTAAAAAATAAAGAATAAAAAATATGGATATACTCACCCCTCCGGCGGACACTGGACCTTAGCGATGTAACCGGCAGCCTCCGTTCCTAAGAACGCAGGGGGAAGGACCTTCGATGACGTCGCGGCTTGTGATTGGTCGCATGACCGCTCATGTGACCGCTCACGTTACCAATCACAAGCTGCGACGTCATCGCAGGTCCTTCACTCGCTCATTCTTAGGAACGGAGGCTGCCGGTTGCAGCGGTTACAACCAGGGCGCGTCCGAGGGTGAGTATATCCATATATTTTTTTTTTATTCTTTATTTTACACATGAATATTCATCCCGATCCCGATTCTTGATATCGCAAAAATATCGGAACTCGGTATCGGAATTCCGATGCCGCAAATATCGTCCGATACCCGATACTAGCGGTATCGGAATGCTCAACACTATTTATGAGTCTTTAATAAACCAAATAGACTGTTTTTTTGAAAAAAACGTGACTGTGTACATTAATCCTGTGCCAAGCGAGTGTCCCCCAATACACTCAGTAAGAGCAATCTTACACCATATAAACTCTTTAAGGCAAGCATAACCTTAGTTATGACAAAGTAATCTCCAGATAGAAAGGAATGGCCAACTGTCCATTTAAATAACAGTGCACTGTCTAACACTATAATTAACTTTTGACAATCCTTTAAACTCTAATTATTCACAAATTGCCAAATAGTACATAACAAGAAATTCCGGATACGTAAGTACATGTACAAAAAGTAAAATGTGGTCTGTATAGGTGTGGCATGTATGGCTGTCATATTGGACCAGTAATGTAGATAAGCACGGATGAATGGCTGCATTTTTCATTCTGCCTTTGTTTTTCAACAAAATGCAAGCCCCCTACCAAAAATCCAAAAAGGGCTCATGCAGACGTCTTTGGATCTCAGGCCATTCACGGACCGCAATGCATTGGATGACTGCTGATCTCCTGACCGAAGCATGACAGCTTCACATATTTTCATGGGGCTGTCATGCTTGGGTCAAGAAACCCAAGTCCAGTATGAGCATTGCAGTCCATGATCAGACAGAGATCCACAGACATCTGCATGAGCTCTAAGAAATGCTAGTTAGGTACATGTGCAAGGAGGAAGACCGTGCCGTGGGTACTTGTACCAAGCCTTGTCCATAACTGTTCAGGCTGCTACCCTTGTTGCCTGGGGGAAAGAATGAGATGGACAAATCTCATGACCTGGGTAGAAGGGGCAAGATAAAAGCAAAAGCGAGCGCAGCAGACGGAAGTTTGGCGCGAACTAGCAGCAGCGCGCAGCCGGATGAGCAGTGCGCTCCGTTGCCTGAGTACTGGTGCCACGACAGGCTGTGTTGGTTGGTCCCAGCCATCTCCAGTGGGACCACTGAGGAGAGAGGTACCGTGCACTCAGTGACTGAGAATATCATGCATAAGCAGAGGAGAGAAGGCCAAGCACCAGACAGAACTGTGCAGCCTTCCCTGCCAGTGACTTCGCGCCAGTTCACGTTTGACACTGGAAGTGTCACGGCCTTGTTTGCTTTGGCCACGCATGTTTGTGGACTAGGGGCTCAGTGGAAAGTACAGGACACTGACCTCTGCCACCAGAAAACGTATCATCTTTAAAGGACCCCATCTGAGGACATCTTCCCGGACGCTTCCAGTGCTACAACTCTTGCGGGTCCCCTCTTATTTGGCAAGCTATAGTGCTTACCTAATAAGCTGCAGAGGGAATCCGGCTTCCTGGATTGTGCCTGCCGAACAGCTGATCAGCGCCGCAGCTGCATGTGTCACGGCTGTATGAGAGTCATGACACATGCATGGAGAGCCTGTTTGTTGGGCTCTCCATGCATGACTGAACTGCCGCATGACCAACTCTACCCTCTCCTAGTGTATCCTCACCCATCCCAAGTAGACTCTGAGCCCTCGGGGCAGGGTCCTCTCTCTTTGTGTACTTGTGTTTGCCTTGTTTAAGTCATGTTTATTGTACTTGTCTATATTTGCCCCGTTCACATGTAAAGCACCATGGAATAAATGGCGCTACAAAAATGTATAATGATAATAATAATGTGTCGTGACTAGTGTTGAGCGATACCGTCCGATACTTGAAAGTATCGGTATCGGATAGTATCGGCCGATACCCGAAAAGTATCGGATATCGCCGATACCGATATCCGATACCAATACAAGTCAATGGGACACCAAGTATCGGAAGGTATCCTGATGGTTCCCAGGGTCTAAAGGAGAGGAAACTCTCCTTCAGGCCCTGGGATCCATATTAATGTGTAAAATAAGGAATTAAAATAAAAATATTGATATATTCACCTCTCCGGCGGCCCCTGGACATCATCGCAGGTAACCGGCAGGCTTCTTTGTTTAAAATGAGCGCGTTTAGGACCTGAGGAATGACGTCGACCAATCAGAAGCCGCGACGTCATTCCTCAGGTCCTAAATTCCTAGAATGAGGAGTTTAGTGCCTGAGAATGACGTCGCGGCTTCTGATTGGTCGCGTGCCGCCCATGTGACCGCGACGCGACCAATCAGAAGCCGCGACGTCATTCCTCAGGTCCTACGTGCTCATTTTAAACAAAGAAGCCTGCCGCTTACCCGCGATGATGTCCAGGGGCCGCCGGAAAGGTGAATATATCAATATTTTTTATTTTAATTCTTTATTTTACACCTCACTATGGATCCGATACCGATACCCGATACCACAAAAGTATCGGATCTCGGTATCGGAATTCCGATACCGCAAGTATCGGCCGATACCCGATACTTGCGGTATCGGAATGCTCAACACTAGTCGTGACTGTCACACATGCAGCTGCCACGCCGATCAGCTGATCGACCGGCGCGATCCAGGAAGCCAGGTTTCCACTGCAGCTTATTCAGCAAGCACTATAGCTTGCCGAATAAGAGGGAACCCGAGCAAATTCGCTCATCTCTAGACAAGATCAGGTCAGGAGAGCAGCCAGTCCGAATACTGTGATACAATCCTCGCCTAAGTTTTTGGCCGTCTGTCTGTGCCCTAAATGATAGACTTTTTCTTATAGTAAAGAAAAGTAATGACAACTATACCTAGTAACTTCATCTGAATGGTAATGGTTTGGTTCTTGGATATCCCCCACACCCAGGAATTTCAGTGTTTGCTCCATGTGTAATGTTTGTCAGGGAGTACTGGTTTGAGGCATTAATTTGTTGATGATGAACACTAAAGGTACCGTCACACTAAGTGACGCTGCAGCGATACCGACAACGATGTCGATCACTGCAGCGTCGCTGTTTGGTCGCTGGAGAGCTGTCACACAGACAGCTCTCCAGCGACCAACGATCCCGAGGTCCCCGGTAACCAGGGTAAACATCGGGTTACTAAGCGCAGGGCCGCGCTTAGTAACCCGATGTTTACCCTGGTTACCAGTGTAAACGTTAAAAAAACAAACACTACATACTTACCTTCAGCTGTCTGTCCTCCGGCGCTCTGCTTTCCTCTGCACTGTCAGCGCCGTTCAGCCAGAAAGCAGAGCGGTGACGTCACCGCTCTGCTTTCCGGCTGGCCGGTGCTGACACAGGATGCAGGAGGAGTGCAGAGAAGCACAGCGCCGGGGACAGACAGCTGAAGGTAAGTATGTAGTGTTTGTTTTTTTAACGTTTACGCTGGTAACCAGGGTAAACATCGGGTTACTAAGCGCGGCCCTGCGCTTAGTAACCCGATGTTTACCCTGGTTACCAGTGAAGAACGAAATAAAGTTCTGGACTTTCCTCAGCGACCAACGATCTCCCAGCAGGGGCCTGATCGTTGGTCGCTGTCACACATAACGATTTCCTTAACGATATCGTTGCTACGTCACAAAAAGCAACGATATCGTTAACGATATCGTAGAGTGTGGCGGTACCTTTAGGACAGCAAAATTCTTGGATAATGCATAAATACAATGGCCATTTATCATATTGGATGTAGACACTTACATGTTCTACTAGTTCATAAGATGTAGAGAAAGAATGCAGTTAACAGAGCAGTAGCACTCACAAAACCTGTTCCCACAAGAACATCCCCTAAAAACATTTCACAACTTTTAGTGGTAGTTTGGTGACTTATTTGTCAAAAGTGGAGGCAGCAAGAAAAGGAAGAGAAAAGAGAAAAAATAACGCAATAAAACTGTGAAGGAACAGACGACTGGTTAGTAGATAATAGTTATTATATTATTTAATTTGTAATTATTGAGCCTCACAATATTTTGTCTTGGTTATATTTTAGATAATTTACTTTATTTGCTGATTAATTTGATAATGTACAAAACCACATTCAGAATTTTTCTAATAGCGCCATGTATTTCTTCAGAATTAGGACTAATTACATACTGTTTTTTACATGTAGTATGAATAATATTATAACCTGATGATTACAGTGATATCAAACTTGTAGTTGTGGTTCTATGGGCATTAAAGAAAAATATCATACATAGTGCAGTACGCCTCTATACGAAATAATTTATTGCAAATACATTAGCGTTTCACTGAAAACACTGGACAGTTTGTGCAGGAACTTCTGTTAATTAGAAAACTTTTCTCTCTCTTTGTTCATACGGCTATGTTGAGCATTTTTAAGTGATTTTTTATGAACTAAAAACACATCTCTTGGCTGGAAAATCGCAGTGTACAATTAACCAGTTTTTGTTGGATTTTTGTTGCGGTTTTATTTGGCTTTTTTTGCATTCATTTGAATGCGTGACAAAACACTGAAATAATTGATGTTCTGCACATTTGAAAAAACGCAAGAATAATTTAAATACGCACGAAAAAATAGGAGCATGTACATGAGATTTTGTAAATTTTGCTACACTGAAAGGCAGTGGTTTTTTGTAACATGAACAAATGTACTAAGAATGCTGAAAAAATGCAGCATCTGAACATACCCTACGGAGTGCATTGACAGGCATATGATTCCCTATGAATGCAAAATACTGACATGAAGCCACTGAAAAATGTATTGTGTTGTATTAATTGGCTATGGACTCTCATGTGTTTGGTTCCTCCACCATGATTTTCTTTTTCACATGCTCCACATTTTGTGCTTTGTTACATCACTTATATAATGTACGGCAGCAGTGAAATATTGGTTCACTACATCCATTTCATGTTAGTTTTCTGGAAGGTGTAAATTGTTACAAGCGCGACTCTTAGAAAATTGAGCATTGTTCTGCAAAGTATTACTACGGTACTTATTTTGCCAATTAAACTAATCATGTTTACATCGTTACTATGGAGTCATAGCTAGGTTTTTCTTTACCCAAGGCAATGATGCAGATTGCTGTCATGATCCCATTGGGCCCCTAAGCTAAAACCCAGTTTATTTGCCTTTAAAGCACCCACGATGTGGGCTGCAGAGTATTACAAATAGCAATGTGAACCTTTACTGGATGTGTCTAGTGCACACAAAGCAGAAGCATTTTTATAGAGTTTCTCCTCTGTAATATCTATGTAACTGTGCTCATTAAAGTATCTGGTAGTTTCCTTCATAAGACATCAGTCTATCTCTCCATCTGCAAAGAGATGGGGAAAATAAGTATTTGATACACTGCCGATATTGCAAGTTTTTCCCCCTACAAGGAATGAAGAGGTCTGTCATATCTATGAGAAAAAGAATCTAAAAATTAAAACCAGAAAATCTCATTGTATGATTTCTAAATAATTAAATTGCATTTTATTTTATAAAATAACTATTTGATCACCTACCAACCAGCAACCATTCTGGCTCTCACAGACCCGTTTGTTTTACTTTAAGAAGCCCTCCTACTCTGCACTTATTACATGCATTAATTGAACCTGCTTGCACTTGTTACCTGTATAATAGACCCCTGTCCACACATTCAATCAATCACACTCCAAGCTCTCCACCATGGCCAAAGCCAAAGAGCTGTCTAATGACACCAGGAACAAAATTGTAGACCTGAACAAGTCTGGGATGGGCTACAGTACAATAGGCAAGCAATGAGGCTGGGTCTTCAAGCAGGACATTGACCCAAAACACACAGCCTGGCAACTAAGGCGTGGCTCTGTAAGAAGTATTTCAAGGACTTAGAGTAGCCTAACCAGTCTCCAGACCTGAAACCAATAGAAGCTGGAAGGTGCTTGAACTCAATGTTAACTCAATGTTCTCAATATTTCCCCACTGTTTGCAAACACTGAATATATGAAATGTTAACTGCATTACTGAAGTATACAAAATTCTTTAAAAAAATGAAGGTACTTAGCTCATAAATTGGCCATTCATCAACTACCGCAAGGTGACCTTTCTTTGATATGCACGAGGAAAGAAATTCAAGCATCCGCAAAAGGTAAATATATTAAAACATGACTTTTAATAGCAACATTTAAAATATATAAAATAAAAAAGCATAAAAATAAAAGGGGGGGGGGGGAAGGGTACAATGGGGCCGGGGACACAGCTTTATGTGTTTCAGGCTCACAAGTCCTTTATTCCGCACTTGGCAAGCCGATTTCCTTTCCCCCTTACCCCTCTCATACATGATTTCTTTGATAGGACCCTAAACATAATACTGTATTTATCAGACATGTCTCTTTAATATTAAAATCTACAAATTTAAAGGGCAGGTAGGATCCAGCACTAATTAAAAACCATCTTAGTCTGATAGGAGGAAGAGCTCAGACAGAAAAGGAGGCAGTCACCACCTCCAACAACATACTGCAAAAAACTGCACCTCAGAAAAATATAAAGCAAGTGTGAAAAGATGTTAGATGTTATGGCTGCATGATGTACAAAAAAAGGATATGGCAGCCTCTATAAGCACTAAGATGCATGCAAATATTGAATATATGAAATTTGAATTGCATTTCTGCTATATAGAATACATCTATAAAAATGAAGGTGCTTAGTAGTGATGAGGGAATATACTCGATACTCGAGATTTCCCGAGCACGCTCGGGGGTCCTCCGAGTATTTTTTAGTGTTCGGAGATTGTTTTTCTTGCCGCAGCTGAATGATTTACATCTATTATCCAGCATAACTACATGTGGGGGTTGCCTGGTTGTATCTATCTATCTATCTATCTATCTATCCATCTATCTATCTGTCCGTCTGTCTTTCTATCCTTCTGTAAGAAATTTATTGTTTCTGGTGAGCGAAGCGAATTTTTGGAAATTTAAGGAGAGTCGCTGAATATTGGGAAGAAAATTGATTTGTAGCAAATTATTCTCCAGAAATTGAAGGTACTTCATACTTAAAGTACACCAAAGCATTCTATTGCCCTGAAAACACATACATGAAACTGTGACTCTCCAATCTTTCTCCCATTATCAATTAAATCTGTATTATTATCTGTATCTGTTCCTCACACAGTGACACTAAATTTCTTCAATGCCATACTGTCACACACTATCAGTACAGTTTCTTCGGTGTTTATGGCTTTTCCACTATCCAGATTTACTGTTGAATGGCTGCTTCATTTCCTGCTTCTGCTTTTATACTGACAATAGTAGTTACTCCTATTGGGCTGTGCTGTATTATGTCATGTCACAGCTAAAAGGCATTGTGAGAAAGTTGTGATCCTCTCTGGCTGATACAATGTTCTGTAATGTGTAAAATGGTGACGGCTATTCTAGGTGATTCCCGTGACATGAATCGCATTATGTTTTAAATTACCATGTTTAGGGAATTTCTAAAAATGTAACTCAAATTGGATGTGCATTGAATCTATTCACTCGTCTCTATCAATAACAGGTTCAATGCTTGGTGAGCAGGATGTCCATGGTGTAGTGGGACATTGAAAATTATCCTCCTACAATTATCAGCTTTTTTCAAGATTCTAAATAAAATAAAAATATTTATGTGCAATGCAATTTTTTTACTTTGTTAGGCAAAATGTAAATGTGTTTTTGAAATTTTTACTTTTTTCTATCATTACTTGTGATAATGTTTTCACTTGGACATTTTGTAACTAAATTTCTTTGTGGATTATCTTTTGTTTTGCAGTCTGACAACATATGCTTCAGAAATGTTACAATCATTGAGGGTAGTAGTCTTCCTGCTCGTACTGATAACCATCGGTTTCTTTTATGGAATCACCTACAGAGAGAATATCTTGCCTTTCATGTTTTCTGTATCAGGAGAAAGAATGTTAAATGGATCATCTTTGTTAGTAGATAATATGTATAATCCTTTTCACAGCTGGTCAAACATTACAAATGTACCAAGTACCAAAGAATCAAGTTTTCAGGAAAAGATGTTAATGAGAACCAGCAATCCACCTTCAACCACAACATTCAATGTTACTCTCAGGTCTCCATCTGAAATATTAAAAGAAGGTGATGGGATCATATTTTTAGAAAGTACAGATCGAATGCAGCCTCCTTCATTAGTTTTATGTGCCATTGAGTCTGCAGCTCGTGTGTACAAGAACCGACCAGTGGCCTTCTTCATGAAAGGATTAAGCAATACCGACATAGAAGAAACTGTGAAGAAAAACTTTCCAGCACTCTCATCCCTGAGCAATGTTTATTTCTTCCCCTTGAGTATGGAAGACATTTTAACTGACACACCACTTCACTCCTGGTATCAGAAGGTAACATGCAGCAAAATCCATTTTTTTCTTATTCAGATTCTTAGTAGTGATTTAATTAATATGACTAAATGTTAAGACTTTCATTTCTACAGAGCAAGCACATAAATACCTCTTCTGAAGACCGTTCTTTGTGTGGTGCAATGGCCACAATAAATCGTGAGAATAATATTATGTAACAGTGCAAACATTACTAGCGAACCCGAAGAGAGGTTGCCTCAAACCAAAAAATATTTAATCCTACTGCACTCTCGGACTGGGTAGCGGTTAGCAGTGGGGTACCACAGGGGTCAGTATTGGGCCCTCTTCTTTTTAACATATTTATTAATGACCTTGTAGGGGGCATTCAAAGTAGAATTTCAATATTTGCAGATGACACTAAACTCTGCAGGGTAATTAATACAGAGGAGGACAATTTTATATTACAGGAGGATTTATGTAAACTATAAGCTTGGGCTGATAAATGGCAAATGAGCTTTAATGGGGATAAATGTAAGGTCATGCACTTGGGTAGAAGTAATAAGATGTATAATTATGTGCTTAATTCTAAAACTCTGGGCAAAACTGTCAATGAAAAAGACCTGGGTGTATGGGTGGATGACAAACTCATATTCAGTGGCCAGTGTCAGGCAGCTGCTACAAAGGCAAATAAAATAATGGGATGCATTAAAAGAGGCATAAATGCACATGAGGAGAACATAATTTTACCTCTATACAAGTCACTAGTTCGACCACACTTAGAATACTGTGCACAGTTCTGGTCTCCGGTGTATAAGAAAGACATAGCTGAACTAGAGAGGGTGCAGAGAAGAGCGACCAAGGTTATTAGAGGACTGGGGGGTCTGCAATACCAAGATAGGTTATTACACTTGTGGCTATTTAGTTTGGAAAAACGAAGACTAAGGGGTGATCTTATTTTAATGTATAAATATATGAGGGGACAGTACAAAGACCTTTCTGATGATCTTTTTAATCATAGACCTGAAACAGGGACAAGGGGGCATCCTCTGCATTTGGAGGAAAAAAGGTTTAAGCATAATAACAGACGCGGATTCTTTACTGTAAGAGCAGTGAGACTATGGAACTCTCTGCCGTATGATGTTGTAATGAGTGATTCATTACTTAAATTTAAGAGGGGACTGGATACCTTTCTGGAAAAGTATAATGTTACAGGGTATATACACTAGATTCCTTGATAGGGCGTTGATCCAGGGAACTAGTCTGATTGCCGTATGTGGAGTCGGGAAGGAATTTTTTCCCCAATGTGGAGCTTACTCTTTGCCACATGGGTTTTTTTTGCCTTCCTCTGGATCAACATGTTAGGGCATGTTAGGTTAGGCTATGGGTTGAACTAGATGGACTTATAGTCTTCCTTCAACCTTAATAACTATGTAACTATGTAACATGTATAACATAATGAACCAAGAAACAAGTGTGCAATATGTCTCATTAAAATATAGACAGTATATCCTGACAAAATATACACAAAACAGATGGTGAGTGAGCAAAAAAAAAACTGAGGTTGGCACCCTAGGAGGGTATGATTTTGGCGCACTCGCTCTTCGGTGGTTGTCCCTGATGTCCCTAGATAGCCCTGGATGTAGAAAGGGGCATATAAGTATATGCAGACCTAGGTAATAAATGAAACAAAAAAAAAAACTGTTTCCTGGACAGCAAATCTGGTAATGATATAGTGCTAATATGTCAAAGAAAATACAGTAAACAGCCAGAACAAGTATCTCAGTGGGATCAATAAAAAAATGCATGGAGCAGCTGGTGACGGTAAGCGACTAATCAATGATGCTACACTCCCTGACAGAAGTTATGTCGCTTATTCATGTTAAGTAAATAAAAGCTTATAACCTGATGTTAAATTCATCCATTGGTTGTATAAATTATTCTTTTGAAATCTGAAATCCTCCGAAATGTGGTTTAGGTTAAGAAAATAAATTGGTCAGATTTTGGCAAGACAAAAGTTTTGTTGCCTACAAAAAGTAATGTGATATTCAAACAAATAATTAACTTAAAATATTAATATACATTGCATAACATTGGTAAATGAAGTTGTGGTGCTATTAGAGTCATATTTATTATTTTGCATGACTTCCATGAACTTGAAGGACTGCATCCATACGGTTCAACAATGATTCATCCAACTTATTAATGAAGTCATCAGGAATAGCAAAGAATGCAGTCTTACATGCCTCCCAGAGTTCATCTAGATTCTTTGATTTTTGTCTTCCAAGCTTCCTCTTTCATCCTACCCCAAACATGCTTAATGATGTTCATGTCTGGTGACAGGGCTGGCCAGTCCTTGAGCACCTTGATCTTTTTTGCCTGGAGGAACTTTGTTGTAGAGATGGATGTATGAGATGGAGCACCATCCCGTTGCAGAATTTAACCCCTTTTATGATTTGGAATATAAGAGGTAGCTAATACTTGATATTTTAGGCTATTGATATTGCCTTCCACCTTGCAAATGTTTTGCACACCCCCATACTGAATGTAACCACAGACCATGATCTTTCCACCACCAAATTTAACTGTTTTCTGGGTGTATTTTGGATCCATACGGGCTCCAGTAGGTCTCCTGCAGTATTTAAGAGGCTGTGGTATAATTCTACTGACGATTCATCAGAGAAATCCACCTTCTGCCACTTTTCCAGTGTCCATCTGTTTAGCAGGCTGTGGGACTTTGCAAATGCCACAAGGTTTTTTATTTGCTTTTTGTTTAGTGCTGGATTCTGTGCACTGATTTGACCATGGAGGCCATTTTGAGACAGAATCCTACAAATTGTTCTAGTTGACACAGGTACTTGAGGTGACCAGGACTGTTGGAACTTTGCTGCAGTTGAAAAGAGTCTTTGGATTTTCCAACCAACAAACGTTCCTCCTGAGCAGTTGTCTTCCGGATCGGGGCTTGTCAAACACATCTCCAGCCTCTTCAAATCATCTTTTAATTATTTGTACTTGATGCTGAGACACATTAAAGGTGCCAGCCACCTCTGCAGTGGATCTAGCCTTCAGCCTCTTGATAATCCAGGCTTTGGCCGCAGAGTGGATTTTTGGCATGTTGTCAGAGATCAAGTTGCAGTTCAAGTGAAGGTCTGGGGTGCTGGGTTTCTTTTTATACACACACACTAATTAACGGACCATTTACTGAGCACAGGTGAGGATGTAAACTAGGATTGGGTGCATTATATGGCCAGGTGACAAAACTTTTGTCTTGCCAAAATCTGACCATTCTGTGTCCATTAACTGATCAATATTTCTGCATTGATGCGAATTTATTTTCTTAACATAAACCATATTTTGGAGGGTTTCAGCTTTCATCCAACCAATGGATGAATTTAACGTCAGGTTATAAGCTTTTATTTACATGACATGGATAAGTGACATAACTTCTCCCAGGAAGTGTAGTTGACTATAGTGTTCTATCAGCTGACATTACCCTGTACAGGACTCTTCACTGTTGCCTGCCTAACAGCAGAGGTTGGCACCCTATGGAGAGCGATATTGACGCTCCTGCTTTTCGGCAGCTGCTCCTATTGTTCCCGCGAGGCCCTAACATAGACCCTATGTTAATTTTACAGAAAGACTACATGATATGCAGCCAAAGAAAATATCATAGGAAGGCTACCAACAGTGACAAACTATATAAAAAAGTGAAGAATCACATAATAGTAGGGCCGTTGGATAATAATGTTTAGGGTATAGGGTGGTGACAGGTAGCAAGAAGATAAAATCAGCATAGTTAGCAAGAACCAAAATGCCCTCAAGTTACGTACAAACCCATAAATTGTTTTGTGGCAAGGAGTATCACCCTAGATGCATAGTTTTGTGCCCCTGCTCACAGATGGGCCATGTCTACAGACTCCACAGTAATCTCACAGAAAATACACTACCAGATTGATTAAACAGACAGGACAGTGCCGCCTTATGATAAAAACCTACAATGTGACAGGTATCAGTGAGAAACATAGGGAGGTAATGAGGCGGATGGCACTTATCAGTTTGATGCCCAGATCTGATGCCACATTGCCTTTAAAGTGAATGATGTAGTTCAAAAGTACAACTTATCCTGCAAAAAACAAGGCTATGTGGACTGAAAAATAAAATGGTATGGCTTTTGAAAGACGGGGAAGAAAAAATGAAAATTATTAACGGCGTGAAGGGGTTAAAAACTACTGTTTGTCATGCAAAAAATAAGCCCTTATACAGCTGCACTGATGGAATATTGTAAAACTTATGGCTCTCAGAATATATTTACTCAAAAATATATGATTTATTTTACAAGAGTAATAAAACTATAGAAATATTGCTTCGAATCTATAAAATGTAGGTAACAATTTATTGGTGCATCACAGTCAATAGCAAAAAAGAATGAAATGCAGAGAAACAACAGTGAAATTGCCGTTTTTATTATATCTTTCCCCATAAAAAAAGTTTATAAAAGTTTATATACAATATAATTCTACTGACGTGTATAAAAAAACTTGAGATGACTTGAGTGAGTGAAAAAAATGAAAAAAAGTTATGGATCCTGGAACATGACAATAAACATTTTTAAAAATAGTAAAACGTCTGCGAAACAGGCCAAAACTGGATGTGTCACCAAGGACACGAGGTCTCATTCAGATTGCTGTGTTTTCGTTCTATGTAGCTAACTTGAAATCTGTGGATTCTACCTCGTATATAACAGTGGCTCACATCAAAAAACCCAGAAATGATTACAGCTAATTTTTATTAAGATTAAAAGGACTAACAACAAACATGAAAAAACACACACCACAACAAAAACAAGTGCACTCTAGGTTGGTCCTATAGATATAATGCCTCACCTTTTGCCTGCCTACCAGCGGAGGTTGGCACCCTCGGCGGCTGTCCTTTTCTGCCCTTAAAGGCCCTAAATACGTTATGATGTCATGCAAACACAACCAATAGATGATGGATGCCCATCGTTAAACCACCATTTAAAATAGGGCTGGAAAAGACGCACCTCATGCAGAAAAGATGATTGCCCTTACATTGCTGCCTGTGCGGGTGATAGCATGAGGAGTCAACCTAGATACATCCTAAAAATGTAAAGAGATAAAGATATAGATACATTGAAACATAGGAAACCCCGAAGTTTTCACTTGACTGTCTCCTAGTAAATGGACACCTGCCTAAACAGAACAGGTTGGCACCCTACTTTACAGAGGATATGGCACCCCCGCTCATTGGCGGCTGCCCCTTGGAAGACCTGTTGTGTACTGGTTCCAGCAGAAGATAGTCCATGTATAAACTCAATATTGCTAGAATAAACAATGGAAATGATCTGCATGCAAAAACATTAATAAAGATTAAGCAATTCCCATATAGAGTTGTAAGCAGAGGACCCCTTTATACTTATGATATAAACAAAAGGCACATATGCACGGAGGTACAAGGTCCAATTCATTATAGAACGAATATATAACTTAAATAACTAAAATAAAAGACACAGACAAATTCAATGGATAAACTAGGCCGCGATATTTATTAAGGGTTACCAATAACAAACACTTTAATAACCATTTAAAATCAAATGATTAAATCCATTAAGAATTCATAAATAAATAAATAATAATCAAATAATTTATATGACCTTTAAAAAGAACCAAGTCCACCCAGCATTAGCTGGGCGACTATACCTTCTAACAAATATCGCGACGGAGGGAGGGAGGTGCACTTTTCTTTCTTGCTGCACACGGACTGACTGGATTGCGCAGAAGAAGGGCCTTAAAAACCTTTGTTTTTCCCACACTTTTCAGTCCTGAGCCAATCAAATCAATGCTTCTTCCCGCTCAAACCAACAGCCCCTTCTTCCCGCACTTTTTCCTGGCAGTTGCTGGTGACCTGTAGATGACTACAAAGATAGGTAAGTACCATTCAAATCACAGCAATAAGAGAGAATGGGGGTAGTGGGAGAGATCAATATGGAGGAACAAAAAGGGGGGGGAAGGGCCTGTGCCCCCGTGCGTCCCCCTAAGCGCTTCGGGGAGCCTTTTCACTCACAAGCAGTGATGATTTGTTACTACAATCCAACTCAATGAGGAAAAAATGCAATGGAGAACAGATATATCTGCAAAAATTCCAGTGTATGGAGACAAATTAGGAAACATAAAGGGGAACTTATGAAAATGGATTCAGCTTAGAGCTCAACGCGTTTCACCAGAAGGATTATCAGGAGGTGAGATAGCTTGAAACTGCTTCTTGTGGTGTTTCTTCCATGTTTGCTGTTAGTCTTTTTAATCAAACTTAATAAAAGTTTGTTTTAATAATTTCTGAGTTTTTCATGTGAGCTGCTGTCCTCATGTGCAAAGATAAATATATAAATCAAGCGGCTCATAGGTGACATGTAGTGATGAGTGAGTATATTCGTTGCTCGGGTTTTCCCAAGTATGCTCGGGTGTCCTCCGAGTATTTTTGGCATACTTGGAGGTTTAGTTTTTGTTAATGCAGCTGCATGATTTACGACTGCTAAACAGCCTGAATACGTGTGGGGATTGCCTGTTTGTTAAGCAACCCCCACATGTATTCAAGCTGTCTAGCAGTTACAAATCAGGCATCTGCATCGACAAAAACTAAATCTCAGAGCACGCCAAAATACTCGGAGACCGCCCGAGCATGCTCAGGAAATCTCGAGTAACGAGCATATTCGCTTATGCATACAGTAGTTACATGTCCTCGGATTGTTGTCACTTACTTTTTCATTTTTTCACCAAACTAATCAGGCTGATGTTAAAACTTTTAATTGCCTAGACTTTTCTCTGTGGAATTTAACACATTGGCATCTTTTGTAAGTTGCTTTTGTAGCATGCTTGCCACTTTTTTCCCCACAAACTACAGTGCCAGAGAGGTATTCCTCTCAGTAATGTATGCAAACAAAATTGCATTGATCCTAGTAGTAAGGATATGATCACATGTTGCATTTCTTTTGCTGTTTTTATGCAATTTTTAAGCTGCACTTTACAGTACCAGAAAAGTCTAAGCTGCTGTGTTTTTGATAATAGCAGCATGTCACTTCTTTCAGCAATTTTTAGTAAAACGCAGCTAAAGATGCAGGTATCAGTTTTTCAGGGTCGGACTGGCCATTTGGCAATTCTGGCAAATGCCAGAAGGGCCTGTCTGGTTGTGGGCTGCCTTGCCTGCAATGTTGTTAAAAGAATCAGTGTTCTCAAGACACCCATACTGTTAAGAATTGTGATGAAGCGCAAAGTCGCTTACTCCATCGCTTACCCCAGCAGGTCACGGGTATCATTAGAAATATTGGGCTTTAGAAAATCTTATTTTCCTCCATCCAGGTAAATATTAGTAATTTATCCCCATCTGGTGCTTGGGGACGGGGCCAACATGTGCCTGTGTGATTTCAATTGCCAGGGCTGAATTTCAGCCCCAGTCCGTACCTGCAGTTTTTGCTGCGTTTTCATGCAAAAACCTAAAGAAGTTAAATCATTTTTTGGGGGGGGGCACTAACCTTTTCAACATGCACGAGAGACAACAAACACACAGCAATAAAAACGCAGCAAAATCACAGCATGTGAACATAGCCGTATAGTGCCCCTTTGTGTCGCCACAATAACAGTACTCTATCTGTCCACAGTTCCCCCTCTGTACTTTTACATAGTATGGGTATTACCTTTGTGCTTCAACACAGAGATAGTTCCCCGTCTGTGCTACCCTAGAGTTACAGGAAATCTATATGCTTGAAAAAAAACTGTAAACATCCTGTTTTTATGACGCTACTTAATTATAAGGCCCCTAGCTGCCTCCAAGCAGCAGTAGTGCCCCTCTGTATTTAGAGAAGCACTCCTCGTCAAATCTAAATTTTTATTCTCTTAATATATTGCAGTCATCATATGATAAAGGACTGTGCACTTAGACATCACCACATGTCTATGACCACATGATTAAAACTAACTAGCTAAATTCATTTAGGCTTTATGTAGAAACAGGAGGTCAATTTTCCCTGCTTTACTCATCAGTCAGTGCAAATGTCAATGGCAGGGGAAGGAGGGAGCAGCTGGGTCAGGAGTTGAAGAGAGGAATGTTTTCTGCAGGGACAAGAAACGTCCTGTTTCTACATAACGCAAAGAAAGAGAAGAATTAGCTGGGTAGAAAGGCAAAATGAGCAATTGTGAGTGCATAGTGCTATATAATATGATACTTGCATTATAGTAAGAGCATAAAAGCTTTGATGGGAGGGATTCTTTAAAAGGAACCTGTATATTACATTCGATCTGTGTACTGCATCGTAGAGAGAAGATGGAGCTGAACAGAATTATAAATATGATTGGTGAAAAGATTCAGTATAACTTGTTTGTTAGTCATATAAATCCCTGGTGTTTGTATGTAAATCCATTGGGTAGTCCTACTCTGCATGTGATGGTTATCTGTATGCACTGAATAGAACTACCCACTGGATTCAAATCCATAAAATCACCATGGATGTCAATGACCTAAATTCAAGATTTAATTAAGATTTTACCACAGAAAGGTATATCAATCTGCCTGGTCAATGTCTCCTGCTCTAAAACATCCTGCCTGCAAATAAGACATGACAGGCTCCCTTTAAACAAAGTAAAAATGCACCCTTATGGTCCCTACACCATAGCAATGTACTTATTTATGTCTCCACACAGTAACGGCAGCGTTTCTGACCTCTTACACAGTGATATTGCCCCTTTTGTGCTTTCATACATTGATTATGCCTCTACGCAATAATTAAAGTTCCTTTTGTGTCTCCATGGAAGAATAATGCCATCTTCTGGAACTTTATGAAATTAATAATTGCCTCATTTTGTCTCCAGAAAAGAATAGGCCCATCTCTGTGCCTCTGCATAATACTTTACCACTTTATGCCCTCATACAATAGTAATTGTCCCTTTGATAGTGATTGATCCCTTTTGAATCTGATCCTGTGCTTGCTAATTCTCCCTTAATCCAGCTCCCAAAAACGGTGTCTGGGTCTTCTTTCTTCTTCCTGCAGTCTATTGCCTGGTGCAAATAGCACAATATAGTGATGGCATAACACTGTCTGATGTTGTATTAATAGTCCCAACTTCCAGCAGCTAGTGGTTTGCCAGCCATCCTTAAATTCTGGACAGTCTTTAAAATTAAAGAAACTTTTTTTTATAATTTGCACCAGTTTCTTCAGTTATGGAGAAGTATAAGTGCATTTCTGCAAATAATTATTAAAATAATGTTATGGCATGCAGTTAAATGTTTTCCATTTTATTCTCAGATTGATCCACAAAAGCAATCATACTGGACCCACGTCAGTTCTGATGCCTGCAGGTTAGCTCTCATCTGGAAGCATGGTGGCATTTATTTGGATACCGACGTTATCTCAATACGCACCATTCCCATTAAGGACTTCTTGGCTGCACAGTCTTCTCAGTTTTCTAGTAATGGTATTTTTGGGTTTTCTTCTCATCATGTTTTCACCCAGACATGTATGGTGGACTTTGTTAAGAATTATGATAGCACAATATGGGGAAATCAAGGGCCACATCTCTTTACTGAAGTTTTAAAGAAGGTCTGTGAAATACCAAAATTTACTGATACTGAAGATGTCATGTGTGGAAACATAACTTTCTTCAATCCCAAGCGCTTTTACCCTATTCCTTACCCAGCATGGAGAAAGTATTTTCAAATATGGGACAGATTGTCAACTTTCAATGACTCCTTTGCTTTGCATCTCTGGAACTTCATGAATAAAGAAAAATTAAGTATGGCACCTGGCAGCAACACATTAGCAGAATATCTTTACAAAGAATACTGTCCTTCTACATATGGGACATTACTTAGGAATTAGAACAATTACCGTGAAACAATCCTCTGGTGCATATGGTGAGAACATCTCACAATATTTACAGTTGTACTCAAAAGTTTACATTCCCAGGCAGAATTTTTACTTTGTTGGCCTTTTTTTCAGAGAATATGAATGATAACACCAAAACTTTTCTCCACTCATGGTTAGTGGTTGGGTGAAGCCATTGAATGTCAAACTAATGTGATTTATCTTTTTAAATCATAATGACAACTCAAAACATCCAAATGACCCTGATCAAAAGTTTACATACCCCATTTCTTAATACCATGTAATGCCCCCTCTAACATCAATGACTATTGAAGTCTTTTGTGGTAGTTGTGAATGAGGTTCTTTATTTTCTCAAATGGTAAAGTTCAATTTTGGTCTCATCACTCCAAATTACCTTGTTCTAGAATGTTTGAGGCTTGTCTCTGTGCTATTTTGTAATAAAAAAAGGCGGAGAAGCCAGCCGGGCTTATGGTCAGAACGCAAAACATAAAGTGGACATGCACATATTGATTTCTGACTGTATTTAAAAAATGAGACATTTAGCAAACAATTGATCAATTCTTTGAGCCACCCCGCCACGTCATGGCATTCTCACAATGGGGCAGTCCTACTCTACGTTTTTTATATTCGCTGTGCCATTACGGCCTCCTAAATGTATTAAAAGCGAGACCACATTAAATGCAAGCTGTACCTGAAGCATTTCTGAATCACTCCCATGGCACCAGAAAGGGTACGCACAGATAAAGGTTGACCAGGTCTGGAAACAGACATTTCAGGTACAACCTCCACACTGCCCAACCAGCACCACAGATGATTATCTTGCGGTGGATACCGCGACATATGATACTCGGCACATACTTAGTTTGGGTCACAGTATACCCGATTGCAGGTCACTGACCACCTACGCTCTGGGCTACAGCCTTTAGCTGATCTTTGGCTACTGTTTGTGTTCTACTCACACTAGGATCTAAAAATGAACCCTATTACACTGATGAAGGTCTATCACGTTTGTAACTAGTGGCTACTGTATGTATTAAATTTTGATTTTTGCACCAAAAATCCATGAGTGTGCCCGGTATTTGATACTTGTTTGAGGTTGTGGACAGGTGTCTTTTATACTGATAACAAGTTCAAACAAGTGCCATTACTACAGTTAATGAGTGGAGGACAGAGGAGCCTTTTAAAGAAGTTACTGTGAGAGCCAGAAATCTTGCATGTTTTAGGTGACCAAATATTTATTTTCCACCATATATTTCAAAATAAATCTTGCCAAATCAGACAAGGTTATTTTCTGGATTTGTTTTCTCCTTTTGACTCTCATAGTTGTGGTCTACGTATGATGTCAATTACAGGCCTCTCTCATCTTTTTAAGTGGGAGAACTTGCACAAATGGTGGCTGACTAAATACTTTTTTCCCACTGTATTATGAACTACCTGACAAACCCTTTAATGTATATATCTTAAGTCAGTGCATTTATCATTTGTAAATCCTTCACCTAATAAATAATTATTTATTTCTGTTCGACAAGAGGAAGGGAAGGCAGAAGATGTGATGAAAGGGAAGGAGAAGAATAAAAAATATGAAATTTCTCTCTTAATTAATAGATTTAGAAGGAATTAATATATTAATCTAAATTAATTTATTAATCTACATCTATTGATTGAGAAATCCATAGATTTTGAGAGGGCAAAAAATGAGCATGATCCAATCTTTCTTAACCCCTTTACCCCCGAAGGTGTTTGCACGTTGTTGACCAGGCCAATTTTTACAATTCTGACCACTGTCATTTTATGAGGTAATAACTTTGGAACTCTTCAACGGATCCTGATGATTCTGAAATTGTTTTTCATTACATATTTTACTTCACAATAGTGGCGAAATTTCTTTGCTATTACTTGCATTTATTTGTGAAAAAAAATAAATTTAGATAAAATATTGAAAATTTCGCGATTTTCCAACATTGAATTTTCATGCCCTTAAATCACAGAGATATGTCACACAACATACATAATGTTAGGGCTAGCGGAACGCACCAAATAATTAAATAGATATAATAAGGTGTGTTCGCAGCCCGGGGTCCACCGTGCAGAGATGGAACCTGCTGCTAAGTAATGACGGACTATATGGCAGTACAATGAGGATACACACATGGGTTAACTTCACCCTGTATGAAGAAAGCGATCCCTATTAAGTCACAGGGTCGTGGTACCGCACAGAGAGCACAAGCAAGGAACCACAGAACTCTATCCCAGGACACAGGATTAGAGTTAGTGTAGACCTCTTGCGATCGACACCACAATTGGGGTATCAGAGGTAACTAATATGCACAGAAGTGCATGCTGTGCAACACTAGAGGATGCCTTTAACCAGCCAGACTTGGGTAAGGTAAGCGCTCTAATAGCGCACGGCGCTGCACTGGCGGTCACAGCAGTTAGACGCTGTTTCGTGTGTTAAAGCTGTGAGTTCAGCCGGGCGCTAGATTGCAGCCATACACCTTACACGAACAGTCATACACAAGGGATGGGTTTTTTAAGGAATGACTTGCACTCATCAACACACACACGATAACAATTGTATACTAGCGCATGGCCGTGCGGCCATGCAAACCTTTTATAGCTGCAGCAAGTACAAGACCTTCCGAGAAGGACCAATGGGAGTCTGCCACAGAAGAAGAACACCTTTAGGACCTTCCTAGAGGACCAATGGGATTAGCTGCAGTATCTAAGCATGTGACCCCGACCTCCAATGGGAGGTCATCCCGTGGGCATGCTCAGAAAGGGAAAATCTGGACTTAGTCCCAGGAAGACCTGCTCGCTGCTGAACATTGCTGGCTACAAGAAAAGAGCCTGGAAGGGCAGTAGTAACCAGTCATCCAGTATTAGCCTGAGCTAGACGCTGGGACCAACGTCTCCGCTGAGCAGACTCCACTGCGGCTGGAGAAGAATGGGAGACCGCAGCGGAGATGGTTCCAGATTCCCCCTGTGCAGAGGCTGGAACTCGACACCTAACATTACCCCCCTTCTGAGGGTCCCCCTCCTTGGACCTCGCTACGCTCAAAGGCCGCAATGAGCTGTGGAGCTCGAATGTGTTCAGCAGGCTCCCAGGACCTGTCTTCTGGGCCATAACCCTTCCAATCCACCAAATAGAATTTTTTGCCACGTACCACCTTGCACCCCAAAATAGCGTTCACCTCGTAATCGTCCGTAGATGAACCCGATGTCCCGGCAGATGACTCGGAAAACCGGGACATGTATACGGGCTTCAAGAGGGACACATGAAAGGTGTCGGTGATACCCAGTCATGGAGGAAGGGCCAGACGATAGACCACAGGATTAACCTGTTCGAGGACCTTGAAGGGACCCAAGTAGCGAGGTGCAAACTTAGTGGACTCAATGCGCAGCCTGATGTTACGGGCAGATAGCCAGACCAAGTCGCCAGTAGCAAAAGTCGGAGCGAGGCACCGATGTGCATTGGCAGAGGTCCTCATTCTCTCCTTGGAGGCCCGAATAGCATCCTGAGTGCGGTCCCAAATGTCCCGTTCCTCCACAGCCCAGTCTGCCACCCTGGAGTCAGCGGAAGACACAGGCATGGGCACAGGGACACGCAGATGCTGGCCGTAATTTAGGAGGAATGGAGTCTGACCGGTGGAGTCGGCTACGGTGTTGTTAAGCACAAACTCTGCCCACGATAGCCAGGAAACCCAGTCATCCTGCCTGGCAGAAACAAAATGTCGTAAATATGTGACCAGGGTCTGGTTGGCCCTCTCAACCAACCCATTCATCTCGGGATGATATGCTGAAGAGAGATTCAACTCAATACTGAGTAGACGACAAAGCTCTCTCCAGAATCGAGACGCAAACTGGGGACCCCGGTCTGTGCAATGAATGTTGCCGTGTGAAAATTGCCGCTGAAGGTTGTAGTCTCCAGTACATTATGTCCAGACTGTGCTTCTGGAGGCATTCACCCAAAAGTTATGTGGGCTCTCATCACTTGAGAAATGCTAAGCGTGGATGTAATATGTAATTTAGGTGTAAGCAGGTTGCAGGATGCAGTGACAGACAGAAGGCAGAGCAAGGGTTAACCAAATGTAACAATTTAATAAAACAGGGAATTCACTCCTTCTCAGGGAGATAAATGGTTAAAGAATGGATAATAAAAATAATGAAAGAAAAACAATAGCAGTCCAGTTAAGGAACTTAAGGTACCGTTACACTAAACGACTTACTAACGATCACGACCAGCGATACTATTTTAATAAGATTAAAATAGATAAATCTCCGGGTCCGGATGGCATACACCCACGAGTACTAAGAGAACTAAGTAATGTAATAGATAAATCATTATTTCTTATTTTTAGGGACTCTATAGCGACGGGGTCTATTCCGCAGGACTGGCGCATAGCAAATGTGGTGCCAATATTCAAAAAGTGCTCTAAAAGTGAACCTGGAAATTATAGGCCAGTAAGTCTAACCTCTATTGTTGGTAAAATATTTGAAGGGTTTCTGAGGGATGTTATTCTAGATTATCTCAATGAGAATAACTGTTTAACTCCATATCAGCATGGGTTTATGAGAAATCGCTCCTGTCAAACCAATCTAATCAGTTTTTATGAAGAGGTAAGCTATAGGCTGGACCACGGTGAGTCATTGGACGTGGTATATCTCGATTTTTCCAAAGAGTTTGATACCGTGCCACACAAGAGGTTGGTACACAAAATGAGAATGCTTGGTCTGGGGGAAAATGTGTGTAAATGGGTTAGTAACTGGCTTAGTGATAGAAAGCAGAGGGTGGTTATAAATGGTATAGTCTCTAACTGGGTCGCTGTGACTATTGGGGTACCGTAGGGGTCGGTATTGGGACCTGTTCTCTTCAACATATTCATTAATGATCTGGTAGAAGGTTTACACAGTAAAATATCGATATTTGCAGATGATACAAAACTATGTAAAGCAGTTAATACAAGAGAAGATAGTATTCTGCTACAGATGGATCTGGATAAGTTGGAAAATTGGGCTGAAAGGTGGCAGATGAGGTTTAACAATGATAAATGTAAGGTTATACACATGGGAAGAAGGAATCAATATCACCATTACACACTGAACGGGAAACCACTGGGTAAATCTGACAGGGAGAAGGACTTGGGGATCCTAGTTAATGATAAACTTACCTGGAGCAGCCAGTGCCAGGCAGCAGCTGCCAAGGCAAACAGGATCATGGGGTGCATTAAAAGAGGTCTGGATACACATGATGAGAGCATTATACTGCCTCTGTACAAATCCCTAGTTAGACCGCACATGGAGTACTGTGTCCAGTTTTGGGCATCGGTGCTCAGGAAGGATATAATGGAACTAGAGAGAGTACAAAGGAGGGCAACAAAATTAATAAAGGGGATGGGAGAACTACAATACCCAGATAGATTAGCAAAATTAGGATTATTTAGTCTAGAAAAAGACGACTGAGGGGCGATCTAATAACCATGTATAAGTATATAAGGGGACAAAACAAATATCTTGCTGAGGATCTGTTTATACCAAGGAAGGTGATGGGCACAAGGTAGCATTCTTTGCGTCTGGAGGAGAGAAGGTTTTTCCACCAACATAGAAGAGGATTCTTTACTGTTAGGGCAGTGAGAATCTGGAATTGCTTGCCTGAGGAGGTGGTGATGGCGAACTCAGTCGAGGGGTTCAAGAGAGGCCTGTATGTCTTCCTGGGGCAGAACAATATTGTATCATACAATTATTAGGTTCTGTAGAAGGACGTAGATCTGGGGATTTATTATGATGAAATATAGGCTGAACTGGATGGACAAATGTCTTTTTTCGGCCTTACTAACTATGTTACTATTTTACTATGTTACTATGATACGACCTGGCCGTGATCGTTGGTAAGTCGTTGTGTGGTTGCTGGAGAGCTGTCACACAGACAGCTCTCTCCAGCGACCAACAATCCGGGGAAAGACTTCGGCATCGTTGAAACTGTCTTCAACGATGCCGAAGTCCCCGGGTAACCAGGGTAAATATCGGGTTACTAAGTGCAGGGCCGCGCTTAGTAACCCGATATTTATCCTGGTTACCATTGTAAAAGTTAAGAAAACACTACATTCTCACATTCCGATGTCTGTCACGTCCCCCGCCGTCAGCTTCCCGCACTGACTGTGTCAGCGCCGGCCGTAAAGCAGAGCACAGTGGTGACGTCACCGCTGTGCTCTGCTTTACGGCTGGCGCTGACAGTCAGTGCAGGGAAGCTGACGGCGGGGGACGTGACAGACATCGGAATGTGAGTATGTACTGTATTTCTTTTTTTACTTTTACAATGGTAACCAGGGTAAATATCGGGTTACTAAGTGCGGCCCTGCGATTAGTAACCCGATATTTACCCTGGTTAAGTGAACACATTGCTGGATCGGCGTCACACACGCCGATCCAGCGATGACAGCGGGTGATCAGCGACCAAAAAAAGGTCCTGATCATTCCCCAACGACCAATGATCTCCCAGCAGGGGCCTGATCGTTGGTCGCTGTCACACATAACGAGATCGTTAGCGGGATCGTTGCTACGTCACAAAAAGAGTGATGTTGCAATGATATCGTTAACAAAATCGTTATGTGTGAAGGTACCTTTATTGTGTCCTTAATGCTCCTCCTCAGCAGGTACGTCTGGGGAGATGTCCTTAGATGGGGTCCTTTAAACGATGGTCTGTCTTCTGGCGGCAGTTGTTGGTCTCTGGTACCTTCCGCTGAGCCCCTAGTCCATAAACACATGTGGCCGGAGCAAACAAGGCCGCCCACGACGCTTCCAGAGTCAAACAGAAATGGGAGCAAAGTCGCTGGCAGGGAAGGCCGCAAGATTCTGTCTGGTACCCTGCTTTCTCTCCTCTGCTCGTGTGCGGTACACTCAGTCAGTGAGTGCATGATACCTCTCTCTTCAGCACGCTGCTCATGCGGCTGCATGCTGCTGCTAATTCACACCAATCTGCTGGCTGCTGCGTGCGCTTTCTATTATCTTGCCTGTTGTGGATTCTGTTTTTGGGCTCCCTCTGGTGGTTACAGATGGTACTGGGTGACTTGTGTTCTCTGCGGTCTCTGGTGTCCACCTGTTCTATCAGGATATGGGAGTTTCCTATTTAACCTGGCTTTCTTGTCATTTCCTCGCCGGCGATCAATGTAATCAGTGTGTCTTGTTACCTCTGCTTTCCGCTTCAGTAATCTTCAGGACAAGCTAAGTTTTTGATTTTCCTGTTCCACGTTTTGCTTTATTTTTGTTTTAGTCCAGCTTGCAGTTATGTGATTCCTTGTTGCTGGTTGCTCTAGTGGGCTGATATTACTCCTCATGTTCCATGAGTTGGCACATGAGTTCAGGTAATTTCAGGATGGTTTTTTGTAGGGTTTTTCGCTGACCGCGCAGTTCACTTTTGTATCCTCTGCTATCTAGTTTTAGCGGGCCTCATTTTGCTGAATCTGTTTTCATTACTACGTATGTGCTTTCCTCTCATTTCACCGTCATTACATGTGGGGGGCTGCTATTTCTGTGGGGTGTTTCTCTGGAGGCAAGAGAGGTCTTTGTTTCTTCTAATAGGGGAAGCTAGTCCTTCGGCTGGCGCGAGACGTCTAGAATCATCGTAGGCACGTTCCCCGGCTACTGCTAGTGTTGTGAATTAGGTTCAGGATCGCGGTCAGCGCAGTTTCCATCACCCTAGAGCTTGTTCTGTTTTTTGTGTGCTTGTCCTTTTGTGATCCCCTGCCATTGGGATCATGACACTTGCCCCTCCTACCCGGGTTATAAGGTTGGCAGGGCTTCTCATTCTTTCCCCAGGCAACAAGGGAGACAGCCTCAACAGATCCAGACCCAGCTAGGTACCAGCAGCCCGGTCTTCCTCCTTACACTCCCCCTCTCCTTTAGCTTGCCATTCCAAGGGCGAGAGTTCTTGCAGCAGGTATTGACACTTCTCCATCTCTTGAATGATCCGCTGCCAAATAAATTTGTCTTGTTCATAATGATTGTGAGGTATTCCAGCTGTCCTTCATTCTGTGTGGTGTAAGTCAGGTTGAGTAGCTGAGTCAGGTTGGGCAGTTGTGGATGGGAGACACCCGGGTTCAATGGAGCAGCCATATTGGGAGTTTCAGGCTCTTGTACCAGTGGGTAGAGGACCATCTAGATCAGTGAGTTCTTCATCACCATCAAAGGTCACTGGAGTGCACACTTCAGGAACACTTGCCGCTCTTCCTTCTATTTTGGGATCTCATGACAGGCATAGACAATGATGTCGTCCAAATAAATGAGGGTTGCTTCAAAGTTCATGTCTCCTAAGCACCGCTCCATAAGTCGCTGAAAGGTGTCAGGCGCGTTGGTAAGACCATAGGGCATCCGGGGAACTTGAACAACTCCATAGCCAGTATGAACGCTGTCTTTGGCCAGTCTTGCTCAGCCACGGGCACTTGCCAATATCGAAAAAAAAGAGTATATTTCTGCTCACCCTTAGTTCATCTGTCCGATGTGGTAAGTATCCATCCGAGCACGGAAACAAAGTGTTGCTGCCACAACACTGGTCGACGTGTAGAGAAAGGAAATATGGATCCAGCTCCAGGAATAAAATGTAAAAACTTTATTAGTTCACATTAAAATGCTGCTGAGACATGACCGGCATAGTGGGTAAAGGAGAGCAACCAGCACCCGACTGGACGCGTTTCGAGCAACAAATGTGCCCTTAGTCCTCATTAGTCCAATATCCACTGGCTAGATCTAATGACGAGAAGTATTTGGCTTTTCCCAGGGCAGACAATGACAACTCAGTTCTCAGTAGGGGATAAGAGTCCTGCACTGTAAAGGCATTTAGTCTGTGGTAGTCAAAACAAACACAGATCCAGCCTTTTTCCGAACTAAAACAATGGAAGTTGCCCACGAGCTCTGGCTTTCTCATATGATCCAACTCAGCAGCATATGTGTTAGCATTTCCTTCACTTACTTTCTGGTACATTTGGACAGGATCTGTTCATAGCGCTCCAGAATCTGTGCGGCACTTCCTGTGGGAATCCTGTGAGTTTTGGCTGTGGTGTACCCGAAATCATTGTTATGACAGGCGAAGATATCATGATAATGCCCTAGGAAAGCTTCTACCTGCTGCACCTGTTGTGGTGTGAGTCCTGTCAGTCAGCCTGCATCTTTTCCAGGATCCGGCTCTCTTCTTTCATGATGCTAGATGAACGTTCATGGCTACAGTCCAGGGATCGCCTTGTTTTACCGCTAACTGAATGGCCTCTGGTTGCGACAGTACGTCTGGCATACCCAGTATTTGCGCCACTTCACTCTTGGGTGGGAATGTGAAATTGTCCTCCCCTAGGTTGACACACCACACCACTACATTACCGTCATGGACGGTGGCTTATGTCCGAGCAGTGATCAGATCTGCCTCTATATGGACTTCCATTCCTTCAAGGGGGGCACAGGCTTGCATGGGCAGTGTGAGCACAGTCTGGCCAGATTGGAAAACAACTTTGGCAGAGACTGGCATGACCACCTTCCCCAGGACTTTTCCTTCTCTCAGCATCTCTTGAGCCTGGGCTACCCGTATCAGCTGTTGGAACACCTTTCTTTGGGGGGTGCCGGGGTTTCATCGATTAAGAAAAGCATCAGGTGACTCACTGACTAGGATGGTCCCAAGTTCCTTTAGCACATTTATCCCTTTCGTCATGGTGGGGCCACTGCCAGGGTCTCCAGCGGTCAATACGACTCCTTTTCAGTCCACATCCTTGCCACACATGGTAATTTGCATCCAGACCACCCCTGCGACCAGGATGGGCAATTGGTTGACTGCCATCAACTTGATCACTTGGCCTCATTCAGGCCCCATTGCCTCAGAGAAGTGACGTCCGAAATTAGTTTCTGGCATGGTAGTCACTTGGGAACCAGCATCAACTGGACAACGGATGGCCTGTCCATCCATTTCAGCCCACACTAGGGGTCGCAGGGAAACTAAACTTGCAGGCCTTCCTTCTCTCCTTCTTGGCAGCTCAGGCTCCGGGCAGCATCCTCCAGCCACGGAGCCCTCTAGTTTAATGGCTGCCGGGTGGGTGACCTACCCAGTCTGGTGCCTACTCAGGCATAATGTCCAGCATCCCCACATCTAAAACAAATCGCCTGCCTCCCTGCTCTGGATGGCCTCATTTCTGGATGGGGTTCAGGGTCAGTTCTGCCTCTAGATGAGTTTGGCACTTCCAGGGGGATTTTTCTCAAGCTGGACCACTCTTCTCGAATGTCATGAATTTCTTTCCAGATTTCTCTAACCCAGCCTGGTTCAGCTGCGAATGGAACAGGTACCTCCCCATTGCTGACCTTCCCTGTCGAGGCCACGATCCCCTGCTCTTGCTCGCGCGCATGCGCTTCTGCCCCAACAACCAGTAAAGACATTCGTGGATTGGCTCACAAGCGTTCCCACAGGGCCTGTTTAAGCAGTGCGTCCATTAAGCCTGCCACTAGTTGGTCCCTCAAAATTACATCAGGGACCCCACACTCATATCATTCTGCTTAGCAATTGAGATGTGGATCTCCTGCAGCGCATTCATATATTGGGTCACAGACTCCCTCTGCCTATGGATGCGGCTAAACAAGTGCATCCGCAATTCATCGACATCCATAGGGCCCCCATGCATCTCTTCCAAGATCTATAACATTTTGGTGAATGTGTTCCACTCATGCGGGGGCCAGAACATAACAGAACATCTCGCTTCCCCACCTAGGGCCATCACAGCAATCTCCCTTGCATAGCTGGAGTCATGGGGTGCATCCTTAGCATGCCCTTAACCCATTCGAACCAGTCCCATAACAGTGAATTACTCCCTGTAAACTCTAGCATATTGCTGAGCATGGCCCCCAATGGTAAGCTGGCTCTTGGGACACCCACGGCCGCTTGGTCTGCCACCTCTGTGCTTGTGGGCTGCATACTGCTGACTATGCCAAGTATAAGCTGGTTGCGGGATGCAGTGACAGATAGAAGGCACAGCAAGGGTTAACCAAATGTAGCAATTTAATAGAACAGGGTATTCACTCCTCACAGAGAGATAAATGGTTAAAGAATGGATGATAAGAATAATGAACGAAAAACAATAGCAGTCCAGTTAAGGAGCTTATCGTGTCCTTTATGCTCCTCCTCAGCAGGTGGTCCTGCAGGGGTTGTAGCACCAGTGGCGTCTGGGTAGATGTCCTTAGATAGGGTCCTTTACATGATGGTCCATCTTCTGGCAGCAGCGGTCGAACTCTGGTACCTTCCGCTGAACCCCTAGTACATAAACGCATGTGGACAGAGCAAGCAGGCCCACGGAGCACCCAGTATCGAACAGAAAAGGGAGCGAAGTCACTGGCACGGAAGGCCACAAGATTCTGTCTGGTACCGGGCCTTCTCTCCTCTGCTCTTGTGCGATACTCTCAGTCACTGAGCGCATGATACCTCGCTATTCAGCAGTCCTGCTAGAGACGGCGGGGACCAACCAACGCAGCCTGTCGCGGTACTGGTACCCAGGGGACGGAGCACGTTGCTCACACGGCTGTGCGCTGCTGCTAGTTCTCACCAAACTTCCGGCTGCTGCGCACATTTTTTCTTTTATCTTGCCCCTCCTATCCGGGTCATGAGGTTGGTCCGGCTCCTTATTCTTTTCCCCAGGCAACAAAGGAGACAGCCTCAACAGTTCCGGACCCAGCTCGGTACAGGTACCCGCAGCCCGGTCTTCCTCCTTACATAGGTACTCTCTGGGGCTCAGTAGGGAGGTGGTCATTTGGATTTGAGAGCGGACATCATATCATCGTGTACCTGCTGTGTGCCAGGCAGACTGCAGCCGCTGAAACCAGAGCCAGGTGGAGAGGTGAGGATTGTATTTTTTAATATATCAATGAAAAAACTGTTAACTGGATTGTGGGGCCATACGGGGCGCTACATTATATTCTATGGTGGGCTGTATTACATTATTTGGGGGGCTATATTACATTCTATGGGGCTGTATTACATTCTATGGGGGTTGTATTATATTCTATGGGGGGCTGTATTACATTCTATATGGGGCTGTATTACATTCTATGGGGGCTGTGTTACATTCTATGGGGGGTTGTATTATATTCTATGAGGGGCTTATTACATTCTATGGGGGTAGTATTATATTCTATGGGGGGCTGTATTACATTCTATGGGGGCTGTATTACATTCTATGGGGGGCTGTATTACATTCTATTGTGGGTTGTATTACATTCTATAGGGGGCTGTATTACATTCTATGGGGGCCTGTATTATATTCTATGGGGGGCTGTATTACATTCTATGAGAGAGGATTGCATCATACTCTTTTATGGGGCTACATTATATTCTATGGGGAGGTAGGCTGTATTATATTCTATATCTAATATATAATTGCCTAGAATACTACTTCCTGCAATTTGTGCCAACTTCCGTGGCTTTGTCCGGAGCTAATGTCCGGAGCTAATGTCCGGAGCTAATGTGTGGAGCTAATGTCCGGAGCTTCCGGAGCTAATGTCCGGAGCTAATGTCCGGAGATAAGTGACGTCAACAGTGTCCAGTGTCTGATTGGTTGCCGCCTGCTGCGAGCGACCAATCAGAAACGTGCCGTACTGTGACACACTCCGCCCGCCATTTTGGTGTGATTTTTGAATTTTTACCTCACAGCAAGTTTCTACTGCGTGGAGGCGGGCCCAGTGACGTTGCTCTTCAAGCTCCTGCCGAATTTCGTCAAAAAAATGATAATACCATTTACCAAAACTATATATATTTAGTTGTGAAGTGGTTCAGTGACATTTTCACACCAATTTTGAACTTTTGTTTGGTGTTTTCTCCATATACTGCCTATTATTTTTGTTCTTTCTTACTATTATTTATTAATTGTATTATTCTTACATTTGAATAAATAAAGTATATATGGATTCTAGACTCCCGATTCTTTAGAATCGGGCTGCCATCTAGTTAAATATATTCTATGTATTAAATTTAGTGTATTCTATGAGGGGTGATTGCATCATACTCTATGAGGGGGCTACATTATAGTCCATGGGGAGCTGCATTATACTATATGAGGAGGGCTGCATTATATTCTATGGGGGGCTGCATTATGCTCTATGAGGGGGCTACCATATCTTATATATGCAGGGACTGCATTACACTATATGAAGGAGCTGCATTATATTCTCTGGGGAGGTTACATTATACTCGGGGCTACAATATATTCTGTGGGGTGGCTGAATTATACTCTGGGGTAGCATCATTATACTATATGTGCGCTGCATTATACTGTATCGAGGACTATGGGGAATACATTATACTATATGAAGAACTATGGGGTGCATTATACTATGGGAAGTGAATTGTACTACATGGATAACTATGGCAGTGCATTATACTATATGGAGCACTATGAGGAGTGTATTATACTATATGTAGGACTGAGCAATGTATTTTAATATATGGAGGACTATGAGGAGTGTATTATACTATATGGAGGACTGAAGAGTGTATTATACTATACGGAGGACTGAGGAGTGTATTATACTATACGGAGGACTGAGGAGTATATTATACTATATGGAGGACTGAGTTGCACATTATAATATATGGAGGCCTATGGGGTGTATAATACTAAACAAGCAAAATTCTGCCTATTCATCTAGTGATTGGATTGTTTATGTGGGAACAGAAATCCTTGTTCTCAGCAGCACATTGCCAGTGTAAACTGTAGATGTGCTGCTGATAACATGATACTGTATGGGGACAGATTGATCTAATTGTGATTGTTCTGTTCCCTTCATTCTTTCTCAGTTGGTGTAAAGAGGCAGGGAAACAAGCAAACAACTTTAGTATTGTCGATCACACTCGTTTAGCGGCCTGAGATCAGCGCATGTAAATACAGCAGAAATGCTTCGCAAGGAGGTCAGGCAAGGAGGATGACAGTTGTAGTTAGCACTCGGCGCCTGGGAATAGCGCTAACTCTACTGTTTTCCCAGCCACCAGAGCATTTAATTCTGGTATGTGTAATGATTTTTAGGGTTGATGTCAGCTGCGTAATGTCAGTAATGTAAATATTTTTCAACCACCAGGAGCAAAACCGTTACAGTGACATGACAAGAAGCTGCATAAATAATCATATACTAAATAGTTGCAAGTCAAATTTATCTATGAGATAGAAACGATTATTGTCTATAATTTGATGGTAGTCTCACGATTAAAGCAGTCGTGCATGGTAAGATATGGAGCCTTAAAAAGTCAAAAGTTCAAAACTTTTTGCTCTTCACTGTATAAGAGTGTGGCTGATCAAAGACGTTTGGTGGGTCTGGACCTGATTGTTCGTGATTTGGTGTGGTTGTCCTTGAGGAACATTAAGTTGAAGGTCCCTTCTTGGAAACTGTGTCCCATGTTCATCGGTTCTTATAAGATTGTGACGGTCGCGAACCATGTAGCATTCTACCTTGAATTGCCACCTATTTTTAGGATTCAGAATGTGTTTCACTGGTCTCTATTAAAAAAATATGTTGCATCCTCTGAACCAACACCATTATTTCCATCTCCGGTCATTATTGATTCTCGTTTGGTTCGGCGGTCTCATCAGAGAGAATGTGGGTACCATCATTTGATGTCCATACAGTCAGATTGATCTGTTTCTTTCACGTGGCACACCCTGATAGATCTGGCAGTGAGGTTCCGGAGGTCCCTTTTAGAAGGGAAGGTACTGTTAGGGGTTTACTGTGAAAGAGAGGTGTCAGAATGCTACAGTATCTGATTTTCTGTAGTCTTGCACTGATTGAAAGCACCTCACATCATATTAAATAGTGCATGTTTATGCTAGCAGTGCAGGGGTTAAACTGCTTCAGTTAAGAGCTGCTAGAGATTTCAACCATTTATGGTCTCAGCTGTTCCTTGTTGGCCATTCCACTTTCCAAAATATACTCTTCTCTGGCTATGAGGGATGCCACTGTTAGTTTCTTGCTGCCTGGCTCTGGAGCTGGAGTAGTTGTTTGTTTGAGGAGGCATTTGGAGTGTTTATATAAAAACTGTTGCTTGGTTATTTGGTTGAGTGCATTTCCTCATTCTCTCCTTTTTACTTTTTTCCTTCCTTCACTTTCCTGTGTTCCACTCTGTTGTTTGTTTGTGCATATGTCACGACCCACAAGGGTTGGTTCAGCGGACGTGGATCGCCCCCCAAGGGCCATGGGGTACTCGGTACCGGGTCCTTCGTTTCACAGGGGGATGTTACGGTGGCTGACTCGGTCCGTGGCCCTGGGACATCCGTATAAAAGGGAAAGGTCTTTAAATGGATAAAGTTTATGTTCATGACGCCACCTGTGGTATTCGGTCAGGGTGACTGATGCTGCTTTAAGGGGTCCGCTGGGGTGATGTTATGGCAACTAGATGGTATACCTTCCCACAGGTGAAGTATGTCCCCAGGGCCTCCCGGTGTGTAGATGGTAGTATGGTGAATGGCGCAGTGAAGAACGAGGACACAAGGTTGCAGTCTCTTTACCTTTACTGAAGACTTCAGCATCCACAGTCCAGGGCACCAGTTCACAGGGCAGGCAGAGTCCAGCCGGTCTGGAGGCAAGTCCAGAGTTCCCTTGTCCAGGTGGAAATCAGTAGCCTTCCCTTGCGCTGCGGTGGTGTAGTCCCTTACTGCCTATGGCTTCACATAAGGGTCTTACAGATGCGATATTTTGCTCTCTCTGTCCCACGTATAGGACAGGACAAAATTCGTATGACTGGTGACTTGAGCCTGTTTATAGGGTCTCTTAGATAACCCGGCTCTGTAGGTGTCACCGTGCCTCCTGGGTGTAAGTGCGGACAGGTAACCTGCAATTAGCTGTCCTGCCTGTCTCTGAAATAAGGCGTAGAAGTCCTTACTCCCTCGGTGTTCCGGGTACTGGGATTTTGCACCTCAGAAGGAGAATGCCTGAGCAGGGCTGGTCCTCTTCTGGTATCCTCTCCTTTGCTTCGACTTACTTCACGCTCGCTGCAATACAATTCTGCCTCTCAATAGCTCTTTCTGGGAGCTGCAGCTCTGAGGGCATGCACAGCTCTTTTAACCTTCTGTCCTCCTCAGACTACTGTCTGGAACTGAACTCCTACAGAACTCCTGTCTGGAGCTCTGTCAGGAACTAACACCTGTCTGGAACTGACTAACTTTCCCTACAGACTACCAGTTATATATATGTGGGGAGTGATCTAATAAATAGGAGCAGAAGCTCCCCCTGGTGGCCTGGAGTGTGACTGTGTTGCATGTTTGTGATACCTGGATGCAGTTATCCTTCCTTGCCTCCAAATGTAGCATCACTCTCCCCGAGAGGAAAGCAATACCACTGCGACGACCAGGGATCTGGGGTGCCGCAGACGGCACAACAAACTCCAACAACGAGGATAGAAAAAGGGAGAAGAAAGCCCTAAGAAAAGGGAACGAGGGATGGTACACCTCCTAACACAGCCTGTGCCTATCCCTAAGATCTCCTAATGCCCTATGTGGGTCCTTCCCCCACCTCCGTCACATGCCCAGTCACAAGCGGTCACCTCACTATACCTTGGCTAGTGCACTGGCCTGCAAGGACGTTAGCCTCACGACTACAGATGGTGTAAACACAGGGGATAGTGACAAGCATGAAACAGACAAAGACACGGAACGAGAAAACTTAGCTTTCAAGATTCTGCTGCCATCTCCACATAGCAGAGGATACGAAACTCAGACCTCAAGCAGCTGATAATGTTGGCACTTGAGAGCTCCAAACTCCTTGGCTGGTCTCCAGAGTAAAACTCTATTACAAACAGTCAGGGGATGGGTCATGTGACCATTTAAAGGATGGTGGGAGTGGTCATTACCCACATCAACTGACCTAGCAACAAAGCAGCTTCTAGCAAGGAAACTGACATTAACCCTTGCTGGCACAAAAGCAAAAACCTTGTTTAAAGTAAAGCAGAGCTAGAGCTGTCACAAATCCAAAAATGAATCGTGACAGCATATTAGTGTGACTGATATTTTCCTTTTATGCCTGTACGTATTCCCTTGTTAGTCTGGTTTGTGTATTTTCATAAACTACTATTACTCTCTTTCCTCTTAGGCCGGCCTCACACTAGCGTGTTTTACGGACGTATGAGAGGTGCAGAAAATACGGTTTGCATACGGTACAATGATTCTCTATGGCCCAGCTCCTATCTGCCGTATTTTACTGATCCGAATGATACGGTCTTCGGCCGGCCTCACATTCAGCGTATAAAAATACGGTCCGTTATTTACGGCCGTAATACACAGAAAAGTCCCCAAAATAGTGATCCGTATGTCATCCGTACTGCGAGATTTTCTCGCAGGCTTGCAAAACTGACATACGGACAAACAATGGATCCATGGGCGCAAATAATCGTAAAAACATATATACTGTCTATATATATATATATATATATATATATATATATATATATATATATACTAGATGGTGGCCCTATACTAATGCATCGGGTACTCTAGAACAGGGGTCCCCAACTCCAGTCCTCAAGGCCCACCAACAGGTCATGTTTTCAGGATTTCCTTTGCATTGCACAGGTGATGCAATTATTACCTGGGCAAGACTAAGGAAATCCTGAAAACATGACATGTTGGTGGGCCTTGAGGACTGGAGTTGGGGACCCCTGCTCTAGAATATGTATGTCCGCGTAGTATATTGCCCAGCCACGTAGTATATTGCCCAGCCCCGTAGTATATTGCCCTTCCACGTAGTATATTGCCCAGCCACGTAGTATATTGCCCAGCCACGTAGTATATTGCCCAGCCACGTAGTTCATTTAGTATATTGCCCAGTCACATAGTATATTGCCCAGCTACGCACAGAGCCACGTAGTATATAGCACAGAGCCACGTAGTATACAGCACAGAACCACGTAGTATACTGCCCAGTCATGTAGTATACAGCACAGAGCCAAGTAGTATACAGCACAGAGCCACATAGTATATATATATATACTAGATGGTGGCCCTATTCTAATGCATCGGGTATTCTAGAATATGTATGTCCGCGTAGTATATTGCCCAGCCACGTAGTATATTGCCCAGCCACGTAGTATATTGCCCAGCCCCGTAGTATATTGCCCATCCACGTAGTATATTGCCCAGCCACGTAATATATTGCCCAGCCACGTAGTATATTTCCCAGCCACGTAGTTCATTTAGTATATTGCCCAGTTACATAGTATATTGCCCAGCTACGCACAGAGCCACATAGTATACAGCACAGAGCCATGTAGTATACAGCACAGAGCCACGTAGTATACAGCACAGAGCCACGTAGTATACAGCACAGAGCCACGTAGTATATTGCCCAGTCACGTAGTATACAGCACAGTTACGTAGTATATTGGCCAGTCACGTAGTATGCACCATATCCCTGTTAAAAAAAAAGAATTAAAATAAAAAATAGTTACATACTCACCTCCTGGAGCCTCCGGATCGAAGCGGCTGGTTTCCGATGCTTGGCGCGCAGTACGGTCTGACCGTACGTCATCATCTCACGAGACCGCAATGTATGCAGCAGTCACCGGGGCGTCGCGCGGAGCAGAAAAGGCTGGTTCCTGATCCGGGGGAGGGGGGGGGACCGGAGGGTGAGTATGTAACTATTTTTTATTTTTTTATTATTTTTAACATTAGATATTTTTACTATTCATGCTGCATAGGCACCATGAATAGTAAAAAGGTGGTCACACAGGGTTAATAGCAGCGTTAACCGAGTGCGTTACACCGCCGTCAACGCTGCCATTGGGTTAATTGCTGCCATTGTGTGAGCGCTAACTGGAGGGGAGTATGCGGACGCCGGGCACTGACTGCGGGGAGGAAGGAGCGGCCATTTTTTTCCGGACTGTGCCCATCGCTGATTGGTCGCGGCAGCTATGACAGGCAGCTGCCGAGACCAATCAGATATTAATATATCATACAGTGCTAGATAGCTTAAAAGCCGGTAATTCAATTGCCGGCTTTTCCTATCTCCTTCACAAACCCGACATGATATGAGACATGGTTTACATACAGTAAACCATCTCATATCATTTTTTTGCATATTTCACACTACTAATGTTAGTAGTGTGTATGTGCAAAATTTGGGCGCTCTAGCTATTAAATTAAAGGGTTCAATCGCGGAAAAAATTGGCGTGGGCTCCCGTGCAATTTTCTCTGCCAGAATGGTAAAGCCAGTGACTGAGGGCAGATATTAATAGCCTGGAGAGGGTCCATGGTTATTGCCCCCCCCCCATCCCCCCGGTTAAAAACATCTGCCCCCAGCCACCCCAGAAAAGGCACATCTGGAAGATGCGCCTATTCTGGCACTTAGCCTCTCTCTTCCCACTCCCGTGTAGCGGTGGGATATGGGGTAATGAAGGGATAATGTCACCTTGCTATCGTAAGGTGACATTAAGCCTGATTAATAATGGAGAGGCGTCAATTATGACACCTATCCATTATTAATCCAATAGTATGAAATGGTTAAAAAAACACACACATTATTACAAAGTATTTTAATGAAATAAATACACAGGTTGTTGTAATATTTTATTATACTGGTAATCCACCTGAAGACCCTTGTCACCTGGAACAAATGTAAAAAAAACAAACAACAAAATTCCATACCTTTCGATGATCAGTTTCGTCCCACGCTGTAAATCCATCTGAAAGGGTTAACTAATTTTACAAGCAGAAGCCTGCTAATGCAGCCGTTTGATGTGTCATTTAATTTATCTCTCCTCTGATGTGATTGCAGATCAGAGGAGAGAGAAATAGGGTCTCCGATCCCCACGGTACCTTCCGGTGCTCCTCGGCCCTCCTGCTTCCTCCCTTGGGCGCCGCTATCTTCTCTCGGGAAGAAAATGGAGGGCAAATATTCTATATTGCATAATCCACCCCCATAGCCAGACTCTATAGCATAAGGCAGCCCCCATAGGCAGACTATGTAGCATAAGGTAGCCCCCATAGGCAGACCCTGTAGTATAAGGCAGCACCCCATAGGCAGACTCTATAGTTTAAGGCAACACCCAATAGGCAAACCCTGAAGTATAAGGCAGCACCCCATAGGCAGACTCTGGAGTATATGACATCACTCCATAGGCATACCCTGTAGTATAAGGTAGCACCCCATAGGCAGACACTGTAGTATAAGACAGCACCCCATAGGCAGACTCTGTAGTATAAGGCAGCCCCCCATAGGAAGACTCTATAGTATAAGGCAGCACCCCATAAGCACACCCTGTAGTATAAGGCAGCACCCCATAGGCAGACCCTGTGGTATAAGACAGTACACCAAAAGCAGTCTCTGTAGTATAAGACAGCACCCCATAGGCAGACTTTGTAGTATAAGGCAGCCCCCCATAGGCAGACTCTATAGTATAAGGCAGCATCCCATAGGCAGACCCTGTAGTATAAGGCAGCACCCCATAGGCACACCCTGTAGTATGAGGCAACACCCCATAGGCAGATTCTGTAGTATAAGGCAGCACCCCATAGGCAGACTCTGTAGTATAAGGCAGCCCCCCATAGACAGACCCTGTAGTATAAGGCAGCACCCCATAGGCATACTCTGTAGCATAAAACAGCACCCCATAGGCAGACTCTGTAATATAAGACAGCACCCCAAAGCAGACTCTGTAGTATAAGGCAGCCCCCCATAGTCAGACTCTATAGTATAAGGCAGCACCTCATAGGCAGACCCTGCAGTATAATTCAGCACCCCACAGACAGACTCTGTTGTGTAAGACAGCACCCCATAGGCACACCCTGTAGTATAAGGCAGCACCCCATAGGCAGACTATGTGGTATAAGACAGTACCCCATAAGCAGACCATGTAGTATAAGACAGCACCCCCATAGACAGACTCTGTAGCATAAGGCAGCCCGCATAGGCAGACTCTGTAGTATAATGCAGCCACCCATAGGCAGACTCTATAGTATAAGGCAGCACCCCATAGGCAGACCCTGTAGTATAAGACAGCACTCCATAGGCGGACCCTGTAGTATAAGGCAGCACCCCATAGGCAGACTCTGTAGTATAAGGCAGCACCCCCCACAGGCAGATTTTGCAGTATAAGGCAGAACCCCCCACAGGCAGACCCTATAGTATAAGGCAGCACCCCCCACATGCAGACTCTGCAGTATAAGGCAGCACCCCCACACAGGCAGACTCTGTAGTATAAGGCAGCACCCTCCACAGACAGACCCTGTAGTATAAGGCAGCACCCCCCACAGGCAGACTCTGTAGTATAATGCAGCACCCCCCACAGGCAGACTCTATAGTATAAGGCAGCACCTCCGCCACAGGCAGACCCTGTAGTATAAGGAAACACCCCCCCACAGGCAGATTCTATAGTATAAGGCAGCACCCACCACAGGCAGACTCTGTAGTATAAGGCAGCACTCCCCCACAGGCTGACTCTGTAGTATAAGGCAGCACCCCCCACAGACAGACCCTGTAGCATAAGGCAGCACTGGCACAGGTAGACTCTGTAATATAAGGCAGCAACCCCCCCACAGGCAGACTCTGTAGTATAAAGCATAGACCCCCACTGGCAGACTTTGTAGTATAAAGCAGCCCCATAAAGAAAAACAATAAATAAATACTCACTTCTCTTCTTCCTGGTTCCTGCGCTGCTCCCTGCTCCTGCTCATCTCCTGACAGCGGGCGCCAGGCAGTGATGTCATCACGCCCCCTGTCAGTGTCTGCATCAGTGGCATCAGATGCTGACAGGGGGATGATGGGAAAAGGACTCCTTCCCTCATCAATACTGTCAGCTGCATCGGCTAGATGCCAATACAACTAAGCCTGTGATGACAGGTGGGTGACCCACTGATGGCACCGCCCCCCCACCCGCTCAGGGACCCATAGCAGCTGGGCAGCAGAGCAGGGAGATCGATTCTCCCTGCTCTGCCGCAGGATGTAACTGTATCGGCGTGCTGTGCACGCCAATACAGTTACAGTAGTGTAGCTCCGGGTGGGCCCCCCTCTGAGCACCGGGCCCGGGATGATGGCCCCCTCTGCTCCCCCGGTAGCTACGCTACTGTATATACTATATACAGAGCTCATTTATAGGATTTCAGCAATGGTCACTGTAGTACTTTTACATTTAGCCAATGTTTATTATGTCACTTGTGATCACTATCTTACCTGTACACTTACACTCTCCAGCATATACTATGTAAAAAGCTCCTGTGTATAATGTCATCAGTGTTAATATTAGTGTTATTGCTATTGCATTTTTAAACATAATTAGTATTGTAGTATTATTTGGTTACTATTTGCTGGTAACATGGTTTGGTCACTGTGTGGCGGTATTTTCCACTTGTATATGACACTATTCGATGACTATGTGATCTGGTAATGTTGTGGCAGTATTTATCCCTTGTATGTTCTATTAACGTGTTGTCTGGTAATGGAGATATGGTATTTTTTTCCCCTGTATATGGTATTTTTGGTCCCTGTTTGGTGGTAGTATGTGGTCTAGTCATGGAATGACGCTATTCGACCCTTGTATGTGGTAATATGTGTAACAAATAGTGTTGAGCGATACCTTCGGATATCCAGAAGTATCTGTATCGGATTGGATCAGCCGATATCCAAAAAATATCGGATATCGCCGATACCGATACCCGATACCAATGCAAGTCAATGGGACACAAATATCGGAACAATATTGTATCATACAATTATTAGGTTCTGTTGAAGGACGTAGATCTGGGGATTTATTATGATGGAATATAGGCTGAACTGGATGGACAAATGTCTTTTTTCGGCCTTACTAACTATGTTATTATGTATGGAACGTAAATAAGCCCTTTCTGTCCTTTTACATCCTGTTCCAGAGGGGGGGAGAGTGTGGGCGGTGCGTGGGCGGACACTGTGCGTGTCTGTGTGTGTGGGCGGGGTCTGTGCGGGCCTGCCGGGGATCTGTACGGGCCTGCCGGGGCTCTGTGCGGCTGGCCGGGGTTCTGTGTGGCCTGCCGGGGCTCTGTACGGGCCTGCCGGGGCTCTGTGCGGCTGGCCGGGGTTCTGTGTGGCCTGCCGGGGCTCTGTACGGGCCTGCCGGGGCTCTGTGCGGGCCTGCCGGGGCTCTGTACAGGCCTGCCAGGGCTCTGTGCTGCTTGCCGGGGCTGCATTTTCTACCACGCATGCACGGCCGAAACTCTGCCCCCTAGTTCAAGTTTCTGTAGTGTAGTGGTTATCACGTTCGCCTCACACGCGAAAGGTCCCCAGTTCGAAACTGGGCAGAAACAATGCATTTTGACTTTCAAGCCTTGATCACACAGGTACAGAGAACCTGAATTAGCAACAGGGAACACTTGTTGCTCAGGCACCTCCCTAAGAGCAGAGGTGCCTGAAATAAAACAGAACACTCAGCCATTGGTTGAGACCTAATTTTGAAAGAGGCGCACTGTCTCTTTAAGAGACCTGGAGTGTGCATGCCCGCGCCCTCATAGCCACTCTAGGACACATACAGGCCATGCGCAGAGTCCAGGAAACAGAGGCATGAGCCGACAGTGTGGGACAAGGGGTGGGAACACCAGAAGACTGGCATCCCTGATGGGCACTGCGCTGCAGCGAGGGACCTGAGGCACCAGGAAAGTACCGGAAGGTGGACTGAACATGGGGCAGAGGCACTACCGTACCCCTTTATGCCCCCTCTTGTTCAAGCCTGCAAAAAATCTCTTCAGTAAGAGAGGAGCCTGGATATTTTCTTTGGGCTCCCTAGACCTCTCCTCAGGACCAAAGCCCTTCCAGTCCACCAAAAAAAGGTCTTTCCCCTTTTTGTAGCCAAAATATTTTCTACCTCAAAAACATTCTCCTCGCTGATGGAATCTGGAGTGGTACCTGGGTCCTTAATGGAAGAGCTCAAGATTACTGGTTTGAGGAGGGAAATATCAAATGAGTTAGGGACACGCAGAGAAGCAGGCAATTTCAACTTGTAGGAGACAGACCTAATTTGTTTCAAGACCTCAAAGGGACCGATGAAGCAAGTTCCCAATTTGTAGGAAGGCATCTTTATACGGATGTACTTAGAGGAGAGCCACCTAGGCTGAAAGGTTGGAGCGTCCAGACGTCTCTTGTCGGCATGTCTCTTCATGTGTTGCATGTAGAGGAGCTGCGGAGACACCATCACGTGTTTCTCAACGCAGGCAGTGAATAGCCAGGCCTTTCCCCGGGAAGGAACAACCAAGGGAAGGGCAGCATCCAATAAAGGAAAACATCCAATAAAGGAAAACCACCTATGCCAAGCATGGTATCCATCCACAGACAGCTGTTTCGGGGTTTTGCCCCTCATCACAGTGGAGTAGGAAACTGGCTATCATATAGCAGTGCCTAGTAGAAAGTCTATAAAGGCACGGATGATTGACCTCGTGGAGACCAAAACATCCAGCACCGCGGAGACACCATCACGTGTTTCTCAACGCAGTGATCCAGAACACTGCCCCCAAATATGCAAATGCATGTAGAGGAACTGCGGAGACACCATCACGTGTTCCTCAACGCAGGTAGTGAATAGCCAGGCCTTTCCCCGGGACGGAACAACCAAGGGAAGGGCAGCATCCAATAAAGGAAAACATCCAATAAAGGAAATCCACCTATGCCAAGCATGGTATCCATCCACAGACAGCTGTTTTGGGGTTTTGCCCCTCATCAGTGTGGAGTAGGAAACTGGCTATCAGGAGCAGTGCCTAGTAGAAAGTCTATAAAGGCACGGATGATTGACCTTGTGGAGACCAAAACATCCAACACCGTGGAGACACTATCACGTGTTTCTCAACGCAGTGATCCAGAACACTGCCCCCAAATATGCAAATGCATGTAGAGGAGCTGCGGAGACACCATCACGTGTTTCTCAATGCAGGCAGTGAATAGCCAGGCCTTTCCCCGGGAAGGAACAACCAAGGGAAGGGCAGCATCCAATAAAGGAAAACATCCAATAAAGGAAAACCATCCAATAAAGGCCAAGCATGGTATCCATCCACAGACAGCTGTTTCTTCATGCGTTGCGACGCCCTATCTAGAGCATTCTTGGTGTCTCCCCACATTTTAGAGAAATTCTCCGTAAGGGTGTGAGCAGCTGGAATGCCCGAAGGCCCAGAAGAGGAATTCCAGGTTGGAGTCCAAAGACTATCTGGAAAGGAGATTTAGTAGAGGACTCACTTACGTGGTTGTTATAGGAGAACTCCACCCACAGTAGCAAATTGACCCAGTCATTGTGATGCACGTTGATGAATTGATGCAGGAACCCAGATACTATCTGATTGATCCTCTCCACCTGACCATTGGATTGAGGATGATCAGCAGAAGAGAAATCCAACTCCACATTCATTATTTTACAGACCACCCTCCAAAACCTCAAAGTGAACGGAGCACCCCTGTCGGATACAATGTGAGGAGGAAACCCATGGAGGGGGTAAATATGCTGAATGAAGTAGTCGGCAATTTCAAGAGCAGACGGAAGACCAGACAGGGGAATGAAGTGAGCCATTTACGAAAAGCGATCTACCACAACTCAGATAACGGAGCAGCCAGATGAGATGGAGAAGTCCGTAATAAAGTCCATAGTGATGTGCTGCCAGGGAACAGAAGGAATGGGAAGCAGTAGAAGGTGTCCAGATTGAAGGCTCTTCACAGTCTTGTTTCAGGCACAAGAGGGACATGCTGAGATGTACTCCCTGATGTTTTTTCCCATGGTTGGCCACCAATAATAATGAGAAATGAGTTGCAAAGTTTTCTTCAGTCAGGCATGACCGGCCAATTTGGAAGAGTGACCCCACCAATGAATCTGCCTCCTGTCCGAACTGGAAGCCAAGGTCTTTTCGGATGGAACCCAAGACATATTGATGGAAGCTACTGTCACCATTCTGAATGGCTCAATGATGTGTTGAGGCTGTTCTGAAAAACCAGGTTCAGAATGTCTCTATTGAGTGCATCAGCCTTGACATTCTTGCTGGCAGGACCAAAGTGTAGAGCGAAGTCGAATTGAGCAAAAAACATGGGCCACCTGGCCTGTCATGGATTCAGCCTCTGTGAAGACTGGAGGTAAGCTAGGTTTTTATGGTCAGTGAGTATGATGACCTAATGGACTGCTCCCTCGAGAAGATGATGCCACTCTTGCAGGGCCAGCTTGATTGCCAGCAGCTCTCGATCCCCAATGGAATAGTTCCTTTCAGAAGCGAAAAAAATCTTCGAGAAGAAGCCTCATGAGACCATACTCACAGTAGAAGTCTTTTGAGTGAGGACCACCCCAGCGCCTTTGAAGGAAGCGTCCACCTCAAGGAAGAATTGTCTATCCGTGACATATAATGGAGGACAGGTGTAGAAGAGAAGACTTTTTTCAGAGAAGTAAAGGCCTCCTCCAACTCAGGAGACCACTCTTTGAGGTTGGCAGTTGGCACCTTTAAAGGGAACCTGTCACCCCGTTTTTTCAGTAGGAGATAAAAATACCGTTAAATAGGGCCTGAGCTGTGCTTTACAATAGGGTATTTTTTGTCCCCTGATTCCCTACCTATGCTGCCGAAATACCTTACAAAAGTGGCCTTTTTCGCCTGTCAATCAGGCTGGTCAGGTCAGATGGGTGTGGTCACAGCGCTGTTTCTCCCCCACATCTTGCTTATGTTCCCGTTGGTGGCATAGTGCTTCTCGCATGCGCAAGTGCCGAATGCACTGCGCAGCTGTAGAAAAAGAGCGCGCTCGCCGCTATTCAGCGGTTTCTCGGTGGGCGCAGCCATCTTCCTGAGGCCGCACGTGCGCAGATGGAGTCTCCTGCTTCCCGGGGCTTCAGGAAAATGGCCGCGGGATGCCGCGCGTGCGCAGATGGACATCGCAGCGGCCATTTTCCTGAAGCCAAGATTCGAAATGTAATCAAAGTGGCCATCTCAGGTGTTGAAGGCTGTCTTTCACTTGTCTCCCTGGCATATGCGGATCGGGTTATAGGCCCATCTGAAATCCAGTTTGGTGAGGATCTTCTGAAATGGTCAAACAATTCCAAAATAAGTGGCAACGGGTATTTTTTTAACATAATCTGGTTCAGACCCCTATAATCAATACAGGGCCATAAGGATTCATCGTTCTTCTTGACAAAGAAAAAGCCTGCCGGAGAAGATGAATTCCGAATGAATCCTCTGGCTAGGTTCTCCTTTATGCATTCTGACATGGCTTGGGTTTCGGCTTAGGAAAGTGGACAGATTCAACCTCGTGGAGGAAACGACCTCGGGAGCAGGTCAGTACAGGGAGTACAGTCATAAAACTTGAGAGGTGGCAGCATCTCCAGCTCTTTCGTATCGAAGACATCGGCGAATGACCAGTAGGAGGATGGTAAACTCAGTAGGGTAGGTGACGGCAAGGGGGGCAAACCGGTCAGATGGGGTGAGGCACCTGTTGAAACAGGAGTTTCCCGAGCGCAGGACCTCACTGGTTTTACAGTTTAACACGGGCTTGTGTGCTTGTAGCCAAGGTATCCTAAAAGCAAGGGGTAAGACAACCCAGGCAAAATGTGAAAACAGATTCTTTCAAAATGTGTCAGACCTACCGGAAGTTCCACTGGCTCTGTCTTGAAATGAGCGGGTTTGGTCAGAGTTCTGCCATCCACAAAAGTCACCAACATGGGGTTCTGGAGGCACCGGACCGGAATCTGGTACTGGTCTACTACAGCTTGCTGAATGAAGTTTCCGGCAGACCCGGAATGCAGGTAGCCTGCCATGGAAAAACTGATAGTACCATAAGACACCATCACAGTCATCAGCAGGAAAGAAGAGGAATGGTCCTCACCCAGGGAAGCCTCTCCTACCGCCCCTAGGCTCTGGAGTTTCCCAATCTCTCTGGAAAAACACAGATCAAATGCTCAGAGCTGCCACAGAAGAAACATCTCCAAGTGGCGTGCCTCCTGGCGCTGCTTAGCCAAGTCCACACGGCCAACCTGCATAGGCTCTGGGGAAGAAGCAGAGTTATGAAAAACAGCCGACCTTTGGAAGCTGGATGCCAACCGAAATGGTCTCTTCTCCCGCTTAGTCTCCCTGGAGCGCTCCTGAAATCGGAGATCAATCCGGGTCGCCAGGGAACTCACGTCATCCAGAGACTTCGGGACATCTCAACCTGCCAGCTCGTCTTTAATTCTACCAGACAGACCCTTCTAGAAGGTGGCCAACAATGCCTCACCATTCCAGGACAACCCAGAGGAAAGAGTGTGAAACTGAACAGTGTAGTGAGCCACTGTGAGATCCTCCTGACGTAGGCAATGAAGGGAGGAAGCTGTTATAATAATAATAATAATAATAATAATTTTTATTTATATAGCGCCAACATATTCCGCAGCTCTTTACATTTAAGCGGGGACAGGTACAGACAATAAATTCAGTACAAGTTAAGACAATTTAAACAGTGACATTAGGGGTGAGGTCCCTGCTCGCAAGCTTACAATCTACAAGGAAATGGGGGGACACAATAGGTGAAAAGTGCTTGTTATTTCAGGTCAGGCAATTAAAATAAATAGGGATTTTCATAACAAGCTGCATGATCTGGTCATCAGCCCGTGTGTTTAAGTGTAATAGTCAAGTATCAAGTGCAGTTATGTGCATGGATGGTGTGGAGACAGATGAATAGTAGGGTGCAGATTCACATGCAGATAATATTTGGAAGGAGGGAACAGGACAAAATTAGTTTACTGAGTAGTTGATGTGGTAGGCTTGTTTGAAGAGATGGGTTTTTAAAGCGCGCTTGAATAGGTCAGGGCTAGGTATCAGTCTGATCGTCTGGGGAAGTGCATCCCAGAGAGCTGGCGCAGCACGAGAGAAGTTTTGGAGACGGAGGTGCGAGGTTCGGATTACGAGGGATGTTAGTCTTAGGTCATTTGTAGAAAGGAGGGCACGTGTAGGGTGATAGACAGAGATGAGAGAGGAGATATAAGGCGGTGCAGGACTGTGGAGAGCTTTGTGGGTGAGAGAGATGAGTTTATACTGGACCCTGTAGCAAATGGGTAGCCAGTGTAATGACTTTGACAAGATGGAGGCATCGGTGAAGCGGCTGGACAGAAATATGACCCTGGCTGCTGCATTCAAGATGGATTGGAGAGGAGAAAGTTTGGAAAGAGGGAGACCGATCAGAAGAGAGTTGCAGTAGTCCAGACGAGAATGAATAAGAGCAACAGGAAGAGTCTTAGCAGTTTCATAGGTGAGAAAAGGTCGGATTCTGGAGATGTTTTTAAGATGCAGGTGACAGGAGCGAGTGAGTGATCGGATATAGGGAGTAATGGAAAGTTCAGTGTCGAATATGACCCCAAGACAGCGGGCATGCTGCTTGGGAGTTATGGTTGAACCCTCCAGGGTAATTTCGGTGTTGGGTAGAATGAGGTTAGTAGAAGGGAGAAACACAAGTAGTTCAGTTTTGGAGAGATTTAGTTTCAGATAGAGGGAGGACATGATGTTAGAGACAGCAGACAGACAATCCTTGGTATTTTGAATTAGGGTAGGGGTGATGTCGGGGGAAGAAGTGTATAATTTGGTGTCGTCAGCATAGCGATGGTACTGGAACCCAAATCTGCTGATTGTTTGTACAATAGGGGCAGTGTTTAGAGAGATTAGGAGGGGGCCCAGGACTGAGCCCTGCGGAACCCCGATAGTAAGAGGACGAGGAGAGGAAGAGGAGCCGGCAAAAGATACAGTGAAGGAGCGGTCAGAGAGGTAGGAGGAGAACCAGGAGAGGGAAGAAATACGACCAGACTCATCAAATGTACTGCAGAAAGCCCCTAGGAAGGACTGGCGGTTGTTGACTAATGGACCTCCGTTCTCCCACAAAGGATTTAGCCAAGAGAGAGCCTCTCCAGAGAGGTGAAACATAATGAATGCTACTTTAGCCCGATCAGAAGCAAACAGATGCACTGTTTGTGGAACATGCACTGATTAATAAACTCCAGGCATTGGGCAGGATCTCTGACGTATCGGGTGGGAGCTGCCAGACGAGGTCCTTTATTTGACGCATAGCTGGGAACCTTGAGACCAGCAGCGGAGGTGGTCAGGATCGGAGACAAAACGGAAGAAGTTGGAGATGTCGCAGAAGCCACATGTGCCAGCAAGTTCCACAGATAAGATGTGATGCTGATCCCTCAAGCAGGTGACCTCCTGGCATCACTCTGCGACTGGAGGTGGTTGGGAGCCAGAGGGTTTCACGGCCTGAGCAATCTGTAGTGAATGGTACCGGAGGCGCAGATGGTGAAGCGAACAATCATTTATTGAAATTTTCATGGAACCGCAAGACCACTATCTGGGGGGCTCTAAAGGGGACTATGCGAACCCCAGACACCCATAGCAAGACCCCTCAAACAGGGCCAGGTTGGAATGCCCAAGGGATGCAAGGTGCTATCTCCAGTTAGACCCCGAACATGTGGAAACTGACCCAGTGGGACAAGCAGTCTAGCAGGAACTGCAGGAAGTGGAGAACTTGACAGGTGGTGAACAGCTGGAGCAGGTAACGGGCTGCAGCTGGCATTCATTGGCTTAGAGGGGACAGGCATATTCCAGAGAGATGTGGAGAGACTTGGCGGGCACTCTGCAGAGACAAACCGGAATTAGCAAGATGCTAGCAGAGTACTGGCATGCAGGTGCAGAGAACCTGAATTAGCAAAAGGAAACCCCCCCCCCCTCTGTGATTAAAATACTCACCTAGCTTCCGGATTCCCTCGCAGCGTCCTGTCCTGGCCGCACCTTGTACTGTATGCGCGGTCACGTGGGGCCGCTCATTTACAGTAATGAATATGCAGCTCCACCCCTATGGGAGGTGGAGCCGCATATTCATGATTGTAATCGGCGGCCCCACGTGACCGCATACAGGAGAAGATGCGGCCAGAAGAGGAAGCAGCGCCGGCGAGGGAGCCGGGTGAATATTTTCAGAACAGCGGGAGGGCGCACAGGGGGTGGGAGGGGGGGCGCACAGGGGGTGGGAGGGCGGGGCGCACATAGATCTTTATTTTAAACACACTTATTCATATCTTCTCTACAGTAAACGCTTGACTTTAATGGGTCCGTGTAATACGTGCGCTCCCACGAACACTGACATGTCTCCGTGTTTGGCACACGGAGACACGGTCCGCCAAAAATCAATGACATCTGAACAGATGCATTGATTTTTATGTGTCTACGTGTGTCAGTGGCTCCGGTACGTGAGGAAACTGTCACCTCACGTACTGGAGCCACTGACGTGTGAAACCGGCCTAAGTGATAGCTTATTGATTAGTGGGGATCTGACTGCTAGGACCCAGCCCATAAGTTCCTGTCTGAATGGAGTGGAATATTTGACTCAACCACTTATCTATTCTTTCCCTAAGTGGCTGCGAGGATTACACTTGGCACTTTTCTGGAAGCCCCAAAGAATGGAAGTCAGACATCGGACCCGCTACTCCATTTTGAAATAGGAATAAAAGTGCGCTGTCATGGATAAAAGATTGGTGCAGTGTCCAATAGACAGATTACACTGATCAATCAGTGATAATTTTGTTTCACCCAAGAACTTGTTTAATGCAAACTACTGTAATTGTACATCCCAGTTAAGTTGTGCGCACAGTAAATGTGCAGGAGCCGCCTGTATTTGACAATCGATGCTCCACTATAACGGAGATAATAGCTAACAGGCATTTGCGTATAGCTGTAATTTGAGGTCATAAAGCCAATTTCTACTCTGGGTCCAAGACACCACATTTTTTGTGGGTCATTTGATCTTCAAAAAAAACATGATTTGCTCAGCTCGATATACTCTAATGGGTATGTGTTCTATCCGTGAAAAACACAGATTGAACACATACGTAACTCACAAATGTCTGAATGAGGCCATGGTGTAAAACAAAAATCGATTTGGTGTATGTCCCTCTTTCTTTTTTTTAAATCATGGCATGTTAGTCTTCTTTAGTTTTCAAATGATAATAAAATCTAGTGTAAAACACTCAAGAAAAATATATCATAGAAAACACCAGAGGGCAGCATAACATAAGCTGAATAAGAAGTATTGCATTCCATCTATAAGTTAATAATGATTTTTTTCTTTTTTTTCAATAGTGCCAATATATTAGCACTTTACAATTAAGTGGAGACATGTACAGACAATAAAGACATTTAACAGTTTCTTGAGCAGTGAGGCCATGTAGTATATTGCACAGCCCATGTAGTATATTGCCCAGTCACGTAGTATATTGTCCAGTGACATAGTATACAGCACAGAGCCACGGAGTATATTTCACAGCCCACGTAGTATATTGCCCAGCCACATAGTATATTGCCCAGCCACATAGTATATTGCCCAGTCACATAGTATATTGCACAGCCCACGTAGTACATTGCCCAGCCACGTAGTATATTGCACAGCCACGTAGTATATTGCACAGTCACGTAGTATATTGCCCAGCCACATAGTATATTGCCCAGTCATATAGTATATTGCACAGCCCATGTAGTATATTGCCCAGTCACGTAGTATATTGTCAAAAGACATAGTATACAGCACAGAGCCACGGAGTATATTTCACAGCCCACGTAGTATATTGCCCAGCCACGTAGTATATTGCCCAGCCACGTAGTATATTGCCCAGCCATGTAGTATATTGCCCAGCCACGTAGTATATTGCCTAGCAATCTAGTATATTGCCCAGCCCACGTAGTATATTGCCCAGCAACGTAGTATACAGCACAGAGCATATTGCCCAGCCACGTAGTATATTGCTCAGTTACATAGTATATTGCCCATCCACGTATGTCAGAGGAAAAAAAAGACAACATATACTCACCTTCCGAGGGCCAGTTGTAGTTCGATCACATGACCGTGACGTCATGGCTAGGGTTGAGCGAAACGGATCGGTCATTTTCATAAGTCGCCGACTTTTGGCAAAGTCGGGTTTCATGAAACCCGACCCGATCCCTGTGTAGGGTCGGCCACGCGTTTCAATGACGCGAAAAGCGCCATTTCTCAGCCAATGAAGATGGACGCAGAATGTGGGCAGCGTGATGACATAGGTCTCAGTCCCCACCATCTTAGAGAAGGGCATTACAGTGATTGGCTTGCTTTCTGCGGCGTCACAGGGGCTATAAAGGGGCGTGCACGCCGACCGCCATCTTACTGCTGCTGATCTGAGTATAGGGAGAGGTTGCTGCCGCTTCGTCAGAAGCAGGGATAGCGTTAGGCAGGGTCCATTAACCCCCAAACCGCTTGTGCTGTAGCGATTTCCATTGTCCAACACCACCTTTTGTTTGCAGGGACAGTGGAGGCTACATTTTTTTTCCCTCAGTTCTGTAGCTCATTGGGCTGCCCTAGAAGGCTCCCTGATAGCTGCATTGCTATTTGTATGCCGCTGTGCAAACCAACTGCTTTTTTCAAAGCACAAATCCTGTTGCTCCTTCCTTTCTGCACAGCTATCTTGTTTGTTTGTCCACACTTTTGACTTTTTTGTGCAGCAGTCCACTCCTTGTTATTGCTGCCTGCCATACTTTGCTGAGATTACTGCAGGGAGATAGTAATTGTTGGACAGTCCCTTTTTTTTTTTTTTTCGTTATATCTCTTCAAGCCACTTTCTGCCACAGAGAATATATACTCTAATACAGTGGCCCAGATTTATTCACTAGTCTCCCTGAAGAAAAAAAAAGGGTGCAGATTAAAATTGGCAAATCTGCATCAGTGGCAGTCCTGTGTGTGGCATCTGTGTCTCATTTTCTGGCACAGAAAACATACAGTCTAACAGTGGGCCTGATTTCTTGCCAATTCTCCAATAAATAAAAAAAAATAGTGGGAGATTGAGATTGGCAATTCTGCCTCAGTGCCAGTCGTGTGTGTGGCATCTGTCTTTAATTTTGTTCCACAGAAAACCTAGTGTGTAATACTGGGCCAGATTTTTTAAAAATTCTCCCAGAAAAAAAAATAGTGGGAGATTAAGATTGGCAATTCTGCCTCAGTGCCAGTCGTGTGTGTGGCATCTGTCTTTAATTTTGTGCCACAGAAAACCTAGTGAGTAATACTGGGCCAGATTTTTTTAAAATTCTCCCAGAAAAAAAAATAGTGGGAGATTAAAATTGGCAATTCTGCCTCAGTGCCAGTCATGTGTGTGGCATCTGTCTTTAATTTTGTGCCACAGAAAACCTAGTGTGTAATACTGGGCCAGATTTTTTTTAAAATCTCGCAGAAAAAAAAAATAGTGGGAGAATAAGATTGGCAATTCTGTCGTGTGTTGTGAATTCTGTGGCAGAGCTCCCTCCTGTGGTCACAAGTGGTACTTCGGCTGGTTCTCTCTGTGAGCTTCCGTTGGTGGAGGAAAGTGGTACTGCGGCTTCTGAGTTTCCTTCCTCAAGTGATGTGGTGAAGTCGTTAGGTGCTGCTCTATTTAACTCCACCTAGTGCTTTTATCCTGGCCTCCAGTCAATGTTCTAGTATTGGACCTGTTTCCTCCTGGATCGTTCCTGTAGCCTGCTGCTCTGCATAGCTAAGTTCCTCTTGCTATTTGTTTGTAGTTTTTTTCTGTCCAGCTTGTCAATTTGTTTTTTTCTGCTTGCTGGAAGCTCTGGGACGCAGAGGGTGTACCTCCGTGCCGTTAGTTCGGTACGGAGGGTCTTTTTGCCCCCTTTGCGTGGTTTTTGTAGGGTTTTGTGTTGACCGCAATGTTACCTTTCCTATCCTCGCTCTGTTCAGAAAGTTGGGCCTCACTTTGCTAAATCTATTTCATCTCTACGTTTGTCTTTTCATCTTAACTCACAGTCATTATATGTGGGGGCTGCCTTTTCCTTTGGGGTATTTCTCTGAGGCAAGGTAGGCTTAATTTCTATCTTCAGGCTAGCTAGTTTCTCAGGCCGTGCCGAGTTGCATAGGGAGCGTTAGGTGCAATCCACGGCTGCCTTTAGTGTGGTTGGACAGGATTAGGGATTGCAGTCAACAGAGTTCCCACGTCTCAGAGCTCGTTCTTGTTTTTTGGGTTATTGCCAGGTCACTGTATGTGCGCTGACCTCTATGTCCATTGTGGTACTGAATTACCTTTCATAACAGTACTGGAGGCCAAAAGTACTAATGATTCCCAATAGAGGGAAAAAAGAAGTTCTGAGACCATTTTTTTTTTCTTTGCTCTGTGTTTTGCCTTTTTTTTCCCCTAGACATTTGGGTGGTTCAGGACACAGGTGTAGCAATGGACATTAAAGGTCTGTCTTCATGTGTGGATCAGCTCACGGCAAGAGTACAAAGTATTCAAGACTTTGTGGTTCAGAATTCTATGTTAGAACCGAGAATTCCTATTCCTGATTTGTTTTTTGGAGATTGAACTAAATTTCTGAGTTTCAAAAATAATTGTAAACTATTTCTGGCTTTGAAACCTCGCTCCTCTGGTGACCCAGTTCAACAAGTTAGGATCGTTATTTCTTTTTTGCGTGGCGACCCTCAGGACTGGGCATTTTCTCTTGCGTCAGGAGATCCTGCATTAAGTAATATCGTTTTTCCTGGCGCTCGGATTGTTGTACGATGAGCCTAATTCTGTGGATCAGGCAGAGAAGAATTTGCTGGCTCTGTGTCAGGGTCAGGATGAAATAGAGGTATATTGTCAGAAATTTAGAAAGTGGTCTGTACTCACTCAGTGGAATGAAGGTGCGCTCGCAGCTATTTTCAGAAAAGGTCTCTCTGAAGCCCTTAAGGATGTGATGGTGGGATTTCCTATGCCTGCGGGTCTGAATGAGTCTATGTCTTTGGCCATTCAGATCGGTCGACGCTTGCGCGAGCGTAAATCTGTGCACCATTTGGCGGTATTACCTGAGCTTAAACCTGAGCCTATGCAGTGCGATAGGACTTTGACCAGAGTTGAACGGCAAGAGCACAGACGTCTGAATGGGCTGTGTTTCTACTGTGGTGATTCCACTCATGCTATCTCTGATTGTCCTAAGCGCACTAAGCGGTTCGCTATGTCTGCCACCATTGGTACGGTACAGTCAAAATTTCTTCTGTCTGTTACCTTGATCTGCTCTTTGTCATCATATTCTGTCATGGCATTTGTGGACTCAGGCGCTGCTCTGAATTTGATGGACTTGGAGTATGCTAGGCGTTGTGGGTTTTTCTTGGAGCCCTTGCAGTGTCCTACTCCATTGAGAGGAATTGATGCTACGCCTTTGGCCAAGAATAAGCCTCAGTACTGGACCCAGCTGACCATGTGCATGGCTCCTGCACATCAGGAGGTTATTCGCTTTCTGGTGTTGCATAATCTGCATGATGTGGTCGTGTTGGGGTTGCCATGGCTACAAGTCCATAATCCAGTATTAGATTGGAAATCCATGTCTGTGTCCAGCTGGGGTTGTCAGGGGGTACATAGTGATGTCCCATTTCTGACTATTTCATCATCCACCCCTTCTGAAGTTCCTGAGTTCTTGTCTGATTACCGGGATTTATTTGATGAGCCCAAGTCCGATACCCTACCTCCGCATAGGGATTGTGATTGTGCTATCGATTTGATTCCTGGTATTAAATTCCCAAAAGGTCGACTGTTTAATTTATCTGTGCCTGAGTACGCCGCTATGCGGAGTTATGTGAAGGAGTCTTTGGAGAAGGGGCATATTCGCCCGTCATCGTCGCCATTAGGAGCAGGGTTCTTTTTTGTAGCCAAGAAGGATGGTTCCCTGAGACCTTGTATAGATTACCGCCTTCTAAATAAGATCAGGATAAATTTCAGTACCCCTTGCCATTGTTATCTGATTTGTTTGCTCGGATTAAGGGGGCTAGTTGGTTCTCCAAGATAGGTCTTCGTGGTGCGTATAATCTTGTGCGTATTAAGCGAGGCGATGAGTGGAAAACTGCATTTAATACGCCCGAGGGCCATTTTGAGTATCTAGTAATGCCATTCGGACTTGCCAATGCTCCATCAGTGTTTCAGTCCTTTATGCATGACATCTTCCGAGAGTACCTGGATAAATTCCTGATTGTGTACTTAGAGGACATTTTGATCTTTTCGGATGATTGGGAGTCTCATGTGAAGCAGGTCAGAACGGTTTTTCAGGTCCTGCGTGCTAATTCTTTGTTTGTGAAGGGATCAAAGTGTCTCTTTGGTGTTCAGAAGGTTTCATTTTTGGGGTTCATCTTTTCCCCTTCTACTATCGAGATGGACCCTGTTAAGGTCCAAGCCATCCATAATTGGACTCAGCCGACATCTCTGAAAAGTCTGCAAAAGTTCCTGGGATTTGCTAATTTTTTTCGTCGCTTCATCTGCAATTTTTCTAGTATTGCTAAACCATTGACCGATTTGACCAAGAAAGGTGCTGATTTGGTCAATTGGTCTTCTGCTGCGGTGGAAGCTTTTCAAGAGTTGAAGCGTCGTTTTTCTTCTGCCCCTGTGTTGTGTCAACCAGATGTTTCGCTTCCGTTCCAGGTCGAGGTTGATGCTTCTGAGATTGGAGCAGGGGCTGTTTTGTCGCAGAGAAGTTCTGATTGCTCGGTGATGAAACCATGCGCCTTCTTTTCCAGGAAGTTTTCGCCTGCTGAGCGAAATTATGATGTGGGCAATCGAGAGTTGCTGGCCATGAAGTGGGTATTCAAGGAGTGGCATCATTGGCTTGAAGGAGCTAAGCATCGCGTGGTGGTCTTGACTGATCATAAGAACTTGACTTATCTCGAGTCCGCCAAGCGGTTGAATCCTAGACAAGCTCGTTGGTCGTTGTTTTTTGCCCGTTTTGACTTTGTGATTTCATACCTTCCGGGCTCTAAAAAGGTGAAGGCGGATGCTCTGTCTAGGAATTTTGTTCCCAACTCTCCGGGTGTATCTGAGCCGGCGGGTATCCTCAGGGAGGGAGTAATTGTGTCTGCCATCTCCCCTGATTTGCGGCGGGTGCTGCAAAAATTTCAGGCTAATAAACCTGATCGTTGTCCAGCGGAGAAACTGTTTGTCCATGATAGGTGGACGAATAAAGTTATCTCTGAGGTTCATTGTTCGGTGTTGGCTGGTCATCCTGGAATCTTTGGTACCAGAGAGTTAGTGGCTAGATCCTTTTGGTGGCCATCTCTGTCGCGGGATGTGCGTACTTTTGTGCAGTCCTGTGGGATTTGTGCTCGGGCTAAGCCCTGCTGTTCTCGTGCCAGTGGGTTGCTTTTGCCCTTGCCGGTCCCGAAGAGGCCTTGGACACATATGTCTATGGATTTTATTTCAGATCTTCCCGTCTCTCAAAAGATGTCAGTCATTTGGGTGGTCTGTGATCGCTTCTCTAAGATGGTCCATTTGGTACCCTTGTCTAAATTGCCTTCCTCCTCTGATTTGGTGCCATTGTTTTTCCAGCATGTGGTTCGTTTACATGGCATTCCAGAGAATATCGTTTCTGACAGAGGTTCCCAGTTTGTTTCGAGGTTTTGGCGAGCCTTTTGTGGTAGGATGGGCATTGACTTGTCTTTTTCCTCGGCTTTCCATCCTCAGACAAATGGCCAGACCGAACGAACCAATCAGACCTTGGAAACATATCTGAGATGCTTTGTTTCTGCTGATCAGGATGACTGGGTGTCCTTTTTGCCTTTGGCTGAGTTCGCCCTTAATAATCGGGCCAGCTCGGCTACCTTGGTTTCACCGTTTTTCTGCAACTCTGGGTTCCATCCTCGTTTCTCTTCAGGGCAGGTTGAGTCTTCGGACTGTCCTGGTGTGGATACTGTGGTGGACAGGTTGCAGCAGATTTGGACTCATGTAGTGGACAATTTGACTTTGTCCCAGGAGAAGGCTCAACGTTTCGCTAATCGCAGACGCTGTGTGGGTCCCCGACTTCCGGTTGGGGACTTGGTTTGGTTATCTTCTCGTCATATTCCTATGAAGGTTTCCTCTCCTAAGTTTAAACCTCATTTTATTGGTCCGTATAGGATTTCTGAGGTTCTTAACCCTGTGTCTTTTCGTCTGACCCTTCCAGATTCTTTTTCCATACATAAGGTATTCCATAGGTCATTGTTGTGGCGATACGTGGCACCTATGGTTCCATCTGTTGATCCTCCTGCCCCGGTTTTGGTGGAGGGGGAGTTGGAGTATATTGTGGAGAAGATTTTGGATTCTCGTGTTTCAAGGCGGAAACTCCAGTATCTGGTTAAGTGGAAGGGTTATGCTCAGGAAGATAATTCCTGGGTCTTTGCCTCTGATGTCCATGCTCCGGATCTTGTTCGTGCCTTTCATATGGCTCATCCTGGTCGTCCTGGGAGCTCTGGTGAGGGTTCGGTGACCCCTCCTCAAGGGGGGGGTACTGTTATGAATTCTGTGGCAGAGCTTCCTCCTGTGGTCACAAGTGGTACTTCGGCTGGTTCTCTCTGTGAGCTTCCGTTGGTGGAGGAAAGTGGTACTGCGGCTTCTGAGTTTCCTTCCTCAGGTGATGTGGTGAAGTCGTTAGGTGCTGCTCTATTTAACTCCACCTAGTGCTTTTATCCTGGCCTCCAGTCAATATTCTAGTATTGGACCTGTTTCCTCCTGGATCGTTCCTGTGGCCTGCTGCTCTGCATAGCTAAGTTCCTCTTTGCTATTTGTTTGTAGTTTTTTCTGTCCAGCTTGTCAATTTGTTTTTTTCTGCTTGCTGGAAGCTCTGGGACGCAGAGGGTGTACCTCCATGCCGTTAGTTCGGTACGGAGGGTCTTTTTGCCCCCTTTGCGTGGTTTTTGTAGGGTTTTGTGTTGACCGCAAAGTTACCTTTCCTATCCTCGCTCTGTTCAGAAAGTTGGGCCTCACTTTGCTAAATCTATTTCATCTCTACGTTTGTCTTTTCATCTTAACTCACAGTCATTATATGTGGGGGCTGCCTTTTCCTTTGGGGTATTTCTCTGAGGCAAGGTAGGCTTATTTTCTATCTTCAGGCTAGTTAGTTTCTCAGGCTGTGCCGAGTTGCATAGGGAGCGTTAGGTGCAATCCACAGCTGCCTTTAGTGTGGTTGGAGAGGATTAGGGTTTGCGGTCAACAGAGTTCCCACGTCTCAGAGCTCGTTCTTGTTTTTTGGGTTATTGCCAGGTCACTGTATGTGCGCTGACCTCTATGTCCATTGTGGTACTGAATTACCTTTCATAACAGTCGTGTGTGTGGCATCTGTCTTTAATTTTGTGCCACAGAAAACCTAGTGTGTAACACTGGGCCTGATTTCTTGACAATTCTCCCACAATAAAGTTACAAAAAAAGTGGGAGATTAATATTGGCATTTCTGCCTCAGTGCCAGTCGTGTGTGTGGCATCTGTCTTTAATTTTGGGCCACAGAAAACCTAGTGTGTAATACTGGGCCAGATTTTTTTAAAAATTCTCCCAGAAAAAAAAAATAGTGGGAGATTAAGATTGGCAATTCTGCCTCAGTGCCAGTCGTGTGTGTGGCATCTGTCTTTAATTTTGTGCCACAGAAAACCTAGTGTGTAACACCGGGCCTGATTTCTTGACAATTCTCCCACAATAAAGTTACAAAAAAGTGGGAGATTAAGATTGGCATTTCTGCCTCAGTGCCAGTCGTGTGTGTGGCATCTGTCTTTAATTTTGTGCCACAGAAAACCTAGTGTGTAATACTGGGCCAGAGTTTTTTTAAATTCTCCCAGAAAAAAAAAATAGTGGGAGATTAAGATTGGACATTCTGCCTCTGTGCCAGTCCTGTGTGTGGCATCTGTCTCTCATTTTGTGCCGCAGAAAACCTAGTGTGTAACACTGGGCCTGATTTCTTGACAATTCTCCCACAATAAAGTTACAAAAAAGTGGGAGATTAAGATTGGCATTTCTGCCTCAGTGCCAGTCCTGTGTGTGGCATCTGTCTCTCATTTTGTGCCACAGAAAACATACAGTCTAACAGTGGGTCTGATTTCTTGCCAATTCTCCCATAAATAAAGAAAAATTATGTGAGATTAAGATTGGCAATTCTGCCTCAGTGCCAGTCGTGTTTGTGGCATCAGTCTCTCATTTTGTCTTTAATTTTGTGCCACAGAAAACCTAGTGTGTAATACCGGGCCAGATTTTTTTAAAATTCTCCCAGGAAAAAAAAGTGGGAGATTCAGATTGGCATTTCTGCCTTAGTGCCAGTCCTGTATGTGCCATCAGTCTCTCATTTTGTGCCACATTAAACCTAGTGTGTAACACTGGGCCAGATTTTTTGACAATTCTCCCAGAAAAAAAAATTGTGGGAGATTAGGATTGGCAATTCTCCCTCAGTGCCAGTGCTGTGTGTGGCATCTGTCTCTAATTTTGTGCCACAGAAAACCTAGTGTGTAATACTGGGCCAGATTTTTTTTATATTCTCCCAGGAAAAAAAAATAGTGGGAGATTAAGATTGGTATTTCTGCCTCAGTGCCAGTCATGTGTGTCCCATCTGTCTCTAATTTTGTGCCACATTAAACCTAGTGTGTAACACTGGGCCAGATTTTTTGGCAATTCTCCCAGAAAAAAAAAAAGTGGGAGATTAAGATTGGCAATTCTGCCACAGTGCCAGTCCTGTGTGTGGCATCTGTCTCTCATTTTGTGCCACAGAAAACATACAGTCTAATGGGGCCTGATTTCTTGCCAATTCTCCCATAAATAAAAAAAAATAGTGGGAGATTAAGATTGGCAATTCTGCCTCAGTGGCAGTGCTGTGTGTGACATCTGTCTCTAATTTTGTGCCACAGAAAACCTAGTGTGTAATACTGGGCCAGTTTTTTTTTAAATTCTCCCAGGAAAAAAAAATAGTGGGAGATTAAGATTGGCAATTCTGCCTCAGTGGCAGTGCTGTGTGTGACATCTGTCTCTAATTTTGTGCCACAGAAAACCTAGTGTGTAAAACTGGGCCAGATTTTTTTTAAATTCTCCCAGGAAAAAGAAATAGTGGGAGATTAAGATTGGCATTCCTGCCTCAGTGCCAGTCCTGAGTGTGGCATCTGTCTCTCATTTTGTGCCACAGAAAACATAGAGTCTAACAGTGGGCCTGATTTCTTGCCAATTCTCCAATAAATAAAACAAAAAATAGTGGGAGATTAAGATTGGCAATTCTGCCTCAGTGCCAGTCGTGTGTGTGGCATCTGTCTTTCATTTTATGCCACAGAACATATACTGTATAAGAGTGGGCCACATTTCTTCAATATTCTCCAAGAAAAAATAAAAAGGGGGAGATTTTTATTTGTAGTGTCTGCATCTGCGTCAGTCCTGTTAGTGGCATATCTGTCTGCCACTGAAGCTGTGTACTGTTATACATTGATCCTGATTTTCCCTGCAGTCTCACCCACCTATAAAGGGATATATAAATCCAACAGAAGTTTAAGATCACCTTGTAACTGGTTTTACAGTAACAAATACCGTTAGTTTGGTTACGTTTTTCAAACAATGAGGAAGTCTGGTGGAAGAGGTCGTGGCCGTGGGCGGTCATTGCCAGCTGGTAATGATGGTAGTGGTGGTGGAGCATCAGGTGGTCGTGGGAAAAGCAATATAATGTCTCGAGTTGTTGAGCCAGGTTCGTCGTCTGGCTACACAAGGCCTCGAACACTTCACCAAGAACAACAGAGAAGGATGTGTCAGGCGACACAACGGGTTACTCCATGGAGCTCTTTACACATACCGTTCCTGGGTTAGAAAGTGAAATAGTTAACAGGCCATGCCCATTACAAGTTGAATCAGACATGGAGTGCACAGATGCACAGCCACAGCCAGATTACCATGCTGTTCCTTTGACTCAGACCAGAACATTGCCCTCCCAGTGTATTGATCCAGAATCAGACCCTGATGAGACAATGGTGCCCCGTCACGAACCCTATACCACCGGCTTACACGGTGACACAGACGAAGTTGCACACGAGATAGAAGCGGAATTCATAGATGACCCAGTTGTTGACCCCTATTGGCAGCCATTGGGGGAACAGGGTGCAGGTGGCAGCAGCTCTGAAGCGGAGGAGGAGGAGCCGCAGCACGCATCAACATCGCAACAGGTTCCATCTGCCAGGCCCGTATCTGGCCAAAAACGGGTGGCAAACGGGTTGTAGGACAGGTTGGCCAAGAAGCTCAGTCTGCAATGCCTGAAAAGGTATCCGATAGTAGAAAGAGTGCAGTCTGGCATTTTTTTAAACAACATCCAAATGATCAGCGCAAAGTCATCTGTCAAAAATGTTCAACTACCTTAAGCAGAGGTCAGAATCTTAAAAGTCTAAATACAAGTTGCATGCATAGACATTTAACCACCATGCATTTGCAAGCCTGGACTCACTACCAAACGTCCCTTAAGGTTGTAGCACCCTCGGCCAATGAAGCTAGTCAGCAACACTACATCCCTTCCCTCACTGTAAGCTCACCATTTCCCGCACCACCTGCAGTAAATGTGCAGGTTTCATTGCCAGGCCAAAGCAGTCAGGGAATCATCAGGTTCGTGGTAGGAAACACTGCATGTAGGGCACCAGCAAGAATACCATCTCCAACCCTCTTTCAGTCTGCCATGTCCACCGGCACCCCCGCTAGTTCCACGATCTGCAGCTCTCCAGTCCAGCTCACCCTACATGAGACTCTCGTTAGGAAAAGGAAGTACTCATCCTCGCATCCGCGTACAAAGCGAAGCTTTCAAAGCACTGATGGACTACGCTGTACCACGCTACGAGCTACCCAGTCGACCGACACTTCTTTTCGAGAAAATCGATCTCAGCCCTCTACCAGCATGTTAAAGACCACATTGTCCATTCACTCAGGCAATCTGTGAGTACAAAGGTGCACCTGACAACAGATGCATGGACCAGTAGGCATGGCCAGGGACGTTACGTGTCCATCATGGCACACTGGGTTAATCTGGTGGATACAGGGTCCACAGGGGACAGCAATATTGGGACAGTTCTGCCTAGCCCACGGTCTAGGAAACAGTTGGCTGTAGGCGTTCACCCCCCCTCCTCCTCCTCCTCGTCCTCCTGCAGAAGCGAGAGCTCGTCCACAGACTGCAGTCGCACGACCACTCCATCCGCAGCTGCCACTGTTGCACACGAGGTGTCCCATTATGGGACAGCTAGTGGCAATCGTCAGCAGGCTGTATTGGCAATGAAGTGTTTGGGCGACAACAGACACACCGGGGAAGTTCTGTCCGAGTTCTTGCAGCAAGAAACTCAGTCATGGCTGGGCAGTGTACATCTTGAGGCAGGCAAGGTAGTGAGTGATAACAGAAGGAATTTTATGGCTGCCATAGCACTTTCACAACTGAAATACATTCCTTGCCTGGCTCACACCTTAAACCTGGTGGTGCAGTGCTTCCTGAAAAGTTATCCGGGGTTACCCGACCTGCTCCTCCAAGTGCGCAGACTTTGCTCGCATATCCGCCGTTCGCCCATACACTCCAGCCGTATGCAGAACCATCAGCGGTCTTTGAACCTTCCCCAGCATCGCCTAATCATTGACGTTGCAACAAGGTGGAACTCCACACTGCACATGCTTCAGAGACTGTGCGAACAGAGGCGTGCTGTTATGTATTTGTGGGAGGATACACATATACGGGCAGGCAGTTGGATGGCAGACATGGAGTTGTCAGGTGTGCAGTGGTCGAAGGTACAAGACCTGTGTCAAGTCCTTCAGTGTTTTGAAGAATGCACACGGATGGTTAGTGCAGACCACGCCATAATAAGCATGAGCATCCCCATAATGCGTCTGCTGATGCAAAGTTTGACGCACATAAAGGAGCAGGTGTCTGCAGCTGAGGAAAAGGGAAGCCTTGATGACAGTCAGCCATTGTCTGGTCAGGGCAGTCTACAAGACGAGGTAGCGGGCGAAGAGGAGGAGGACGAGGAGGATGATGGGGATGAGTATTTTTTGAATGAGGAAGCTTCTCCGGGGCCAATAGAAACTGGTGGCGTTGCAAGGCCGGGTTCAGGTTTTTTGAGGGAGACAAGTGACGTAGATTTGCCTGAAACTGCCCTCAACCCAGCACAACCGCAGATTTGACAACTGGAACTTTGGCCCACTGGCGGATTATGCCTTACGTATCCTCAAAAGAGACCCACGCATTATTAAAATGATGACCGATGAAGATTACTGGTTGGCCTGCCTCCTTGATCCTCGCTATAAAGGCAAATTGCAAAATATTATGCCACATGAGAACCTCGAACAAATATTAGCAACTAGTGTTGAGCATTCCGATACCGCAAGTATCAGGTATCGGCCGATACTTGCGGTATCGGAATTCCGATACCGAATTCCGATACTTCCCGCGTATCGGATACCGGAATCGGAAGTTCCCAGAATTCAAACTGCACGCAGCAGCCAATGAGGAATGAATGGAAGTGTGGGCACATCCTGTTTAGCATGGTGGGCATGTAAGTACTGGCAAGGCTGTGATTGGCTGCTGAAATGATGTCACTCTGCACTATAAAAAACGCTGCCGCCATTTTGCGCTCACTCTGCTGTGATTTCAGTTAGGGACAGGACGCTGTGTTCTAACTGAGGGCCAGTTGAGATAGCTAATTGCTTTATTTTGCTTTCCCAAGGCTAATTTAGCAAAACGCTGTGTGTTGTTCACTGTTCACCTTGCTCTTGCCTTGCAGCGCTGTTTTAACAGCGTTCTGCAAGGTCTCTGTGTGTGTGTGTGTGTGCAGCTCACTCTGTAGTCTGTGTGCAGCCATATACCCGGTTGTATTCAGCTCAGGGGGGGTTCACACTGCCTCACACAGTTCTATCCATTGTCCTTTTTTGCTTATAGTGCAGCCTGCTGCACATTTTTCTAAAATTTCCTATTAGTGTTTTTCCACCTGTCTCCAGCTAAATTGTGGAAAAACACTACATAGGATAACCTAGAGGGGGGTTTTTGGGCCTTGCAGCGCCGTTTACGGCTGTCTGCATGGTCTCCGTGTGAGCGCAGCTCGCCCTGTAGTCTGTGTGCAGCCACAGCCGGTTGTATTCAGATCAGGGTAAGTCACTGCCTCATACCATGAAAAAACTTTTCCTTTTTTTTCAAATAGTGCAGCCTGCAGAAAATTTTTCCAAAAATTTCCTATTAGTGTCTTTCCACCCGTCTCCAGCTAAATAGTGGAAAAACACTACATAGGATAACCTAGAGGAGGGTTTTTGGGCCTTGCAGCGCCGTTTACGGCTGTCTGCACGGTCTCCGTGTGAGCGCAGCTCGCCCTGTAGTCTGTGTGCAGCCACAGCCGGTTGGATTCAGCTCAGGGTGCGTTACTGCCTCATACCGTGAAAAAAATTTTCTTGTTTTTCAAATAGTGCAGCCTGCTGAAAATTTTTCCAAAAATTTCCTATTAGTGTCTTTCCACCCGTCTCCAGCTAAATAGTGGAAAAACACTACATAGGGTAACCTAGAGGAGGGTTTTTGGGCCTTGCAGCGCCGTTTACAGCTGTCTGCACGGTCTCCGTGTGAGCGCAGCTCGCCCTGTAGTCTGTGTGCAGCCACAGCCGGTTGGATTCAGCACAGGGTGCGTTACTGCCTCATACCGTGAAAAATTTTTTCTTTTTTTTCAAATAGTGCAGCCTGCTGAAAATTTTTCCAAAAATTTCCTATTAGTGTCTTTCCACCCGTCTCCAGCTAAATAGTGGAAAAACACTACATAGGATAACCTAGAGGAGGGTTTTTGGGCCTTGCAGCGCCGTTTACGGCTGTCTGCACGGTCTCCGTGTGAGCGCAGCTCGCCCTGTAGTCTGTGTGCAGCCACAGCCGGTTGGATTCAGCTCAGGGTGCGTTACTGCCTCATACCGTGAAAAAAATTTTCTTTTTTTTCAAATAGTGCAGCCTGCTGAAAATTTTTCCAAAAATTTCCTATTAGTGTCTTTCCACCCGTCTCCAGCTAAATAGTGGAAAAACACTACATAGGATAACCTAGAGGAGGGTTTTTGGGCCTTGCAGCGCCGTTTACGGCTGTCTGCACGGTCTCCGTGTGAGCGCAGCTCGCCCTGTAGTCTGTGTGCAGCCACAGCCGGTTGGATTCAGCACAGGGTGCGTTACTGCCTCATACCGTGAAAAAATTTTTCTTTTTTTTCAAATAGTGCAACCTGCTGAAAATTTTTCCCAAAATTTCCTATTAGTGTCTTTCCACCCGTCTCCAGCTAAATAGTGGAAAAACACTACATAGGATAACCTAGAGGAGGGTTTTTGGGCCTTGCAGCGCCGTTTACGGCTGTCTGCACGGTCTCCGTGTGAGCGCAGCTCGCCCTGTAGTCTGTGTGCAGCCACAGCCGGTTGGATTCAGCTCAGGGTGCGTTACTGCCTCATACCGTGAAAAAAAATTTCCTTTTTTTCAAATAGTGCAGCCTGTTGAAAATGTTTTAAAAAATGTCCTATTAGTGTCTTTCCAACCGTCTCCAGCTAAATAGTGGAAAAACACTACATAGGATAACCTAGAGGAGGGTTTTTGGGCCTTACAGCGCCGTTTACGGCTCTCTGCACGGTCCCCGTGTGAGTTAAACTCGCTCTGTAGTCCGATCTGCAGAAAAAAAAAAATTAAGTTCAGCAAACACCACTTAACACTTGTGTAGGCCACATTTTATAAATAATAAAGTCTAGTCCACACTTTACAACATTAGGGTTTCTTACACCTGTTAGGAGGAGCATTTCAGGAATAAGCACACTAAGGCCTTAGTACTTTTCTGCTTATCTTTATCTGTCAACAAAGATGAAGAGGGCAGGGAGTAAGGCACGTGGGCGTGGGCGCGGAGCAGGGAGAGGAGCAGGGAGAGGACGTGGTGATTCTGTGCCTGCTGCGGGCACCAGTGACTCATCATCACTCAGTTTCAGCAGGGAACAGTCCTTCATGCGCAGCTTTGTCGGAGAGCGCCGTGCACCGCTGCTGCGTGAAGATCAAATTGAAGCCGTTGTCGGATGGATGGCAGCTAAAGCATCGGCATCGACTTCAATTTGTGCCACATCCTCTCAGGCACAGACCACTGGAGAGCAGCCATCTGTCTCTTCACCACCTGCCAAATTGGCCAGGCAGTCAGAGAGCCCAGGACAGGAGCCGTCTCTACTTCTGTTCTCTGAATCTCTTGGCTTGGAAACAGGGGGCCAGCCAAGCAGCATTGGAGAAATGGAAGAAGAGGCAGTGTGCAGTGATGCCCAACAGCTTTGTCTCTCTGACTCTGAAGAGGCAGGTGGGCCAGTGGCTGCGGTGACCACAGCGCAGTACGCATCTGATGATGAAACTCAGGTGCCGCTTTCTGGTGCGTACTGTGCTGCCGAGACTACCCAAGAGGAGCAGTTGGTGGCAGAGGGTAGTGGAGATGATGAGGTCGTTGACCCATCGTGGCGTGAGGAACAGGAAGGTGGTGGGAGCAGCTCTGAGGAAGAGATTCCCCTTACGGGCCAAAGAGGGAGAGGGAGGGGGAAGACTGCGGAGCCTGTAGCCTCCACTTTGGCACCCGTTAGAAGCCTGTCTCTTTCAAAAGCCAAAAAGGGCGCTCCCAAGACTTGCAGTGCCTGGTCCTTTTTTGACACAGTTGCAGATGACATTTGTTTTGTCAAATGCAAGCTGTGTCACCAGAAAGTCAAAAGAGGTAAAAGTGTCAGCAACCTCAATACCACAAATATGTGGAAACATGTGCGGACCAGGCACGCGGTGGAGTTACAAAAACACACTGAAGACGTAGGCCAACTAACAGCGGCAGCTACCACCTCTTCAGCTCGTGTTACCTCCAGCTCACGCACAGCTGGTTTGGCATCCTCCCTGGATCGCCATGGAAGAACCTCTGGCACTGTTGTCCAGAGACCTAGTGTAATTCCACCCACAGCACCACATTCCCAGTCATCCTCACACTCCCAGTCTACTCTACAGCCATCGATAGAACAGGCATTGGAGAAAAGGCGGGCATTCTCGGCCAACCACCCCCGAGCACAGGCTCTGAATGCAGGCATTGCCAATCTTTTGTCCCTGGAAATGCTCTCATTCAGGCTGGTGGAGACTGACAGCTTCCGTGACTTGATGGCATTGGCAGTCCCACAGTACAAGGTGCCAAGCCGCTTTTACTTCAGCTGGCAAGCTGTCCCTGCCCTGCACAAGCATGTTGAGGGACACATAAAACACGCGCTACTGAACGCCGTCAGTAGCAAGGTCCACCTCACCACCGATGCGTGGACCAGTCAGCATGGACAGGGGCGATACATATCCCTCACTGCCCATTGGGTTAATGTTGTTGAGCCAGGTACAGATCGTGCGAGTGGCGCAGGACGTGTCCTGCCCACTCCAAGGATTGCAGGAATCCAGTCTGTACGCATTGACTCCTCCTCATACACAGGTTCCTCAGAATCATCGCTGCAGGAGCCATCACAGTCCACCTCCACATGGACCCGTGAACGTTTACCTATGACCGACATGAGCACAGCCGTGGCCAAACGTCAACAGGCCATCTTGAAACTAGTTTCATTGGGGAATCGAAGCCACACAGTGCAGGAGCTCTGGAATGCCATCAAGCAGGAGAGCGATGTGTGGTTTGTGCCAGCGAATCTCCAGTCAGGCATGGTAGTGTGTGACAATGGCCGAAATCTGGTGGCAGCTTTGGCCCTTGGCAACCTCACTCACATCCCATGTCTGGCACATGTGCTCAATTTGGTTGTGCAGAGTTTTTTGAGGGACTATCCTGATCTTGATGCACTGCTGCACAAGGTCCGCCTAGAGTGTGCTCACTTGCGGCGTTCCAGCTTGGCAAGATCCCGCATTGCTGCTCTGCAGCGCCGATTCCGCCTTCCGGAACACCGCATCACATGTGACCTACCTACCAGGTGGAATTCCACGTTACATATGTTGGAGCGGTTGTGTGAGCAGCAGCAAGCAGTAATGGAGTACCAGCTGCATCAGGCGCTAAAAAGTCGCAGTCAGCACCGATCAGACTTCACAACCACAGAGTGGGCCACTATGAAGGACGTCTGCCAGGTTTTGCGTCCTTTTGATTATTCCACGCGGATGGCAAGTGCAGATGATGCACTAGTCAGCATGAATGTCCCCCTTATCTGCCTGCTTCAGCAAACTTTGCAAGTGTTAAGGGATGATGTTGTGGAAGAGGTGGAGGATGAGGAGTCACCTTTTCCATCAGCTTCTGGAGAGTCAGCGCCACGTGGTTCCTCACAAAGGGGTACGCAGGGTACACTTTGTGAGGAGGATGAGGAGGAGTCAATGGAGGAGGAAGAGCTCCGTCCAGAGGAGGGAGTGACACAATTGTCCAGTGGTCAATGTGTACAGCGAGGGTGGGGTGATGACGAGCGGGCAGAGATCATGTCTCAAGCAGGGGACAGCGTTTCTGGGCCAGTTGGCAGTCTGCAGCACATGGTGGATTTCATGCTGCAGTGCCTGAGAAACGACCGCCACATCGACCACATTCTCAACATGCCTGATTATTGGGTGTTCACCCTCCTCGATCCTCGCTACCGGGACAACATCCAAAACCTCATCCCAGCGTTGACCCTTGAGCGTAAAATGTGGGAGTACCACGACACACTGGTGAATTCCATCATCTTCTCCAGTCCAACTGAGAGGAGTGCTGCTAGTGCTTTACAAAGCAGCTCAGTGCGTCGAGGCAGTGGGGGAGGCTCTGCACAAAGAGGGAGCAGAAGCAGTGCCTCTGCCCAAGGCAAGCCCAGTATGGCACAACTGTGGCAAACTTTTGTGTGCCCGCCCCAAATGTCTACACCATCACCGGTGGCTCCAGTCAGCAGGAGGCAACGGTTCCGTCAGATGATGACAGACTACATGGCTTGCCCTCTTAGTGTACTCCCAGACGGCTCTTCCCCGTTCAAGTTTTGGGTCTCTAAGCTGGATACATGGCCAGAGCTAAGCCAGTATGCATTGGAGGTGCTGGCTTGCCCTGCGGCTAGTGTCTTATCGGAACGTGTCTTTAGTGCCGCAGGTGGTGTACTAACAGACCGTCGCATGCAACTATCCTCCGATAACGTTGACCAGCTTACTTTCCTGAAAATGAACCAGGCCTGGATCTCGCAGGAATTTGCCACTCCTCTGCCTGATTAAGTAATTGGGTGTCATCCAGGTCTCCTGATGTGTTCATCTTTCTACCACCTGAACTGCTATTCCTGGGCTCCAACACCGCCAGTTGCGGCTCAGAAGTGCAGGCTGCACAGTCAAAACATATGACCCAGTGTTATTGGGTTTCAGTAACGCCAGCTGATCCCCAGCTGTGTAGCCGGCAATGTGTCCTGCGACCGCCACGCTGGCACAACAACCTAAATGTAAGGGAACCTGTCCCCCCCCCCCGGCGTTTGTTACTGAAAGAGGCATCTTGTGCAGCAGTAATGTTGCACAAGGAAAAGGTAGCTCTTTTAGTTTAGCTATTTGCACACGCAGAACTTAACACTTATAAAATGTGTTCACTGATACCGTTATACCGTCCCGGAGCTGGGACTTTCCTTCATAATGTGACGCAGCACAGCCGTCATTCCTACCCCCTTGGTGCCATGCGCTGCCTCCTCAGAGTTGTTTTAAGCTGTCACAGAGCCTGCGCTGTTCTGTTATCCCTTGGCCATGGCCAATTTGCGCTGCCTGTCTTCTGACATAATTTGGTGTCAGGCTGGCTGCTCCTGTGCGCCCGCGCTGCCCGAGAAACCGCCTCGCAGTGTCTTCTGATTGAATCACACTGCGAGCCTGGGATCCATGGGCATGCGCAGTGCACATCTTCACCTCGGCCTCTCGCTCCTCTCCCTCCGCCTTCTTTAGACTGTGCGCTGTCAGCTGATCCCTAATAGCATACCACGGCCGTGACGCCGCACAGTCTGAAGAAGAGGGAAGGAGGGGAGTGAGAGGCGAGGATATGCACTGTGCATGCCCATGGATCCAAGGCCCGCAGTGGGATTACATTAGACAACACTGCGAGGTGAGATCTGGAGCAGCGTGGACGCACAGGCACTGAAAGCCTGACACCAAATTATGTCAGAAGACAGGCAGCGCTAATTGGGCATGGCCAAGGGATAACAGACCAGCGCAGGCTCCGTGAAAGCTTAAAATAACGCTGAGGAGGCAGCGCACGGTGTTGTGAATTCTGTTGTCGGGCTCCCTCCTGTGGTCATGAATGGTACTTCGGCTGGTTCTGTCCATGGACTTCCTCTGGTGGGTGTTTCTGAGTTTCCTTTCACAGGTGACAAGGTTAATTTGTTAGCTGCTGCTCTATTTAACTCCACTTAGATCTTTGCTCCACGCCACCTGTCAATGTTCCAGTATTGGTCTAGTTCACTCCTGGATCGTTCTTGTGACCTGTCTTCCCATCAGAAGCTAAGTTCCAGCTTGTATTTCTTTGGTTTGCTATTTTTCTGTCCAGCTTGCTATTTAATTTGTTGTCTTGCTTGCTGGAAGCTCTGGGACGCAGAGGGAGCGCCTCCGCACCGTGAGTCGGTGCGGAGGGTCTTTTTGCGCCCTCTGCGTGGTCTTTTGTAGGTTTTTGTGCTGACCGCAAAGTAACCTTTCCTATCCTCGGTCTGTTCAGTAAGTCGGACCTCACTTTGCTTAATCTATTTCATCTCTGTGTTTGTATTTTCATCTTTACTCACAGTCATTATATGTGGGGGGCTGCCTTTTCCTTTGGGGAATTTCTCTGAGGCAAGGTAGGCTTTATTTTTCTATCTTCAGGGCTAGCTAGTTTCTTAGGCTGTGCCGAGTTGCATAGGGAGCGTTAGGCGCAATCCACGGCTATTTCTAGTGTGGTTGATAGGTTTAGGGTTTGCAGTCAGCAGAGTTCCCACGTCCCAGAGCTCGTCCTTTATTATCAGTATCTATCAGGTCATTCCGTGTGCTCTTACCACCAGGTCCATTATTGTCCTGACCACCAGGTCATAACAGTACAGGTGGCCCAAAGTACTAATGCATCTCAATAGAGGGATAAGAGAAGTTCTGAGACCATTTTTTTTTTCTTTGCAGTGTGTTTTGTCTCTATTTTCCCCTTTACCTCTGGGTGGTTCAGGACACTGGTGTAAACATGGACATTCAAGTTCTGTCCTCTTGGATGGATAATCTCACTACAAGGATACAAAACATTCAAGATTTTGTGGTTCAGAATCCGATGTCCGAGCCTAGGATTCCTATTCCTGATTTGTTTTTTGGTGATAGATCTAAGTTCTTGAATTTCAGAAATAATTGTAAATTGTTTCTTGCCTTGAAACCTCGCTCCTCAGGTGACCCTGTTCAACAAGTAAAGATCATTATTTCTTTGTTACGTGGTGACCCTCAAGACTGGGCATTTTCCCTTGCGCCAGGAGATCCGCATTGCGTGAAGTTGATGCGTTTTTCCTGGCGCTTGGATTGCTTTATGACGAACCTAATTCGGTGGATCAGGCAGAGAAAATCTTGCTGGCTCTGTGTCAGGGTCAGGATGTAGCGGAGATATATTGTCAGAAGTTTAGAAAGTGGTCTGTGCTCACTCAGTGGAATGAATGTGCCCTGGCAGCAATCTTCAGAAAGGGTCTCTCTGAAGCCCTTAAGGATGTCATGGTGGGGTTTCCCATGCCTGCTGGTCTGAATGAGTCTATGTCCTTGGCCATTCAGATCGATCGACGCTTGCGTGAGCGTAAAGCTGTGCACCATTTGGCGGTACTATCTGAGCATGGGCCTGAGCCTATGCAATGTGATAGGACTTTGACCAGAGCTGAACGGCAAGAACACAGACGTCGGAATGGGCTATGTTTTTACTGTGGTGATTCCACTCATGCTATCTCCGATTGTCATAAGCGCACTAAGCGGTTCGCTAGGTCTGCCACAATTGGTACGGTACAGTCTAAATTTCTATTGTCTGTTACTCTGATTTGCTCTTTGTCATCCTATTCTGTTATGGCATTTGTGGATTCAGGCGCTGCCCTGAATTTGATGGACTTGGAGTATGCTAGGCGCTGTGGTTTTTTCTTGGAGCCCTTGCAGTATCCTATTCCATTGAGAGGAATTGATGCTACGCCTTTGGCCAAGAATAAGCCTCAGTATTGGACCCAATTGACCATGTGGATGGCTCCTGCAGATCAGGAGGATGTCCGCTTTCTGGTGTTGCATAATCTGCATGATGTGGTCGTTTTGGGGTTGCCATGGCTACAGGTTCATAATCCAGTATTCCGATAGCGATAGAAAGCAGAGGGTGGTTATAAATGGTATAGTCTCTAACTGGGTCGAAGTGACCAGTGGGGTACCGCAGGGGTCGGTATTGGGACCTGTTCTCTTCAACATATTCATTAATGATCTGGTAGAAGGTTTACACAGTAAAATATCGATATTTGCAGATGATACAAAACTATGTAAAGCAGTTAATACAAGAGAAGATAGTATTCTGCTACAGATGGATCTGGATAAGTTGGAAACTTGGGCTGAAAGGTGGCAGATGAGGTTTAACAATGATAAATGTAAGGTTATACACATGGGAAGAGGGAATCAATATCACCATTACACACTGAACGGGAAACCACTGGGTAAATCTGACAGGGAGAAGGACTTGGGGATCCTAGTTAATGATAAACTTACCTGGAGCAGCCAGTGCCAGGCAGCAGCTGCCAAGGCAAACAGGATCATGGGGTGCATTAAAAGAGGTCTGGATACACATGATGAGAGCATTATACTGCCTCTGTACAAATCCCTAGTTAGACCGCACATGGAGTACTGTGTCCAGTTTTGGGCACCGGTGCTCAGGAAGGATATAATGGAACTAGAGAGAGTACAAAGGAGGGCAACAAAATTAATAAAGGGGATGGGAGAACTACAATACCCAGATAGATTAGCGAAATTAGGATTATTTAGTCTAGAAAAAAGACGACTGAGGGGCGATCTAATAACCATGTATAAGTATATAAGGGGACAATACAAATATCTCGCTGAGGATCTGTTTATACCAAGGAAGGTGACGGGCACAAGGGGGCATTCTTTGCGTCTGGAGGAGAGAAGGTTTTTCCACCAACATAGAAGAGGATTCTTTACTGTTAGGGCAGTGAGAATCTGGAATTGCTTGCCTGAGGAGGTGGTGATGGCGAACTCAGTCGAGGGGTTCAAGAGAGGCCTGGATGTCTTCCTGGAGCAGAACAATATTGTATCATACAATTATTAGGTTCTGTAGAAGGACGTAGATCTGGGTATTTATTATGATGGAATATAGGCTGAACTGGATGGACAAATGTCTTTTTTCGGCCTTACTAACTATGTTACTATGTTACTATGTTACACTGGGGCAACGCATCCGTGTTCCAGCACCGCCAGCTGGTTCTTGGCAGTGTTTTTGTCACGGGTACTCCCTCGTGCCCAGCCTGGTTCCAGCTGTTTCCGGGTAGTGTCAAGCTCACTGAGACGCCTATGCTTGCCCCGTCGTGTTGCGGTCAGGTTAGCCAACTCCAGGGTGCCTCCAGTTTAGGAGCTTCCTATGTGGGCTGCATGAATTGGCAGTCAAGGCTGGTTCTGTAGTGCCAGTAGGCCAAGCTCCCCCTGTAGGTCTGTTGGGGTTCGGTAACTGCGGCTGCCTCGCGGCCTAGCTGTTCTCCCCTTTCCTGTGGACCTTCTGGTCCACCACCTGGCTCCAGCACCATCAGCTGGTTCCGGGCAGAGCCTTTGGCTTTGGTGCCCCCTCCTGGGTATCCGAGTTTCACCAACGCCAGGCGGTCATTGGTAGTGCTTTTAAGCGCGGACACCTACAGCTTAGTAACCGGGTTCCAGCACCGACAGCTGGTCCTCGGTGCCATTGGCTCTTGCACACTGGGGCAACGCATCCGTGTTCCAGCACCACCAGCTGGTTCTTGGCAGTGTATTTGTCACGGGTACTCCCTCGTGCCCAGCCTGGTTCCAGCACCGTCAGCTGTTTCCGGGTAGTGTCAAGCTCACTGAGACGCCTATGCTTGCCCCGTCGTGTTGCGGTCAGGTTAGCCAACTCCAGGGTGCCTCCAGTTTAGGAGCTTCCTATGTGGGCTGCGTGAATTGGCAGTCAAGGCTGGTTCTGTAGTGCCAGTAGGCCAAGCTCCCCCTGTAGGTCTGTTGGGGTTCGGTAACTGCGGCTGCCTCGCGGCCTAGCTGTTCTCCCCTCTCCTGTGGACCTCCTGGTCCACCACCTGGTTCCAGCACCGTCAGCTGGTTCCGGGAAGAGCCTTTGGCTTAGGTGCCTCCTCCTGGGTATCCAAGTTCTGCCAACGCCAGGCGGTCCTTGGTAGTGCTTTTAAGCACGGGCACCTACAGCTTAGTAACCGGGTTCCAGCACCGTCAGCTGGTCCTCGGTGCCATTGGCTCTTGCACACTGGGGCAACGCATCCATGTTCCAGCACCGCCAGCTGGTTCTCGGCAGTGTTTTTGTCACGGGTACTCCCTCGTGCCCAGCCTGGTTCCAGCACCATCAGCTGTTTCCGGGTAGTGTCAAGCTCAATGAGATGCCTATGCTTGCCCCGTCGTGTTGCGGTCGGGTTAGCCAACTCCAGGGTGCCTCCAGTTTAGGAGCTTCCTATGTGGGCTGCATGAATTGGCAGTCAAGGCTGGTTCCGTAGTGCCAGTAGGCCAAGCTCCCCCTGTAGGACTGTTGGGGTTCGGTAACTGCGGCTGCCTCGCGGCCTAGCTGTTCTCCCCTCTCCTGTGGACCTTCTGGTCCACCACCTGGTTCCAGCACCGTCAGCTGGTTCCGGGCAGAGCCTTTGGCTTAGGTGCCTCCTACTGGGTTTCCGAGTTCCGCCAACACCAGGCGGTCCTTGGTAGTGCTTTTAAGCGCGTGCACCTACAGCTTAGTAACCGGGTTCCAGCACCGTCAGCTGGTCCTCGGTGCCATTGGCTCTTGCACACTGGGGCAACGCATCCGTGTTCTAGCACCGCCAGCTGGTTCTCGGCAGTGTTTTTGTCATGGGTACTCCCTCGTGCCCAGCCTGGTTCCAGCACCGTCAGCTGTTTCCGGGTAGTGTCAAGCTCACTGAGACGCCTATGCTTGCCCCGTCGTGGTGCGGTTGGGTTAGCCAACTCCAGGGTGACTCCAGTTTAGGAGCTTCCTATGTGGGCTGCGTGAATTGGCAGTCAAGGCTGGTTCTGTAGTGCCAGTAGGCCAAGCTTCCCCTGTAGGACTGTTGGGGTTCGGTAACTGCGGCTGCCTCGCGGCCTAGCTGTTCTCTCCTCTCCTGTGGACCTTCTGGTCCACATCCTGGTTCCAGCACCGTCAGCTGGTTCTCGGCAGTGTCTTTTGCTCTTGTACCTTCTGCTCCCCATCCTGGTTCCAGTACCGTCAGCTGGTTCCGGGCAGAGCCTTTGGCTTAGGTGCCTCCTTCTGGGTATCCAAGTTCCACCATCGTCAGGTGGTCCTTGGTAGTGCTTTCAGGCATGGGTACCTCCTGCTTAGTAACCGGGTTCCAGTAACGTCAGCTGGTCCTCGGTAGTTCCATTGGCTCTTGGACCTTCGGCTACCCATCCGAGTTCCAGTACCGTCAGCTGGTTCTCGGCAGTGTCTTTTGCTCTTGTACCTTCTGCTCCCCATCCTGGTTCCAGTAACGTCAGCTGGTTCCGGGCAGAGCCTTTGGCTTAGGTGCCTCCTTCTGGGTATCCGAGTTCCGCCAACGTCAGGCGGTCCTTGGTAGTGCTTTTTAGCACGGGTACCTCCTGCTTAGTAACCGGGTTCCAGTAACGTCAGCTGGTCCTTGGTAGTTCCATAGGCTCTTGAACCTTCGGGTAGCCATCCGAGTTCCAGTTCCATCAGCTGGTTCTTGGCATTTTCTCAGCCTTCTTGTACCTTGTGCTACATTTCCAAGTTGAAGATCCTAAAGTCGACGACCCGGAAGACCACCCCTAAGATGACGACGACACCAGAGACGACAACCAGTGAGATGACGACGACCCTGGAGATGACGACCCTGAAGACCACCCCGATGACGACGACGACGACGGCGGAGACGACGATGGCGGAGATGATGACAGCGGAGACGACGACCCTGGAGACGACGACATGGAAGACCGAGAAGCAGAAGAACAAGAGGCTGCAGAACAAAGAGCAGAAGAACATTAAGCATAACACTTAATATCAGAGCAAAAGATATTATCTAAATTATATGCAGAAGAAGACTAAGCAGTGTATGGGGGTGAGTCCGTTCATCCTCGTGGTGCCCCTGGATAAAGCCTGATGCTGCAGGCCAAACTGAACGCGGACAAATGTAACTTTTGTGACAGGCAGAACGGAAGGTGTAATCTTCAAACTTTTATAGATAACAACTACGGGAATGCCTGTCACAAATGAGAATATGATGAAGAAGTAGAATAGGAAGAATAATAACAGTTGAATAAAATGAATATGTAGAATAGGAAGAATAATAATAGTTGAATAAAATGAATATGAAGAATGTAATAAAGAAAAAATAGGTAGAAGATGAAGAAGAAGATGAATAAGGTGAAGAAGAAGTTGATGTCATAGATGCTGATGATGATGAAGATGAAAGTGTGGGAAAAGGAAAAAAAAAGAAGGGGAAGGGCGTGGAATAGTGAAACATCAATATCTGACAAAATTAAAAAAAAATTACATAGTCAATATCTTTGTCACTCCGAACGTCTTTAAAAAAAATCATGCTATTCTATTTGATTGGGCTAAACCTCTATGCCTTCAATGTCTCCGCCACCTCCCCAAATACATCCGGCATTATTCTTAGTTGTTTTCCTTCATGTAGAATGAACCTACAAGGAAAGAAAGGGTTTATTTTAATTCCGATATTTTGGTCCCATTGTCTTGGGATTGGGTATCGGTATCGGTGATATCCGATATTTTTTGAATATCGGCCGATCCAATCCGATACCGATACTAGAACGTTTGATTCAGGCATTCCCAGCACACAGCGCCGGTGATGGTTCTCACACGAGCTACAGGGGGCAACAGGGCAGAGGTGTTAGAGGTGCACAAATCAGAAGTGGCGTTGGACAGAGGGGTTTTCTGACCAGGTTGTGGAGTGATTTCGCAATGACTGCAGACAGGACAGGTACTGCAGCATCAATTCAAAGTGACAGGAGACAACATTTGTCCAGTATGGTTACTAACTATTTTTCATCCCTTGTCGATGTTCTCCCACAACCGTCATACCCATTTGATTACTGGGCATCCAAAATAGACACCTGGCCTGAATTGGCAGAGTATGCATTGCAGGAGCTTGCTTGCCCAGCAGCTAGTGTGCTATCAGAAAGAGTATTCAGTGCTGCTGGTTCAATATTGACGGAAAAAAAAACTCGTCTGGCTACCCAAAATGTTGATGATCTAACCTTCATTAAAATGAACCACTCATGGATTTCAAACTATTTTGCCTCACTTTTCCCGGCTGACATCTAGCTTTCCTATAAAAAGGTCTTGCTTGTGGACTGGTCTTACTGACTGTTCCAATCTCTTAATTTGCAACAGCTGTTTGTCCAGCATACGACATGTTTACACCTCCCTAAATGCGCTGACTCCCCCCACGGGGCCGTGGTCTCGCCACTTGGTGCAAGCACCCGTGAGAGTGCCGTTTGTCTGAAGAGGTGGTTGTGCACGCTTTTGGTTGACGGCACTGCCACTGGGTCCCTCATAGTACAATAAAGTGTCTCTGGCGGTGGTGGCGCGCACCCAATGTCAGACACACCGTTGTAACATGAGGGGCCCTGGGCCTGTACCACCGGCCACTAGAGAGTTTCCCCCCCAGCTCAAACAGTGCTCTACCACTTGCAAAATTATCTCTCACAGCTCCACCAATGTTTAGTCTATGCGCTGACATCCTTCAATGCCTGGCACTGACAATAACAAATTGTTGACATGTATGATGCTAGTTAAAAGAGTCAGGGTCAGTGTCCTATATTGACACCAGTAAATACTTAGCACCAAATTACTATGTCTGAAACTCAGCAGAGGAGCCCACCCCTGTACCTAAGTATGCCACCCTTTTTTGGGGGGTTTTGTTGTTTTGCGAGACATTAACATCTATTTATTTTTTAGGAATACTAGCTGTGTCAGACACTCCTACCAATCATCCTCCGCTGACCACACCAATGCTGCCTGCGTACCCCTGCAAGATAATTTAACCCCTTCATGACCCAGCCTATTTTGACCTTAAAGACCTTGCCGTTTTTTTGCAATTCTGACCAGTGTCCCTTTATGAGGTAATAACTCAGGAACTCTTCAACGGATCCTAGCGGTTCTGAGATTGTTTTTTCGTGACATATTGGGCTTCATGTTAGTGGTAAATTTAGGTCAATAAATTCTGCGCTTATTTGTGAAAAAAACGGAAATTTGGCGAAAATTTTGAAAATTTCGCAATTTTCACATTTTGAATTTTTATTCTGTTAAACCAGAGAGTTATGTGACACAAATTAGTTAATAAATAACATTTCCCACAAGTATACTTTACATCAGCACAATTTTGGAAACAAATTTTTTTTTTGCTAGGAAGTTATAAGGGTTAAAATTTGACCAGCGATTTCTCATTTTTACAACGAAATTTACAAAACAATTTTTTTTAGGGACCACCTCACATTTGAAGTCAGTTTGAGGGGTCTATATGGCTGAAAATACCCAAAAGTGACACCATTCTAAAAACTGCACCCCTCAAGGTACTCAAAACCACATTCAAGAAGTTTATTAACCCTTCAGGTACTTCACAGCAGCAGAAGCAACATGGAAGGAAAAAATGAACATTTCACTTTTTAGTCACAAAAATTATCTTTTAGCAACAATTTTTTTATTTTCCCAATGGTAAAAGGAGAAACTGAACCACGAAAGTTGTTGTCCAATTTGTCCTGAGTACGCTGGTACCTCACATGTGGGGGTAAACCACTCTTTAGGCGCACGGCAGGGCTTGGAAGGGAAGGAGCGCCATTTGACTTTTTGAATGAAAAATTGGCTCCACTCTTTAGCGGACACCATGTCACGTTTGGAGAGCCCACGTGTGCCTAAAAATTGGAGCTCCCCCACAAGTGACCCTATTTTGGAAACTAGACGCCCCAAGGAACTTATCTAGATGCCTAGTGAGCACTTTGAACCCCCAGGTGCTTCACAAATTGATCCATAAAAATGAAAAAGTACTTTTTTTTCACAAAAAAATTCTTTTAGCCTCTACTTTTTCATTTTCACATGGGCAACAGGATAAAACGGATCTTAAAATTTGTTGGGCAATTTCTCCTGAGTACACTGATACCTCACATATGGGGGTAAACCACTTTTTGGGCACATGGTAAGGCTCGGAAGGGAAGGAGCGCCATTTGACTTTTTGAATGATAAATTATCTCCATCGTTAGCGGACACCATGTCGCGTTTAGAGAGCCCCTGTGTGCCTAAACATTGGAGCTCCCCCACAAGTGACCCCATTTTGGAAACTAGACCCCCCAAGGAACATATCTAGAGGCCTAGTGAGCACTTTAAACCCTCAGGTGCTTCACGAATTGATCTGTAAAAATGAAAAAGTATTTTTTTTCACAAAAAAATTCTTTTCGCCTCAATTTTTTCATTTTCACATGGGCAATAGGATAAAATGGATCCTAAAATTTGTTGGGCAATTTCTCCCGAGTACGCCGATACCTCATATGTGGGGGTAAACCACTGTTTGGGCACACGGCAGGGCTCGGAAGGGAAGGCGCGCCATTTGACTTTTTGAATGGAAAATTAGCTCCAATTGTTAGCGGACACCATGTCGCGTTTAGAGAGCCCCTGTGTGCCTAAACATTAGAGCTCCCCCACAAGTGACCCCATTTTGGAAATTAGACCCCCCAAGGAACTTATCTAGATGCATATTGAGCACTTTAAACCCCCAAGTGCTTCACAGAAGTTTATAACGCAGAGCCATGAAAATAAAAAATAATTTTTCTTTCCTCAAAAATGATATTTTAGCCTGGAATTTCCTATTTTGCCAAGGGTAATAGGAGAAATTGGACCCCAAATGTTGTTGTCCAGTTTGTCCTGAGTACGCTGATATCCCATATGTGGGGGTAAACCACTGTTTGGGCGCACGGCAGGGCTCGGAAGGGAAGGCACGCCATTTGGCTTTTTAAATGGAAAATTAGCTCCAATCATTAGCGGACACCATGTCACGTTTGGAGAGCCCCTGTGTGTCTAAACATTGGAGATCCCCCACAAATGACCCCATTTTGGAAACTATACCCCCAAAGGAACTAATCTAGATGTGTGTTGAGGACTTTGAACCCCCAAGTGCTTCACGGAAGTTTATAACGCAGAGCCATGAAAATAAAAAAAAATTTTTTCTAAAAAATGATTTTTAGCCTGCAATTTTTTATTTTCCCAAGGGTAACAGGAGAAATTTGACCCCAAAAGTTGTTGTCCAGTTTCTCCTGAGTACGCTGATACCCCATATGTGGGGGTAAACCACTGTTTGGGGATATGTCGGGGCTCGGAAGTGAAATAGTGCAGACTTTGATGGAATGCTCTGCAGGCGTCACGTTGCTTTTGCAGAGCCCCTGATGTGGCTAAACAGTAGAAACCCCCAACAAGTGACCCCATTTTGGAAACTAGACCCCGAAAGGAACTTATCTAGATGTGTGGGGAGCACTTTGAACCCCCAAGTGCTTCACAGAAGTTTATAATGCAGAGCCGTGAAAATAATAAACACGTTTTCTTTCCTCAAAAATAATTATTTAGCCCAGAATTTTTTAATTTTCCCAAGGGTAACAGGAGAAATTTGACCCCAATATTTGTTGTCCAATTTCTCCTGAGTACGGTGATACCCCATATGTGGGGGTAAACCACTGTTTGGGCACACGTCGAGGCTCAGAAGGGAAGTAGTGACTTTTGAAATGCAGACTTTGATGGAATGGTCTGCGGGCATCACGTTGCGTTTGCAGAGCCCCTGGTGTGCCTAAACTGTAGAAACCCCCCACAAGTGACCATATTTTAGAAACTAGACCCCCCAAGGAACTTATCTAGATATGTTTTGAGCACTTTGAACCCCCAAGTGCTTCACAGACGTTTACAACGCAGAGCCATGAAAATAAAAAATCATTTTTCTTTCCTCAAAAATGATGTTTTAGCAAGCATTTTTTTATTTTCACAAGGGTAACAGGAGAAATTGGACCCCAGTAATTGTTACGCAGTTTGTCCTGAGTACACTGATACCCCATATGTGGGGGTAAATTACTGTTTGGGCGCACGTCGGGGCTCGGAAGTGAGGGAGCACCATTTGACTTTTTGAATACAAGATTGGCTGGAATCAATGGTGGCGCCATGTTGCGTTTGGAGACCCCTGATGTGCCTAAACAGTGGAAACCCCTCAATTCTACCTCCAACACTAACCCCCCCACACCCCTAACCCTAATCCCAACTGTAGCCATAACCCTAATCACAACCCTAACCACAACCCTAATTCCAACCCTAACCCTAAGGCTATGTGCCCACGTTGTGGATTCGTGTGAGATTTTTCAGCATCATTTTTGAAAAATCCGTGGGTAAAAGGCACTGCGTTTTACCTGCGGATTTACCGTGGATTTCCAGTGTTTTTTGTGCGGATTTCACCTGTGGATTCCTATTGAGGAACAGGTGTAAAACGCTGCGGAATCCGCACAAAGAATTGACATGCTGCGGAAAATACAACGCAGCGTTTCCGCGCTGTATTTTCCGCACCATGGGCACAGCGAATTTGGTTTTCCGTAGGTTTACTTGGTACTGTAAACCTGATGGAACTCTGCCTCGAATCCGCAGTGGCCAATCTGCTGCGGATCCGCAGCCAAATCCGCACCGTGTGCACATAGCCTAATTCTAAAGGTATGTGCACACGCTGCGGAAAATGCTGCGGATCCGCAGCAGTTTCCCATGAGTTTACAGTTCAATGTAAACCTATGGGAAACAAAAATTGCTGTACACATGCTGCGGAAAAACTGCACGGAAACGCAGGGGTTTACATTCTGCAGCATGTCACTTCTTTCTGCGGATTCCGCAGCGGTTTTACAACTGCTCCAATAGAAAATCGCAGTTGTAAAACCGCAGTGAAATGCGCAGAAAAACCGCTGTAAATCCGCCATAAATCCGCAGCGGTTTAGCACTGCGGATTTATCAAATCTGCAGCGGAAAAATCCGCAGAGGAACAGAATACGTGTGCACATACCCTAACCCTAACCCTATTCTAACCTTAGTGCAAAAAAAAAAAAAATTCTTTATTTTTTTATTGTCCCTACCTATGGGGGTGACAAAGGGGGGGGGGTCATTTATTATTTTTTTTATTTTGATCACTGTGATAGATTATATCTCAGTGATAAAAATGCACTTTGTAATGAATCTGCCATCTGCCATTTTGGAAGATGGCGGCGCCCAGGGAGAAGACAGACGGACCCCGGCAGGATCAGTAAGTATGATGGGGTGGGGGGGAACACGGGGGGGGGGGATCGGAGCATGGGGGGTGGATCGGAGCGCGGGGGTGGAACGGAGCACAGGGGGTGGAACGGAGCACGTGGGGGGGAGGATCGGAGCATGGGGGGGTGGATCGGAGCACGGGGGTGGATCGGAGTGCAGGGGGGTTGGATCAGAGCATGGAGGGGTGATTGGAGCACGGGGGGAGCGGACAAGAGCACGGGGGAGCGGAGCACAGGACGGAGCGGTGCATAGCACTGATCGGAGGACTGGGGGGGCGGGGCATATTAGTGTTTCCAGCCATGGCCGATGATATTGCAGCATCGGCCATGGCTGGATTGTAATATATCACCAGTTTTAATTGGTGAAATATTACAAATCGCTCTGATTGGCAGTTTCACTTTCAACAGCCAATCAGAGCGATTGTAGCCACGGGGGGGTGAAGCCACCCCCCCCTTGGGCTAAATTACCACTCCCCCTGTCCCTGCAGATCGGGTGAAATTAGAGTTAACCCTTTCACTGGATCTGCAGGGACGCGATCTTTCCATGACACCACATAGGCGTCACAGGTCGGATTGGCACCGTCAAAGGTCGGGAAGGGGTTAAACAGTTTTTATCCTATTTTTTAAAATTTTAGGCCTACTAAGTCTGTCTGCGGTCCCTCCTTCCATTTGTCCTCCGCTGAGCACACCAATGCCAACAGTGTACCCATGTAACTTTTTTCAACCTGCAGTGAGCCTACTTTGTGATGTAAGGCCTACTAGCAGTGTCTGTCTGCGCCACTTAATACAGCTGTCCTCCTCTTAAAAAAAAAAAAAAAGGCTGGTTTTCAGCCTGTCAGAATTATAAAACTGCATTGGGGCCAAAAGTTTCGTTGTGGTCTACAAATTGAGTCTTCCGCTCCAAGGTGTTCTCTCTGTTGCCTCTCCCTCGCTTCTATCTTGAAGCTCTTGTTAAGTAGTTGTTAAAACAACACTGCATTAGGCCTACAAGTTGGGTCTGGGTTCTACAAATGGTGTCTTCTGCTCCAAGGTGTTCTCCAGGTTGTCACATAATCGAAGCTGCATAGAGCCTATTTTGTTATTTTAGGCCTACTAAGTCTGTCTGTGGTCCCTCCTTCCAATAGTCCTCCACTGACCACACCAATGCTGCCTCTGTACCCCTGGAACCTATTTAAAAGTGCATAGAGCCTACTTTTGTTATTTTAGGCCTACTAAGTGTTTCTGCGGTCCCTCCTTCCAATTGTCCTCCACTGAGCACACCAATGCAGACCGTGTACCCATGTAACCTTTTTTAAACCTGCGTCGAGCCAACTTTGTGGTGTAAGGCCTACTAACAGTGTCTGGCAGCGCCACTCAATACAGCTGTCCTCTTTAAAAAAATTACCTGCAATTATCAGGTTTTCTGTAGTGTTGAGCGATACCGTCCGATACTTGAAAGTATCGGTATCGGATAGTATCGGCCGATACCCGAAAAGTATCGGATATCGCCGATACCGATATCCGATACCAATACAAGTCAATGGGACACCAAGTATCGGAAGGTATCCTGATGGTTCCCAGGGTCTGAAGGAGAGGAAACTCTCCTTCAGGCCCTGGGATCCATATTAATGTGTAAAATAAAGAATTAAAATAAAAAATATTGATATATTCACCTCTCCGGCGGCCCCTGGACATCAGCGCGGGTAACCGGCAGGCTTCTTTGTAAATAATGCGCGCGTTTAGGACCTGAGGAATGACGTCGCGGCTTCTGATTGGTCGCGTGCCGCCCATGTGACTGCCACGCGACCAATCAGAAGCTGCGACGTCATTCCTCAGGTCCTAAATTCCTAGAATGAGGAGTTTAGTGCCTGAGAATGACGTCGCGGCTTCTGATTGGTCGCGTGGCGGTCACATGGGCGGCACGCGATCAATCAGAAGCCGCGACGTCATTCCTCAGGTCCTAAACGCGCTCATTCTAGGAATTTAAGACCTGAGGAATGACGTCGTGGCTTCTGATTGGTCGCGTGGCGGTCACATGGGCGGCACGCGACCAATCAGAAGCCGCGACGTCATTCCTCAGGTCCTAAACGCGCGCATTTTAAACAAAGAAGCCTGCCGGTTACCCGCAGTGATGTCCAGGGGCCGCCGGAGAGGTGAATATATCAATATTTTTTATTTTAATTCTTTATTTTACACCTCACTATGGATCCGATACCGATACCCGATACCACAAAAGTATCGGATCTCGGTATCGGAATTCCAATACCGCAAGTATCGGCCGATACCCGATACTTGCGGTATCGGAATGCTCAACACTAGTTTTCAGCCTATCGGAATTTAACAACTGCAATGGGGCTACTAGTTTGGTTGGGGCCTACTAACAGTGTCTGCCACTCCAAGGTGTTCTCCTGGTTGCCTTTCCTGAGCTTCTATCTTCAGGCTCTTGTTAAATAGTTGTTAAATGGAACAACTGCATTTGGCCTACTGGTTGGTTTGGGGCCTACTAACGGTTTCTGCCGCTCCTTGCTGTTCTCTTGGTTTCTTGTCCTGAAATTCTATTTTCAGGCTCTCATTAAGTAGTTGTTGAAACAACACTGCATTAGGCCTACAAGTTGGGTCTGGGTTGTAGAGACGGTGTCTGCCGCTCCAAGGTGTTCTCCAGGTTTCCTCTCCCTAGCTTCTATCTTGAAGCTCTTGTTAAGTAGTTGTTGAAACAACACTGCATTAGGCCTACAAGTTGGACCTGGGTTCTACAAACGGTGTCTTCCGCTCCAAGGTGTTCTCCAGGTTGCCACATAATCGAAGCTGCATAAAGCCTATTTTGTTATTTTAGGCCTACTAAGTCTGTCTGTGGTCCCTCCTTCCAATAGTCCTCCACTGACCACACCAATGCTGCCTGTGTACCCCTGGAACCTATTTAAAAGTGCATAGAGCCTACTTTTTTATTTTAGGCCTACTAAGTGTTTCTGCGGTCCCTCCTTCCAATTGTCCTCCACTGAGCACACCAATGCAGACCGTGTACCCATGTAACCTTTTTTAAACCTGCGTCGAGCCAACTTTGTGGTGTAAGGCCTACTAACAGTGTCTGGCAGCGCCACTCAATACAGGTGTCCTCTTTAAAAAAATTTCCTGCAATTATCAGGTTTTCAGCCTATTGGAATTTAACAACTGCAGTGGGGCTACTAGTTTGGTTGGGGCCTACTAACAGTGTCTGCCACTCCAAGGTGTTCTCCTGGTTGCCTTTCCTGAGATTCTATTTTCAGGCTCTTGATAAATAGTTGTTAAATGGAACAACTGCATTTGGCCTACTAGTTGGGTTGGGGCCTACTAGCGGTGTCTGCCGCTCCTTGCTGTTCTCCTGGTTTCCTGTCCTGAAATTCCATTTTCAGGCTCTTGTTAAGTAGTTGTTGAAACAACACTGCATTAGGCCTACAAGTTGGGTCTTGGTTGTAGAGACGGTGTCTGCCACTCCAAGGTGTTCTCCAGGTTGCCTCTCCCTAGCTTCTATCTTGAAGCTCTTGTTAAGTAATTGTTGAAACAACACTGCATTAGGCCTACAAGTTGGGTCTGGGTTGTAGAGATGGTGTCTGCCGCTCCAAGGTGTTCTCCAGGTTGCTTCTCCCTAGCTTCTATCTTGAAGCTCTTGTTAAGTAGTTGTTAAAACAACACTGCATTAGGCCTACAAGTTGGGTCTGGGTTCTACAAATGGTGTCTTCCGCTCCAAGGTGTTCTCCAGGTTGCCACATAATCGAAGCTGCATAGAGCCTATTTTGGTATTTTAGGCCTACTAAGTCTGTCTGTGGTCCCTCCTTCCAATAGTCCTCCACTGACCACACCAATGCTGCCTGTGTACCCCTGGAACCTATTTAAAAGTGCATAGAGCCTACTTTTTTTATTTTAGGCCTACTAAGTGTTTCTGCAGTCCCTCATTCCAATTGTCCTCCACTGAGCACACCAATGCAGACCGTATACCCATGTAACCTTTTTTTATACCTGCGTCGAGCCAACTTTGTTGTGTAAGGCCTACTAACAGTGTCTGGCAGCGCCACTCAGTACAGCTGTCCTCTTTAAAAAAAATTACCTGCAATTATCTGGTTTTCAGCCTATCGGAATTTAACAACTGCAGTGGGGCTACTAGTTTGGTTGGGGCCTACTAACAGTGTCTGCCGCTCCAAAGTGTTCTCCTGCTTGCCTTTCCTGAGCTTCTATCTTCAGGCTCTTGTTAAATAGTTGTTAAATGGAACAACTGCATTTGGCCTACTAGTTGGGTTGGGGCCCACTAACGGTGTCTGCCGCTCCTTGCTGTTCTCCTGGTTTCCTGTCCTGAACTTCCATTTTCAGGCTCTCGTTAAGTAGTTGTTAATATTACACTGCATTTGGCCTACTAGTTGGGTTGGGGCCTACTAATGGTGTATGCCACTCTGTGCTGTTCTCCTTGTTTCCTGTCCTGAACTTCCATTTTCAGGCTCTCGTTAAATAGTTGTTAATATTACACTGCATTTGGCCTACTAGTGTGGTTGGGGCCTACTAACGGTGTATGCCGCTCCGTGCTGTTCTCCTGGTTTCCTGTCCTGAAATTCCATTTTCAGGCTCTTGTTGAAACAACGCTGCATCAGGCCTACAAGTTGGGTCTTGGTTGTAGAGACGGTGTCTGCCGCTCCAAGGTGTTCTCCAGGTTGCCTCTCCCTAGCTTCTATCTTGAAGCTCTTGTTAAGTAGTTGTTGAAACAACACTTTATTAGGCCTACAAATTGGGTCTGGGTTGTAGAGACGGTGTCTGCCGCTCCAAGGTGTTCTCCAGGTTGCCTCTCCCTAGCTTCTATCTTCAAGCTCTCGTTAAGTAGTTGTTGAAACAACACTGCATTAGGCCTACAAGTTGGGTCTAGGTTCTACAAACGGTGTCTTCCGCTCCAAGGTGTTCTCCAGGTTGCCTTTCCCTAGCTTCTATCTTCAGGCTCTCGTTAAATTGTTTTTAATATAACACTGCATTTGGCCTACTTGTTTTGTTGGCCCTACTAACGGTGTCTGCCGCTCCTTGATGTTCTCCTACACTGAACAAACCAGTGCCGCCTGTTTACTTCTGTTACAAATTTTGAACTGCATTTAGCCTACTTACTGATTTGGGCCTACTCACTGAGTCAGCCTCTCAATACAGTTGTACTCCACTGAACAAAGCAATGCCCCCTGGTTAGTCCTGTTACCAATTTTGAACTGCATTTAGCCCACTTTATTCTTTGGGCCTATATCTGTGTTTCCTCCTCATCCTGCCCATTGCCCAGCCAGTGATAGATGAGTCTGCTGGTACATTGACCCATAATGCTACATTCCCCGTGCACGCTACACAACAAGAATGTGACCCTGCTGAAAGTCGGGTACCCCTTCCCGCATACCATACCACCTTACACGGGGACAAAGAGGAAGGTGCAGATGAAAGTGCAGGTTCCTTCATCAGGTAGGGGGGAATAACTCGTTGGCGACGTCACTGGCACAGGGCCCCTCATAGTACGCAAAAGTGTCGCTGCCAGTGGGAGGCACGCCGTGCAAACACACCGCCGTACTTTGAGGGGCCCTGTGCCAGTGCCAATGCCAACGAGTGGGCCCCCCCTGCTTGCTCAGGATCACAGCACTTGCAAAGTTGAAATACTTACCTCTCCCTGCTCCACTGCCGTGACGTGGTCCAGATTTCCTGGGCCCACTAAATACTTGAACCAGCCCTACCCCCCACAACTTTAGCCAAATGACCCCCAATTTCCAATGCCTTACTATTATTATAAGGTAAATTAAGATTGACAAGCTTCAGTAACAAGAATGGATGTTTTTGCCATTAAAATGGGCACTGTAGGTGTTTTCCTGGCCTCCACTCACTGCCGACTATGCTTTCTCATTGACTTGCATTCGGTTTCATGTTTCGGTCGATCCCCGACTTTTCATGATAATCGGCCGATTTCACTCGACTCGACTTTTGAGATAGTCGGATTTCGCGAAACCCGACTCGACCCTAAAAAACTAAAAGTCGCTCAACCCTAGTCATGGCAGGTCCTTGTCGCGCAGGACCTGTGATGACGTTGCGGTCACATGACCATGACGTCATGGCAGGTCGTTCTCGCGCAGGCGTGCAGGGCCTGTGATGACGTCGTGGTCACATGACCGTGATGTCATGGCAGGTCCTTCTTGCGCAGGGCCTGTGATGACGTCGCGGTCACATGACCGTGACGTCATGGCAGGTCCTTCTCGCGCAGGCGCGCAGGGCATGTGATGACGTCGCGGTCACATGACCGTGACGTCATGGCAGGTCCTTCTCCCATACCACCGGAACCTGCCGCTTGCATGGAGCGGTCACCGGACCGTAGCCAGGAGTGGGAAAGGCGGCGGAAGGTGAGGATATAATGATTTTTTTTTTAAATTATTTTTAACATTACATGTTTTTACTATTGACGCTGCATAGGCAGCATCAATAGTAAAAACTTGGTCACACAGGGTTAATAGCGGCGGTAACGGAGTGAGTTACCCGCGGTCTGTTACCGCTGGCATTAACCCTGTGTGAGCGGTGACTGCGGGGAGTATGGTGCGGGCGCTGACTGCGAGGAGGGACTAATCGGACTGTGGCCATCGCTGATTGGTCGCGGCAGCCATGACAGGCAGCTGGCGAGACCAATCAGTGACTTGGATTCCATGACAGACAGAGGCCGCGACCAATATATATTTGTGACAGACAGAAGGACAGACAGACAGAAAGACGGAAGTGACCCTTAGACAATTATATAGTAGATAGGGCATATCACGTAATCTGCATGATCCAGTCATCAGTCAGTTTCTGTCCAGGTACAATTAGTAAGTACTACTGCGTGCATGGACAATGTGGAGACAAATGAATAGGAAGGACCAAATTTTGAGGAACATTTAGAAAGAGGGAGCATTCAATGTATTCAGGAAATTAAACTTATTAGCTAAATTACTGGTACATGAGATGAGTAGGTATGGAAAATGCACAGTATAGGTAATTGGTTATATGGGATTAAAAGTACAGACAACATGGTAAGGCACTAGACGGGGAATAGACCTGGAGAGACACAGGCTTCAGATCTACTGTAGTGCTCCAGCCTTATTTGCAAATCAATTCAAACGCTGATTTCTCAGTAACAAAAGGAGCTGATTGGGCAATTGCATATTATTTTTTCTTTTTTTTTTCTATTTTGGTTGGCAGGTTTTTTTTGTTGACTTTTTTTAGTTGAGCTTTTTTTCTGCGTTTTTTTATTGTTTTGTTTATTTTTTACTGGTGTTTTCCTGATCTAATTATTTTCTTTGCACCGTTCAACATTGAAGAAAGTGCTAGCATTTTTTCAAGAAACTTTTTCAAGAATTTTTTTTTTAAACTTCCCAATAATTTGTATTGTAAAGAATGGAGCGTATGCAGAATGCAAAACAACTGAAGAATAGCGATGAGTGAATTGGACCTGTAAAGTTTGAGGTTCGTATAGAACACTAGCTGCTGAACGCTGAACACGGATCTCTCCTGGAAGTCCATTTTACTCTTCAGAGATCAGTTGCTTAACCCCTTTACCCCCAAGGGTGGTTTGCACGTCAATGACCAGGCCAATTTTTACAATTCTGACCACTGTCCCTTTATGAGGTTATAACTCTGGAACGCTTCAACGGATCCTGGTGATTCTGACATTGTTTTCTCGTGACATATTGTACTTCATGATAGTGGTAACATTTCTTTGATAGTACCTGCGTTTATTTGTGAAAAAAACGGAAATTTGGCGAAAATTTTGAAAATTTTGCAATTTTCAAACTTTGAATTTTTATGCAATTAAATCACAGAGATATGTCACACAAAATACTTAATAAGTAACATTTCCCACATGTCTCCTTTACATCAGCATAATTTTGGAACCAAATTTTTTTTTTGTTAGGGAGTTATAAGGGTTAAAAGTTGACCAGCAATTTCTCATTTTTACAACACCATTTTTTTTTTAGGGACCACATCTCATTTGAAGTCATTTTGAGGGGTCTATATGATAGAAAATACCCAAGTGTGACACCATTCTAAAAACTGCACCCCTCAAGGTGCTCAAAACCACATTCAAGAAGTTTATTAACCCTTCAGGTGTTTAATAGGAATTTTTGGAATGTTTAAATAAAAATGAACATTTAACTTTTTTTCACAAAAAATTTACTTCAGCTCCAATTTGTTTTATTTTACCAAGGGTAACAGGAGAAAGTGGACCCCAAAAGTTGTTGTCCAATTTGTCCTGAGTACGCTCATACCCCATATGTGGCAGTAAACCACTGTTTGGGCGCATGGGAGAGCTCGGAAGGGAAGGAGCGCCGTTTGACTTTTCAATGCAAAATTGACAGGAATTGAGATGGGACGCCATGTTGCGTTTGGAGAGCCACTGATGTGCCTAAACATTGAAACCCCCCACAAGTGACACCATTTTGGAAAGTAGACCCCCTAAGGAACTTATCTGGATGTGTGGTGAGCACTTTGACCCACCAAGTGCTTCACAGAAGTTTATAATGCAGAACCGTAAAAATAAAAAATCATATTTTTTTCACAAAAATTATATTTTTGCCCCCAATTTTTTATTTTTCCAAGGGTAAGAGAAGAAATTGGACCCCAAAAGTTGTTGTCCAATTTGTCCTGAGTACGCTGATACCCCATATGTGGCAGTAAACCACTGTTTGGGCGCATGGGAGAGCTCGGAAGGGAAGGAGCGCCGTTTGACTTTTCAATGCAAAATTGACAGAAATTGAGATGGGATGCCATGTTGCGTTTGGAGAGCCACTGATGTGCCTAAACATTGAAACCCCCCACAATTGACACCATTTTGGAAAGTAGACCCCCTAAGGAACTTATCTAGAGGAGTGGTGAGCACTTTGACCCACCAAGTGCTTCACAGAAGTTTATAATGCAGAACCGTCAAAATAAAAAATCATATTTTTTCACAAAAATTATATTTTTGCCCCCAATTTTTTATTTTTCCAAGGGTAAGAGAAGAAATTGGACCCCAAAAGTTGTTGTCCAATTTGTTCTGAGTATGCTGATACCCCATATGTGTCAGTAAACCACTGTTTGGGCGCATGGGAGAGCTCGGAAGGGAAGGAGCGCCGTTTGACTTTTCAATGCAAAATTGACAGGAATTGAGATGGGACGCCATGTTGCGTTTGGAGAGCCACTGATGTGCCTAAACATTGAAACCCCCCACAAGTGACACCATTTTGGAAAGTAGACCCCCTAAGGAACTTATCTAGATGTGTGGTGAGCACTTTGACCCACCAAGGGCTTCACAGAAGTTTATAATGCAGAGCCATAAAAATAAAACAAAATTTTTTTCCCACAAAAATTATTTTTTAGCCCCCAGTTTTGTATTTTCCCAAGGGTAACAGGAGAAATTGGACCCCAAAAGTTGTTGTCCAATTTGTCCTGAGTACGCTGATACCCCATATGTGGGGGGGAACCACCGTTTGGGCGCATGGGAGGGCTCGGAAGGGAAGGAGCGCCATTTGGAATGCAGACTTAGATGGAATGGTCTGCAGGCGTCACATTGCGTTTGCAGAGCCCCTAATGTACCTAAACAGTAGAAACCCCCCACAAGTGACACCATTTTGGAAAGTAGACCCCCTAAGGAACTCATCTTGATGTGTTGTGAGAGCTTTGAACCCCCAAGTATTTCACTACAGTTTATAACGCAGAGCCGTGCAAATAAAAAATATTTTTTTTTCCACAAAAATTATATTTTAGCCCCCAGTTTTGTATTTTTCCAAGGTTAGCAGGAGAAATTGGACCCTAAATGTTGTTGTCCAATTTGTCCTGAGTACGCTGATACCCGATATGTGGGGGGGAACCACCGTTTGGGCGCATGGGAGGGCTCGGAAGGGAAGGAGCATCATTTGGAATGCAGACTTAGATGGATTGGTCTGCAGGCGTCACATTGCGTTTGCAGAGCCCCTAATGTACCTAAACAGTAGAAACCCCCCACAAGTGACCCGATATTGGAAATTAGACCCCTCAATGAACTTATCTAGATGTGTTGTGAGAACTTTTAACCCCCAAGTGTTTCACTACAGTTTATAACGCAGAGCCGTGAAAATAAAAAATCTTTTTGTTTTCCCACAAAAATTATTTTTTAGCCCCCAGTTTTGTATTTTCCCAAGGTTAACAGGAGAAATTGGACCACAAATGTTGTTGTCCTATTTGTCCTGAGTACGCTGATACCCCATATGTTAGGGTAAACCCCTGTTTGGGCACACGGGAGAGCTCGGAAGGGAAGGAGCACTGTTTTACTTTTTCAACGCAGAATTGGCTGGAATTGAGATCGGACGCCATGTCGTGTTTGGAGAGCCCCTGATGTGCCTAAACAGTGGAAACCCCCCAATTATAACTGAAACCCTAATCCAAACACACCCCTAACCCTAATTCCAACGGTAACCCTAACCACACCTCTAAACCTGACACACCCCTAACCCTAATCCCAACCCTATTCCCAACTGTAAATGTAATCTAAACCCTAACCCTAACTTTAGCCCCAACCCTAACTGTAGCCCCAACCCTAACCCTAGCCCTAACCCTAACCCTAGTCCTAACCCTAGCCCTAACCCTAGCCCTAACCCTAGCCCTAACCCTAGCCCTAACCCTAACCCTAGCCCTAATCCTAGCCCTAACTCTAGCCCTAACCCTAGCCCTAATCCTAACCCTAGCCCTAATGGGAAAATGGAAATAAATACATTTTTTTTAATTTTTCCCTAACTAAAGGGGTGATGAAGGGGGGTTTGATTTACTTTTATAGCGGGTTTTTTAGCGGATTTTTATGATTGGCAGCCGTCACACACTGAAAGACGCTTTTTATTGCATAAAATATTTTTTGCAATACCACATTTTGAGAGCTATAATTTTTCCATATTTTGGTCCACAGAGTCATGTGAGGTCTTGTTTTTTGCGGGACGAGTTGACGTTTTTATTGGTAACATTTTCGGGCACGTGACATTTTTTCATCGCTTTTTATTCCGATTTTTGTGAGGAAGAATGACCAAAAACCAGCTATTCATGAATTTCTATTGGGGGAGGCGTTTATACCATTCCGCGTTTGGTAAAATTGATAAAGCAGTTTTATTCTTCGGGTCAGTACGATTACAGCGACACCTCATTTATATCTTTTTTTATGTTTTGGCGCTTTTATACGATAAAAACTATTTTACAGAAAAAATAATTATTTTTGCATCGCTTTATTCTCAGGACTATAACTTTTTTATTTTTTTGCTGATGATGCTGTATGGTGGCTCATTTTTTGCGGGACAAGATGATGTTTTCATCGGTACCATGGATATTTATATCTGTCTTTTTGATCGCGTGTTATTCCACTTTTTGTTCGGCGGTATGATAATAAAGCGTTGTTTTTTGCCTCGTTTTTTTTTCTTCTTACGGTGTTTACTGAAGGGGTTAACTAGTAGGCCAGTTTTATAGGTTGGGTCGTTACGGACGCGGCGATACTAAATATGTGTACTTTTATTGTTTTTTTTTTTTTATTTAGATGAAGAAATGTATTTATGGGAATAATATTTATTTTTTTTTTCATTATTTTGGAATATTTTTTTTTATTTTTTTTACAGATTTGGAAATTTTTTTTTTACTTTTTTACATTGTCCCAGGGGGGAAATCACAGATCAGTGATCTGACAGTTTGCACAGCACTCTGTCAGATCACTGATCTGATAGCAGTGCAGGCTGCTTCACAGTGCCTGCTCTGAGCAGGCTCTGTGAAGCCACCTCCCTCCCTGCAGGACCCGGATCCGTGGCCATCTTGGATCCGGGCCTGGAGGAAGCAGGGAGGGAGGTGAGACCCTCGCAGCAACACGATCACATCGCGTTGCTGCGGGGGGCTCAGGGAAGCCCGCAGGGAGTCCCCTCCCTGCGCGGTGCTTCCCTGCACCGCCGGCACATCGCGATCATGTTTGATCGCGGTGTGCCAGGGGTTAATGTGCCGGGGGCGGTCCGTGACCGCTCCTGGCACATAGTGCCGGATTTCAGCTGCGATAAGCAGCTGACACCCGGCCGCGATCGGCAGCGCTCCCCCCGTGAGCGCTACCGATCGCTATGACGTACTATCCCGTCCAGGGTCAGATAAGCCCAGGGCACCTCGACGGGATAGTACGTCTAAGGTCACAGAGGGGTTAACAAAGTTTGTTCTAAGGCTGCAGCACAGCCAATCTGCTCTTTCTGACATGTCAGGGGCCCTTCATATGCAACATGGCATTCACAATATTTTGCCGCCCAAATTACACTCCTTAAATCAATCATTGACCACATAAGGGGTATCACTGTGAACGGGAGAAATCGTGCTACAAATTATGGAGTCTATTATCTTCTATGATTCATTGAGCCAAAAGCAAATTTTATGGGGAAAAAAAACTACATTTTTCGTTTAACAAAACCAAATTTTAAAAGGTACTATGAAATACCTATGGGTTCCAAATGCTCAGCACCACTATATGAATTCCTTGAGTGGTGTAGTTTCCAAAATATGGTCAATTGTTGGGGGTTTCAGTTGTTTTGGGATGTCAAAGACTATGCAAATGTGACATGATGACCACAATCTATTCCACCCAAATTTGTTCCAAAAATCATATAGAGTTTTGTGAAAAGCCCAAACAGTAGTTTTTGATCACATATGGGATATTTTCTAGTGTGGGAGAAATTGCGTAATGCATTTTAGGATCAAGTTTAGAGTCCATTTTCTATTTGCAGCTAAAACAATATTTTAGTGCAAAGTATGAAATTTATATGCATTATCTGAAGGGTTGCCAAATTTCCCAACAGGAACTTAGAATAACTGTACACCTTGCAGTTCCATTCCTCTGCTTCTCGTGTTTCCATGTGCAAATGACCATAAAAATGATCCCTCTATACTGTGATATTTGTAGACAGCTATTAAGTCTCCTCGTAGCCTTCTTTTTTGCAAGCTAAACATTCCCAGATCCTTTCCTACCTTGTAAGACATACATTGCAGTCCGCTCACCCTCTTGGTAGCTCTTCTTTGAACTTGCCCCAGTTTTTTATGTCTTTTTATAATGTGGTGCCCAGAACAGGACACGGTATTCAAGATGAGGTCTGACCAAGGAGGAGTAGAGGGGGATAATAACTTCACGTGATCTCGACTCTATGCTTTTCTTAATACATCCCAGAACTGTGTTTGCTTTTTTTGCTACTGCATCACATTGTTGACTCATGTGCAGTCTGTGATCTATTAGTATGCCCAAATCTTTGTTCTGTTGCTTAGTTCTGTTCTTCCCATTCTGTAGATGTAATTTTCTTGCCCATATGTAGAATCTTGTATTTCTCCATGTTAGATACCATTCTATTCGTCGCTGCCACTGTTCAAGCTTATTTGGATCCTTCTGAATCCTATCTCTGTCTTCTCTAATGTTACCTATCTCTGTCTTCTCTAATGTTACCTATCTCTTCTAATTTTGCAACATCTGCAAATTTGATTAGTTTACCTTCAGTTCTAGATTATTTTTAAAAATGTTGAACAATTCTGGTGCTGGAGCTAGGTTAGAGCCTTGTGGTACCCCACTTGAAACACTCTTCCAATTGGATGTGCAACCATTTATTACCACTCTGAGTAATATTATTCAGCCAGTTACGATTTTGCCTAACAATTTTTTTCAATAAGCATAGTATAAGATACTATATCAATTGCTTTGCTGAAGTCGAGATATACTATACTTACGGCATTTCCCGGATCCACCCAGTTAGTTATTCTGCAAAACAATGCTGGCTCTATTTAATTACTATATGCTTTTCCAAGTACATACTTAAATTCTGTTTCAAAATTTGTTCAAAGATCTTTCCTTGTATAGAAGTAAGGATCACTGCCCTGTAATTTCGAGGCTCCATCTTCTTTCCTTTTTTAAAAATCAGGACATTTGCCCTTTTCCAATCTTTTGGGACTTCTCCTGTTCTCCATGATTTTTCAAAGCTTCTGTCTAGTGGTTCTGCAATTTCCTCTGCTATCTCTTTTAGTACACTAGGATGCAAATTGTCTCTTCTGAGAAGAAGAGGACTAGAACTCTAGTGCCACCTATTGGAAGTAGCAAAAGTATAGTACTCTAGGATGTAATTCATCTGGGCAAGGAGATTTAAACTAATTTAAATTAGCTACTGTATGTGTGTGTTCCCTCACCATCTCTCTGTTTATAGATAGGGTTGATTATTTTATTCCTTCAATAGCACAGTGACAATCGGTTGATGCTACATTTGATTTTTAAGAGAACAAAGATGCAAAATAGGAACTTAAAAGTTCATCTTTATCATCATTTTTTACCACTTCACCGTTTTCATCCTAGAAAAATCTTATACCCTCTTTGACTTTTCTTTTGCTTTTGACATACCCCCAAAATCTATTTTTATTGATTTTGATATCTCTTGAGAGCTTCACTTCTTCACTGGCTTTATTTTCTTTAGCAGAAGGGAAAGGGTAGGGATACAGGATATTCACAGAATAAACAATATACAATTCACCATTTTGTTATCAAGCACACTACAACTCTTCTAATAAGCTCTCTATGCAATCTGACTAATTTTCTAGTAAGGGCAGTATTCACAGTCAGAGGTATAGTTGTAAACATTCTCTCTTAGGCCTCTTTCACACTTCCGTCTTTCAGCTCCCGTCGAAATACGTCGATTTTTGAAAATGCAAAAAAATTTTGCAGGATCCTGATTTTCCTATAGACTTGTATTAGCAATGTATCACGACGGATGGACACACGTTTTGTCCGTCATGCACTGGATCCTGTGGAATTTGACGGCCCGTCTTTTCAAAAAGCGTTCCATGAAACGTTTTTTGTCTGCAGTGGAAAAACATCCCCTGACGCCTCCTTCGGCATACGTTGTTGCACAGAATGGGAGCCTATGGACACTGGATCCTGCTCACACTGTGAAACGCAGGAATCCAGTGACACAGAGGCATAGCTAGGGTTTTGGTTCAGGGGGGGCGAAGCTTCTGAGTGGGCCCCTAATGAGGTAACCTTGATTACAACTGGGTGACGCACCCTAATAGTGGAGGAGAACCTCAGCAGATGACCGCGCCATTACTGAAGATAATCTCTATATTAAGACCAACATGGAAAAAGAAAACAAAAAGCAGCACCAAAAGAAGACAGAGGGTCCAAAAAGTCCTTCCAGGTATATACCAAACCTCATTTTCTGGACAATAAAGAACAACATGAATATTACCGCCATATGATGACAGCGTTAGATACCAGCCCTACAGAACATCTAAGAGATCACAGCACAGTTACAGAAAATGACTTACCGCTGACGTCCTTTCTATTGGAATCGTTCACTTTTCCTGTCTTTTCTATCTGGCCCAGACCGACATGACATCTTCTTCCACCCAGGACTCGGCTGCAGAGAATACAACAAAGACACATTTCACTTCTCACATTCCAGCTCCATCAATTCTATTCCCAACCTGCACAAACTCCTCATCCTGCTGATACCCCAATACTGAGCCGCTGCTGCTGTATGTGTCCCTATTACTGCACCTGATACCCCAATACTGAGCCGCTGCTGCCGTATGTGTCCCTATTACTGCTCCTGATACCCCAATACTGAGCCACTGCTGCCGTATGTGTCCCTATTACTGCCCCTGATACCCCAATACTGAGCCGCTGCTGCCATATGTGTCCCTATTACTGCACCTGATACCCCAATACTGAGCCACTGCTGCCGTATGTGTCCCTATTACTGCACCTGATACCCCAATACTGAGCCACTGCTGCCGTATGTGTCCCTATTACTGCCCCTGATACCCCAATACTGAGCCGCTGCTGCCATATGTGTCCCTATTACTGCACCTGACACCCCAATGCTGAGCCGCTGCTGCCGTATGTGTCCCTATTACTGCACCTGATGCCCCAATACTGAGCCGCTGCTGCCGTATGTGTCCCTATTACTGCCCCTGATACCCCAATACTGAGCCACTGCTGCCGTATGTGTCCCTATTACTGCCCCTGATACCCCAATACTGAGCCGCTGCTGCCATATGTGTCCCTATTACTGCACCTGACACCCCAATGCTGATCCGCTGCTGCCTTGATTAAATAAGAAATTGGGGACGAAAAGATCATTTTTGTGAAAAAATATGATTTATTATTTTATGGCTCTACATTATAAACTTCTGTGAATCATTTGGTGGGTCAAAGTGCCCACCGCACATCTAGATAAGTTCCTTAGGGGGTCTAATTTCCAAAATGCTGTCACTTGCAGGGTTTCAATGTTTAGGCACATCAGGGGCTCTCCAAACCCAACATGGCATCGCATCTCAATTCCAGTCAATTTTGCATTGAAAAGTCAAACGGCGCTCCTTCCATTCCAAGCTCAGATATGCACCCAAACAGTTGTTCACCCCCACATGTAGGGTGTCAGCGTACTCGGGACAAGTTGCAAAACAACGTTTTGGGTCCAATTTCTTCTGCTACCCTGGGGAAAATAAAAATTGAGGGCAAAATATCATTTTTGTGAAAAAATATGATATTTTATTTTTATGGCTCTGCATTACAAACTTCTGTGAAGCACTCGGTGGGTCAAAGTGCTCACCACACATCTAGATAAGTTCCTTAGGGGGTCTACTTTCCAAAATGGTGTCACTTGTGGGGGTTTCAATGTTTAGGCACATCAGAGGCTCACAAAACGCGACATGGAGTCCTATCTCAATTCCAGTCAATTTTGCATTGAAAAGTCAAACGGCGCTCCTTCCCTTCCAAGCTCTGCCATGCGCCCAAACTGTGGTTTACCTCCACATATGGGGTATAAGCATGCTCAGGACAAATTGTACAACAACTTTTGGGGTCCAATTTCTCCTGTTACCTTTGGTAAAATAAAAGAAATGGGAGCTGAAATAAATTTTTTGTGAAAAAAAGTTTAATGTTCATTTTTTTAAACATTCCAAAAATTCCTGTGAAACACCTGAATGATTAATAAACTTCTTGAATGTGGTTTTGAGCACCTTGAGGGGTGCAGTTTATAGAATGGTGTCACACTTGGGTATTTTCTATCATATAGACCCCTCAAAGTGTCTTCAAATGTGATGTGGTCCCTAAAAAAATTGGTGTTGTTAAAATGAGAAATTGCTGGTCAATCTTTAACCCTTATAGCTCCCTAACAAAAAAAAATTGGGGTTCCAAAATTGTGCTGATGTAAAGTAGACATGTGGGAAATGTTACTTATTAAGTATTTTGAGTGACATATCTCTGCGATTTAAGGGCATGAAAATTTAAATTTGGAAAATTGCAAAATTTTTGCCAAATTTTCGTTTTTTTTAACAAATAAACTCAAGTAATGTCAAGGAAATTTTACCATTAACATGAAGTACAATATGTCACGAGAAATCAGTGTCAGAATCACCGAGATCTGTTGAAGCGTTCCAGAGTTATAACCTCATAAAGGGACAGTGGTCAGAATTGTAAAAATTGGCCCGGTCATTAACGTGCAAACCACTCTTGGGGGTTAATGGGTTAATGCAATGTGGAAGAAAAAAAATGAACATTTGTTTTTTCATAAAAATGAAAATTTTTATTTTTATTTTCACAAAGGTAAAAAGAGACAATGGACCATTAAAATTGTTATATGATATTTGTCCTGAGTACCCACCTACCCTATATCTACTTTTTGGATGTACAGCAGAGCTTGGAAGGGAAGGAGCACCATTTGACTTTTTGAATGCAAAGTTGGTTGGATTCATTAGCGAGCGCCATGTCGCATTTGGAGAGCCCTTGATATGTGTAAACAGTGGAAATCCCAAACATGTAATCCCATTTTTAGAAACTAGACCCCTCAAGGAATGTATCTAGATGTGTGGTGAGCACCTTGAACGTTACTTTTTGAGCCCAAAAATGTTTGGGAGCATTAGCGGATGAAATGTCACGTTTAGAAAACTTTTGATGTGTCTAAAAAGTGGCAACTCACCACAAGTGACCCCAGTTTGGAAACTAGACCCTTCATGTGACCCCAGTTTATGCCATCATGTTTATACATGCACAGATGATTTTTAATTGTTTATTTATATTATATTATATTGAGCAAAGTATGTGTAAATTGAATTATGATGCAACACATGTATATTTCATTGCCTGAAAAAAGATTCAGTTGAACCGAAGCATCACCACGCCACATGATCTAAAGTCCACACTTTCTTTGGTAAATATTGTAGTGCTGCCTGTTTTTTTTTCTCTGTATATATATATATATATATATATATATATTGTGAGGCAGTGACTCATGTCACAGGTAGGGGTCGCTGTGTGTTTTCTCCAGGTTGTGCATGGAGATGGATGAAGTCCATAAGTATGCATGGCAGTCATGGATTTCTGGTCCGAGTTTTCCATGTGGCTGAAAGCCACAGATTTGTTTGTTAAAAACCCTGCAGTAAGGGGTATGGGTGTGTCAGGTGTCAGATGCAACTTCAGTGTCAGTCTGGTGTGTGCTGTTGGGCAGAGCAGAGGCCTGCAGAGCGCTGGCTGTGTGTGTGAAGCAGCACAGGCCAGTGGAGCCAGCAGCTATGGCAGCTGATTAGCCTGGCAGTGTATGCAACTATGCAAGTTATCCATGGTAACTGGTCTCAGATGTGGACAGTCCTGTGCCCGGAGGTGCCGGAGGTGGATGTCCTGTGCCCAAAAGAGTCAGATGTGGACAGTCCTGTGCCCAAAAGAGGACTGACAATGATTGCAAACAGCCTGTGTGAGTAAAGAGACTGTGAAACAGTTGTGCAGGACCCCCATGGGAGCTAGTTAGAGGAGGACTGGCAGGTGTAGTGTCTGCAACAGTGAAGCTGTTTTTGGAGACTGTAATTTGTCGTGTTTAGGGACTGCAATCTAAAAGCCATATGATGTGTAGTACTATGAAACGGGCACTGAGACGAGATGCAACTGTGTGTATTGAACTTTGATGACGTGTACTATAAAATGCTATGCACCTTTATGTGTGATGTAACACATTAAAGAGACTTTTGTGTTTGAACTTTGTGGGTCACTGCCTCCTCACTGCGTATGGTGCTACCGCAGTATGACATATGGTGGAGAATGCGGGCAGTGTGAACTTAGGCATACTCCAAAGTGTACTGCATAGCGTTGTGCAAATCTGCTGGAAATTTTTTTTCAAGACAACTTGATGTGTCTCAGCAGGGCCACGAAGATTGAAGGCTTCTGGCGGTAACTCGGTGGCTTTAGGAAGATTTAATGTGGATCGGCATGAAGTCTGCATTGCAGAGGAGCTGAAGTTGCAGCAAGAGGTTCTGCAGCAGCAGGAGCTGCAGTTACAGCAAGAGGTTCAGCAGCAAGAGGTTCAGCAGCAGGAGCTGCTGTGGAAGCAGCAGAGAATGTGCTTATGTGCTGTGTCTGGCGTAGAACCCAAAAATGTTGCGATACCTGCCATAGGGGTCACCAAATTAGGATCAGAGTGTAATCCCGATAGGCTCCCCCTAGAGGTATTGGCAGGAGAGACTAAAATGTTGCTTTGGTGGGGGATGTCTCAGGGTCATACGGATGCCCAGTCTTGCGCCTATATGGGGTAACAAGTGTTCAACCCCACAGGTATGAATGGGGGGGAGGATATGTGAGGCAGTGACTCGTGCCACAGGTAGGGGTCACTGTGTGTTCTCCCCATGTTGTGCATGGAGATAGATGAAGTCTATAGGTGTGCATGGCAGTCACGGATTTCCGGTCTGGGTTTTCCATGTGGCTGAAAGCCACAGGTTTGTTTGTTAAAAACCCTGCAGTAAGGGGTATGGGTGTGTCAGGTCAAGTCAGTGTCAGTCTGGTGTGTTCTGTTGGGCAGAGCAGAGCAGCACTGGCTGTGTGTGTGAAGCAGCACAGGCCAGCGGAGCCAGCAACTATGGCAGCTGAATAGCTTGGCACCTGCAGTGTACGCAGCGATGCAAGTCGTCCATGGTAACTGATCTCGGATGTGGACACTCCTGTGCCCGGAGGTGGATGTCCTGTGCCCGAAAGAGTCGGACGTGCACAGTTCTGTGCCCGGAGGTGTCGGAGGTGTTTGTCCTGTGCCTGAAAGAGGACTGGCATGTGTAACGATTGCAAACAGGTGGATATGGTGCCCGGCTGCTATCCGCAGGACATCCTGGGCTATGTACGGCTGTGTGAGTAAAGAGTCTGTTATACAGCGGTGCAGAACACCCACAGGAAGTAGTCAGACGAGGGGTAGCGTGTGAAGTGTCTGCAACAGGTGAAGCTGTGTTTGGAGACTGTAATATGGCTTGTTTAGTGACTGCAATCTAAAAGCCATATGATGTGTAGTGCTCTGAAACGGGCACTGAGACGAGATGCAACTGTGTTTATTGAACTTTGATGACGTGTACTATAAAATGCTATGCACCTTTATGTGTAATGTAACACATTAAAGATAATTTTGTGTTTGTACTTTATGGGTCACTGCCTCTTCACTGCATACGGAGCTGCTGCAGCATTACAGTATATATAGACAGCATATATATATAGATACATTTACATGTACTGTATATATATATGTGTGTATTTGTTTATTGTGTATATAGGAAATATATTTTTCAATATATATATGTTAGGAGTCGAGTTTCCTCTGCTGCACAGGGGGAATCTCGATCCGTCTCCGCTGCGGTCTCCCATTCTTCTCCAGACGCAGTGGAGTCTGCTCAGCAGGAACGTCGCTCCCAGCGTCTCGCTCAGTCTGACTCTGTGCAAAGTTACTGCTGCTTTTCCTGCTTCTGCCATTGAAGCCAGTGCTGGGCAGCGGCGAGTGGACGTTTCTGGATCTAAGTCCTGCTTTTCTCTGTCTGAGCATGCCCAGGGCAGGATCTCCCGTTGGAGATCGAGGGTCACATGCTCAGGTACTGCAGCACATCCCATTGGTCCTTTTGGCAGTTCCTGAAAGGGCAAAACTTCTGTAGCTGTTTCCTGTGCTGCAGCTATATAAACTGCGCATGACCGCACGGCCATGCGCTAGTATTGTCTTGTAAATATGTGTGTGTGTTGTGAGTGAAAGTCGCTCTTTAAATAACCCTCCCTATTGAATGTCTGTTCGCGGAAGGTGTTTGTTTGCTATCTAGCGCCCGACTTATCCAACAGCACGAAACACACATTACAGCTACCAGTTGCTGTGTCCGCCAGTACGGCGCTGTGCGCTTGCTCTGCGCTTTCCTGACCCAAGCCTGGGTGGTTAGTGGCGTCCGTCAGTGCGGCACCGCACGCACTCTTATCTACAGGTTTATCTACATCTACATCGCTGCGATGTAAAATGGGAGCAATAGCGAAGTGTGACTTAATAGAGAGGAAGGCCTTGGAGATCTCCTCCGACCACAATTTTGGATTAGCTCCCTTCTTGGTGAGGGCAGCCAAGGGAGCTATGAAAATTGAGAAGAAGGGAATAAACTGGCAATAATAGTTAATGAACCTCATAAAGCGCTGCACCGCTTTGAGAGAATGGGGTTCCTGCCAGTCCATCACAGCCTCAGAGACTCGAGCAACCCGGGACTTAGATCCCGCCCGAGAAACCTGCATGGCCTCATGTGGCTCGGATGCCTGAACTGGGGATTCCAGAGGTTTGGTGAAGGTGGGAGCCAGCCGAAACCTTAGCCTACACTGTATTCACTCCAACCTTTGCTTGTTAAAACGAAGGTTGATGCGAGTTGATTCCACAATTAGCTCCTCCAGTGTGGTGGGAATCTCCCTAGTTGCCAAAGCATCCTTCACATGGACAGCCAGCCCCCTCCAAAATACTGGGATGAGGACTTTATCCGGCCACCCCAGCTCTGATGCTAAAGTTCAGAAGTGGACGGCAAAATGGCTGACCATGGACGAGCCCTGTGTCAATGCCAGCAGTTGGAGCACCATATCATGGGTGACTCGAGGTCCCAAAAAGACCTGTTTCATAGTGCTCAGGAACCGCGGACCATTATGTTTGACATGATCGTCATGCACTCACAGCGGCGTAGTACACTCCAATGCCCTGTCCAACAGGAGGGATATTATGAATCCCACCTTTGTCCGCCCTGTGGGAAAACATGCAGCCAGGAGCTCAAGGTGTATTGCACACTGGCTCACGAATCTCCTACACAGCTTACTGTCACCAGTAAACTTATCTGGCAGCAGGAGGCGGAATAAGATCGGAACAGGGGTGACAAACTAGCTGCAGCCACGCTAGCAGCCTGAACAGCTACTTCAGTAACATCCACAGCTGAGGTTATGCGCTTGAGAGCTGCCAACCTGCTCTCCAGCTGCTGGACGACTCTGCTGAGCAGGCTCCTCTGTGGCTGGGGAAGAATCGGAGACTGCAGAGGACATGGTTCGAGATTCCCCCTGTGCAGCAGTGGGAATTTGACACCTAAAACCCTTCTGCAGCAAAAAAGCCTACAGCATGTTGCTACTCTCCCCTCCCATGTTTCACAGTTGGGATGATGTTCTTAGGCTTCCAATCTTCTCCCTTTTTCCTACAAACGTAACGATGGTCATTAAGCCCAAAAAGTTCAATTTTAGTTTTATCAGACCACAAGACATGTCTCCAAAAATTAAGATCTTTGTTCCTGTGTGCATTTGAAGAAAGATTAATCTGGCCTTTCTATGTTTCATTTGGCGTAATGGCTTCTTCCTGGCAGAGTGGCCTTTCAGCTCATGTTAATACAGTACTCATTTCACTTGTGGATATTGACACAATTAGGGTTGAGCGAAACGGATGGGACAAATTAAAAAATCGCCGACTTTCGGCAAAGTCGGGATTCATGAAACCCGACCCGATCCTAGTGTGGGATCGGGCATGAGGTCGGCGATCTTCACGCCAATGAAGGAGGACGCAGAGTGTGGGCAGGGTGATGACATAGGTCTCGCTCCCCACCATCTTAGAGAAGGGCATGAGAGTGATTGGCTTGGTTTCTGCGGCGTCACAGGGGCTATAAAGGGGCATGCACGCCGACTGCCATCTTAATTCTGCCGATCGTAGCATAGGGAGAGGTTGCCGCAGCTTCATCAGAAGAAGGGATATAGTTAGGGAAGGAAGATTAAACCCCGAAACTGCTTGTGCTGTAGCGATTTCCACTGTCCAATACCACCATTTGTTTGCAGGACAGTGGAGGCTATATTTTTGTGCATCAGCTCTGTAGCTTATTAGGCTGCCTTATAAGGCTCCCCGATAGCTGCATTGCTGTTTGCACCCTGTTGTGCAAACCAACTGCTTTTTTAAAAGCAAAAATCCTGTTGCTCCTTTCTGCACAGTTATCTTGTTTATTTGTCCACACTTTTGTGTGCAGCAGTCCTTTTTATTGCTAACATACTTTTCCTGAGATCATTGTAAGGACATTGAAATTGTACTACAGTCCTTGTATTTTTTCATATATCTTCCAGCCACTTTCTGCCACTTAGATTGCGTTGTTTTATACACTTGGCCTGAGTTTTGGGTCACTCTCCCCCCAAAAAAGGGAGTTTCAAATTCTCACAAAGTGAATCTACTGTAGTCCTGTTAGTTTGGTGTATGTCAGCCAGCCACTTTCTGCTACTTACATTGCGTTGTTTTATACACTGGGCCTGAGTTTTGGGTCAGTCTCCCCAAAACAAAGGGAGTTTCAAATTTTCACAAAGTGGATCTACTGCAGTCCTGTTAGTTTGGTGTATGTCAGCCAGCCACTTTCTGCCACTTAGATTGCGTTGTTTTATACACTGTGCCTGAGTTTTGGGTCAGTCTCCCCCCAAAAAAGGAAGTTTCAAATTCTCGCAAAGTGGATCTACTGCAGTCCTGTTAGTTTGGTGTACGTCAGCCAGCCACTTTCTGCCACTTAGATTGCGTTGTTTTATACAATGGGCCTGAGTTTTGGGTCAGTCTCCCCAAAAGAAAGGGAGTTTCAAATTCTCACAAAGTGGATCTACTGCAGCCCTGTTAGTTTGGTGTATGTCAGCCAGCCACTTTCTGCCACTTACATTGCGTTGTTTTATACACTGGGCCTGAGTTTTATGTCAGTCTCCCCCCAAAAAAGGGAGTTAGTTTGGTGTACAGTCATGGCCAAAAGTATTGACACCACTGCAATTCTGTCAGATAATACTCATTTTCTTCCTGAAAATGATTACAAACACAAATTATTTGGTATTATTATCTTCATTTAATTTTTCTTAAATAAAAAAAAAAACACAAAATGAATTGTCCTAAAGCCAAATTGGATATAATTCCACACCAAACATAAAAAAGGGGGTGGACAAAAAGTATTGGCACTGTTCGAAAAATCATGTGATGCTTCTCTAATTTGTGTAATTAACAGCACCTGTAACTTACCTGTGGCACCTAACAGGTGTTGGCAATAACTAAATCACACTTGCAGCCAGTTGACATGGATTAAAGTTGACTCAACCTCTGTCCTGTGTCCTTGTGTGTACCACATTGAGCATGGAGAAAAGAAAGAAGACCAAAGAACTATCTGAGGTCTTGAGAAACCAAATTGTGAGGAAGCATGAGCAATCTCAAGGCTTCAAGTCCATCTCCAAAGACCTGAATGTTCCTGTGTCTACCGTGCGCAGTGTCATCAAGAGTTTAAAGCCCATGGCACTGTGGCTGACCTCCCTAGATGTGGACGGAAAAGAAAAATTGACATGAGAATTCAACGCAAGATTGTGCAGATGTTGGATAAAGAACCTCGACTAACGTCCAAACAAGTTCAAGCTGCCCTGCAGTCCGAGGGTACAACAGTGTCAACCCGTAGTATCCGTCGGCGTCTGAATGAAAAGGGACTGTATGGTAGGAGACCCATGAAGACCCCACTTCTTACCCCGAGACATAAAAAAAGCCAGGCTGAAGTTTGCCAAAACTTACCTAAAAAAGCCTAAAATGTTTTGAAAGAATGTTCTCTGGTCAGATGAGACAAAAGTAGAGCTTTTTGGGCAAAGGTATCAACATAGAGTTTACAGGAGAAAAAAAGAGGCATTCAAAGAAAAGAACACGGTCCCTACAGTCAAACATGGCGGAGGTTCCCTGATGTTTTGGGGTTGCTTTGCTGCCTATGGCACTGGACTGCTTGACCATGTGCATGGCATTATGAAGTCTGAAGACTACCAACAAATTTTGCAGCATAATGTAGGGCCCAGTGTGAGAAAGCTGGGTCTCCCTCAGAGGTCATGGGTCTTCCAGCAGGACAATGACCCAAAACACACTTCAAAAAGCACTAGAAAATGGTTTGAGAGAAAGCACTGGAGACTTCTAAGGTGGCCAGTAATTAGTCCAGACCTGAATCCCATAGAACACCTGTGGAGAGATCTAAAAATGGCAGTTTGGAGAAGGCACCCTTCAAACATCAGGGACCTGGAGCAGTTTGCCAAAGAAGAATGGTCTAAACTTCCAGCAGAGCATTGTAAGAAACTCATTGATGGCTACCGGAATTGGTTGGTCGCAGTTATTTTGGATAAAGGTTGTGCAGCCAAGTATTAGGCTGAGGGTGCAAATACTTTTGTCTGGCCCATTTTTGGAGTTTTGAGTGAAATGATCAATGTTTTGCTTTTTGCTTCATTCTCTTTTGTGTATTTTCATTTAAGACAAATTAAATGAAGATAATAATACCAAATAATTTGTATTTGCAATCATTTTCAGGAAGAAAATGAATATTATCTGACAGAATTGCAGGGGTGTCAATACTTTTGACCATGAGTTCATGTCAGCCAGCCACTTTCTGCCACTTACATTGCGTTGTTTTAAACACTGGGCCTGAGTTTTGGGTTAGTCTCCCCCCAAAAAAGGGAGTTTCAAATTCTCACAATGTGGATCTATTGCAGTCCTGTTAGTTTGGTGTATGTCAGCCAGCCACTTTCTGCCACTTACATTGCGTTGTTTTATACACTGCGCCTGAGTTTTGGGTCAGTCTCCCCCCAAAAAAAGGGAGATTCAAATTCTCAACAAGTTTATATACACCTTCTACCTTGTTTTATAGTACCATATAACGGTTGTTATTTTGGTTAGATTTTCCAAAAAAATGAGGAAGTCTCGTGGAAAAGGCCGTGGGCGGTGGTTGCCAGCTGGTACTGATGGTGGTGGTGGTGTTGAATCTGGTCGTAGTGGCAAAAGCACAATAGCACCTAAGGCTGGAGGTGTTGAGCCAGTGTCATTGTCTTGCTATGCAAGGCCTCGAAGGCTCCCTTTTCTGGGAGTAGGTAAACGGCTTTTAAAGCCGGAGCAGCAGGAAAAAGTTTTGGCTATCTTTGCTGACTCAGCCTCTAGCTCTTTCGCCTCCTCTTCAGAAAGTTCCAAATATAAAAGCAGCGAGTCATCAGTGGATGCTCCCGGTCAGGAACAAGACGTTACCTTGTGTCCTTCACCCAAACTAAAAGTGAAGGATGCATCAGGCGACACTACAGGTTACTCCATGGAGCTCTTTACACATACCATGCTTGGGTTAGGACGCAAAATTGTTAACTGCCCATTACAAGATGAATCGGACATGGAGTGCACTGAGTGCTCCGAAGCGGAGGAGGATGATCCGCAGCAGCCATCTACATCTCAACAGCTGTCATCAGGCAGGCCAAAAACGTTTGTCAAAAACAAAAACAGTTTTAGGACAGCGTGGCCATCTGGTGAAAGTAGCACAGCGTGCAATGCCTGAAAAGGTATTCCAGAGTATGAAGAGTGCAGTGTGGCAATTTTTTAACCAAGATCCGAATGATCAGTCAAAAGTTATCTGTGAGAAATGCTCAAAGACCTTTAGCAGAGGGAAGAATCTTCAAAATTTAAATACAACGTACATGCTTAGACATTTAAGCAGCATGCACTTGCAAGCCTGGATTAACTACCAAATGTCCTGTACTGTTGGTGCACCTGCTCAGAATGAAGGTAGTCAGCAACGCTACATTGCTTCCCTTACTGTAAGCCCACCGGTTAGGACATGACCAGCAGCAAATGTGGAGGTATCGTCGCAAGGCCAAAGCAGTTAGGGAATCACAAGGTTATTGGTAGGAAACACTGTATGTAGGCCAACATCGAGAATACCATCACCAACCCTCTCTCAATCCGCCATGTCAACAACCACCACCACCACTAGTTCCACCATATGCACCTCTCCAGTCCAGCTCACCCTACAAGAGACTCTCGTTAGGAAAAGAAAGTACTCATCCTCTCATCTGCATACATAGGGTTTGAACGCCCACATTGATAGACTAATCTCGTTAGAGATGATGACCTACCGGTTGGTTGAAAGTGAAGTTTTCAAAGCCCTGATGGCATATGCAGTACCACGCTATGACCTACCAAGTCAACACTTCTTTGTGAGAAAAGCCATCCCAGTCCTCCACCAGCATGTCAAAGTCCGCATTGTCAATGCACTGAGGCAATCAGTCAGTAGAAAGGTGCACCTCACAACAGATGCATGGACCAGTAGGCATGGCCAGGGACATTACGTGTCCATCACTGCACACTGGGAACAGCTAGTGGTAAGCATCAACAGGCTGTGCTAGAAATGAAGTGCTTGAACGACAACAGACACACCATGGAAGTACTGGCCGAGTACTTGCAGCAAGAAACTCAGTCATGGCTGGGCAGTGTACATCTTGCGGCAGGCAAGGTAGTCAGTGATAACGGAAGGAATTTTATGGCTGCCATAGCCCTTTCAGAACTTAAATATATACCTTGCCTGGCTCACACCTTGAACCTGGTGGTGCAGTGCTTCCTCAAAAATTATCCGAAGTTACCAGCCCTGCTCCTGAAGGTGCGAAGACTTTGCTCGCACATCCGCCGGTCGCCCGTACACTCCAGCCGTATGCTGAACCATCAGCGATCGCTGAATCTTCCCCAGCACCGCCTAATAATCGTCGTTGCAACAAGGTGGAACTCCACACTGCACATGCTTCAGAGGCTGTGCGAACAGAGGCGTGCTGTAATTAATTTGTGGGAGGATACACATACACGGGCAGGTGTTATGACCCCAATGGCGAGGGTCTCAGAGGAACGTGGAAGTCTGCAAGATACAAAAATCCAGCTCATAGGGCAGTGGTAACTGGGTTGACCATATATCTACTCCTAACGCCAACACTAGAAGTAGCCGGGGGTCATACCTACGTTGATCCTAGATGACTCGCGCCAGCCGGAGAATCTAAATACCCCTAGTAGAGGAAAACAAAGACCTCTCTTGCCTCCAGAGAAAGGGACCCCAAAGCAGGATAGAAGCCCCCCACAAATAATAACGGTGAGGTAAGAGGAAATGACAAACACAGAAATGAACCAGGTTTAGCACAGAGAGGCCCGCTAACTAATAGCAGAATATAGAAAGGTAACTTATATGGTCAACAAAAAACCCTATCAAAAATCCACACTGGAAATTCAAGAACCCCCGAACCGTCTAACGGTCCGGGGGGAGAACACCAGCGCCCTAGAGCTTCCAGCAAAAGTCAGGATACAGATTAGGAACAAGCTGGACAAAAATACAAAACCAAAAACAAATAGCAAAAAGCAAAGTAAATGACTTAGCTGAATAACCGGACCAGGATCAGTAGACAAGAGCACAGCAGATTAGCTCTGATAACTACGTTGCCAGGCATAGAACTGAGTGTCCAGGGAGCTTATAAAGCAACGCCCCTAACTAACGACCCAGGTGCGGATAAAAGGAAAGACAGAAAAACCAGAGTCAAAAAACTAGTAACCACTAGAGGGAGCCAAAAAGCAAATTCACAACAGTACCCCCCCCTTAGTGAGGGGTCACCGAACCCTCACCACGACCACCAGGGCGATCAGGATGAGCGGCATGAAAGGCACGAACTAAATCGGCCGCATGAACATCAGAGGCGACCACCCAGGAATTATCCTCCTGACCATAGCCCTTCCACTTGACCAGGTACTGAAGTCTTCGCCTGGAGAGGCGAGAATCCAAGATCTTCTCCACCACGTACTCCAACTCGCCCTCAACCAACACCGGAGCAGGAGGCTCAGCAGAAGGAACTACAGGCACAACGTACCGCCGCAACAAGGACCTATGAAATACATTGTGAATAGCAAACGACACAGGAAGATCCAGACGAAAAGATACAGGATTAAGGATTTCCAATATCTTGTAAGGACCAATAAAACGAGGTTTAAATTTGGGAGAGGAGACCTTCATAGGAACAAAGCGGGAAGAAAGCCATACCAAATCCCCAACGCGTAGTCGGGGACCCACACCGCGGCGGCGGTTGGCAAAGCGCTGAGCCCTCTCCTGTGACAACTTCAAGTTGTCCACCACATGATTCCAGATCCGCTGCAACCTATCCACCACAGAATCCACCCCAGGACAGTCAGAAGACTCCACATGACCTGAAGAAAAGCGAGGATGGAAACCAGTGTTGCAGAAAAAAGGCGAAACCAAGGTGGCGGAACTAGCCCGATTATTAAGGGCAAACTCAGCCAACGGCAAGAATGTCACCCAATCGTCCTGATCAGCAGAGACAAAACACCTCAAATAAGCCTCCAAAGTCTGATTGGTTCGCTCCGTCTGTCCATTAGTCTGAGGATGGAAAGCAGAGGAAAACGACAAATCAATGCCCATCCTACTACAAAAGGATCGCCAGAACCTGGAAACGAACTGGGATCCTCTATCTGACACAATATTCTCAGGGATGCCGTGCAAACGAACCACGTTCTGGAAAAACACAGGAACCAGATCGGAAGAGGAAGGCAGCTTAGGCAAAGGAACCAAATGGACCATCTTGGAGAAGCGATCACATATCACCCAGATAACAGACATGCCCTGAGATAGCGGAAGATCAGAAATGAAATCCATGGAGATATGTGTCCAAGGTCTCTTCGGGACAGGCAAGGGCAAGAGCAACCCGCTGGCACGAGAACAGCAAGGCTTAGCTCTAGCACAAGTCCCACAGGACTGCACAAATGACCGCACATCCCTTGACAAAGAAGGCCACCAAAAGGACCTGGCCACCAGATCTCTGGTGCCAAAAATTCCCGGGTGACCTGCCAACACCGAGGAATGAACCTCGGAAATGACTCTGCTGGTCCACTTATCCGGAACAAACAGTCTGTCAGGTGGACAAGACTCAGGCCTATCAGCTTGAAATCTCTGCAACACACGTCGCAGATCCGGAGAAATAGCTGATAAGATAACTCCATCCTTAAGAATACCAACAGGATCAGCGACTCCAGGAGCATCAGGCACAAAGCTCCTAGAAAGAGCATCGGCCTTCACATTCTTTGAACCTGGTAAATACGAGACAACAAAATCAAAGCGGGAGAAAAACAATGACCAGCGGGCCTGTCTCGGATTAAGGCGTTTAGCAGACTCGAGATACATCAGATTTTTGTGATCAGTCAAGACCACCACACGATGCTTAGCACCCTCGAGCCAATGACGCCACTCCTCAAATGCCCACTTCATGGCCAACAACTCCCGATTGCCCACATCATAATTTCGCTTGGCAGGCGAAAACTTCCTAGAGAAAAAGGCACAAGGTTTCATAACAGAGCAACCAGGGCCTCTCTGCGACAAAACGGCCCCTGCTCCAATCTCCGAAGCATCCACCTCAACCTGAAAGGGAAGTGAGACATCGGGCTGGCACAAAACAGGCGCCGAAGTAAACCGGCGTTTCAACTCCTGGAAAGCCTCCACGGCAGCAGGAGCCCAGTTAGCTACATCGGAGCCCTTCTTGGTCATATCCGTCAAAGGTTTCACAACGCTAGAAAAATTAGCGATAAAACGACGGTAGAAGTTAGCGAAACCCAAGAACTTCTGAAGACTCTTAACTGACGAGGGCTGAGTCCAATCAAGAATAGCTCGGACCTTGACCGGGTCCATCTCCACAGCAGAAGGGGAAAAAATAAACCCCAAAAAGGGAACCTTCTGTACACCAAAGAGACACTTTGAGCCTTTGACAAACAAAGAATTTTCACGCAAAATTTTAAAGACCAACCTGACCTGCTCCACATGCGAGTCCCAATCATCAGAAAAAACCAAAATATCATCCAGATAAACGATCAAAAATTTATCCAGATACTTCCGGAAAATGTCATGCATAAAGGACTGAAAAACTGAAGGCGCATTGGAGAGCCCAAAAGGCATCACCAAGTACTCAAAATGACCTTCGGGCGTATTGAATGCGGTTTTCCATTCATCACCTTGCTTAATGCGCACAAGGTTGTACGCACCACGAAGGTCTATCTTGGTGAACCACTTGGCACCTTTAATTCGGGCAAACAAGTCAGACAACAGCGGCAGAGGATACTGAAATTTGACAGTGATCTTATTTAAAAGCCGATAATCAATACAAGGCCTCAAAGATCCGTCCTTTTTAGCCACAAAAAAGAATCCTGCACCAAGAGGGGAAGAAGACGGACGAATATGTCCTTTCTCCAAAGACTCCTTGATATACGAACGCATAGCGGTATGTTCAGGTACCGACAGATTAAAGAGTCTTCCCTTAGGAAATTTACTGCCTGGAATCAAATCTATAGCACAGTCACAGTCCCTATGTGGAGGCAATGCACTGGACCTGGACTCGCTAAAGACATCCTGATAATCAGACAAATACTCCGGAACTTCCGAAGGCGTAGAAGAAGCAATAGACACAGGCAGGATATCCCCATGAATACCACGACAGCCCCAACTAGAAACTGACATAGCCTTCCAGTCCAGGACGGGATTATGGGTCTGTAACCATGGCAGCCCTAAAACAACCAAATCATGCATTTTATGTAAAACAAGAAAACGTATCACCTCGCGGTGTTCAGGAGTCATGCACATGGTAACCTGTGTCCAATACTGCGGTTTATTTGCTGCCAATGGCGTAGCATCAATACCCCTAAGAGGAATAGGATTTTCTAATGGTTCAAGAGTAAAACCACAGCGCTTAGCAAATGACAGATCCATAAGACTCAGGGCAGCACCTGAATCTACAAACGCCATGACAGGATAAGACGACAGTGAGCAAATCAAAGTTACAGACAGAATAAATTTAGGTTGCAAATTTCCAGCGGTGACCGGACCAACAACCTTAGCTATACGTTTAGAGCATGCTGAGATAACATGTGTAGAATCACCACAGTAGTAGCACAAGCCATTCCGGCGTCTATGAATTTTCCGCTCATTTCTGGTCAGGATTCTATCACATTGCATTAAATCAGGTGTCTGTTCAGACAACACCATGAGGGAATTTGCGGTTTTTCTATCACATTGCACCGAATTAGGTGTCTGTTCAGACAACACCATGAGGGAATTTGCGGTCTTGCGCTCCCGCAATCGCCGGTCAATTTGAATAGCCAGTGCCATAGCATCATTCAGACCTGTGGGAATGGGAAAACCCACCATAACATCTTTAATGGCATCAGAAAGACCATTTCTAAAATTAGCGGCCAGTGCACAGTCGTTCCAATGTGTCAGCACGGACCATTTCCGAAATTTTTGGCAATACACTTCAGCCTCGTCCTGCCCCTGAGACATAGCCAGCAGGGCCTTTTCTGCCTGAATCTCAAGATTGGGTTCCTCATAAAGTAAACCGAGCGCCAGAAAAAACGCATCAATATCAGCCAATGCCGGATCTCCTGGCGCCAGCGAAAAAGCCCAATCTTGAGGGTCACCCCGTAAGAACGAAATAACAATTTTTATTTGCTGAGCGGAGTCTCCAGATGAACAGGGTCTCAGGGACAAAAACAATTTACAATTATTCTTGAAATTCCTAAACTTAAACCTGTCTCCGGAAAACAGTTCAGGAATCGGTATCTTAGGTTCTGACCCAGGACTTCTGATAACATAATCTTGTATGCCCTGCACACGAGTAGCCAGCTGGTCCACACTTGTAATCAAGGTCTGGACATTCATGTCTGCAGCAAGCATAAGCCACTCTGAGGTAAAGGGGATGAAGAAAAAAAAAAAAAATGAGAGAGGAGAAAAAAAAAAACTCAGAATCTTCTTTCTTATAATCCCTCTTTTGCAATGCATTAAACATTTAATATAGGCCTGGCAAACTGTTATGACCCCAATGGCGAGGGTCTCAGAGGAACGTGGAAGTCTGCAAGATACAAAAATCCAGCTCATAGGGCAGTGGTAACTGGGTTGACCATATATCTACTCCTAACGCCAACACTAGAAGTAGCCGGGGGTCATACCTACGTTGATCCTAGATGACTCGCGCCAGCCGGAGAATCTAAATACCCCTAGTAGAGGAAAACAAAGACCTCTCTTGCCTCCAGAGAAAGGGACCCCAAAGCAGGATAGAAGCCCCCCACAAATAATAACGGTGAGGTAAGAGGAAATGACAAACACAGAAATGAACCAGGTTTAGCACAGAGAGGCCCGCTAACTAATAGCAGAATATAGAAAGGTAACTTATATGGTCAACAAAAAACCCTATCAAAAATCCACACTGGAAATTCAAGAACCCCCGAACCGTCTAACGGTCCGGGGGGAGAACACCAGCGCCCTAGAGCTTCCAGCAAAAGTCAGGATACAGATTAGGAACAAGCTGGACAAAAATACAAAACCAAAAACAAATAGCAAAAAGCAAAGTAAATGACTTAGCTGAATAACCGGACCAGGATCAGTAGACAAGAGCACAGCAGATTAGCTCTGATAACTACGTTGCCAGGCATAGAACTGAGTGTCCAGGGAGCTTATAAAGCAACGCCCCTAACTAACGACCCAGGTGCGGATAAAAGGAAAGACAGAAAAACCAGAGTCAAAAAACTAGTAACCACTAGAGGGAGCCAAAAAGCAAATTCACAACAGGCAGGCAGTTGGATGGCAGACATGGAGTTGTCTGGTGTGCAGTGGTTGAAGCTCCAAGACTTCTGTCAAGTCCTTCAGTGTTTTGAGGAATGCACACAGCTGGTAAGTGCAGATGACGCCATCATAAGCATGAGCATCCCACTAATGCATCTGCTGATGCAAAGTTTGACGCACATTAAGGAGCTGGTGTATGCAGCCGAGGAGGAGGGAAGCCTTAATGACAGTCAGCCATTGTCTGCTCAATGAACTCTCCTGGACGAGGTGGCGGACAAAGAGGAGGAGGAGGAGGATGATGGGGATGAATATTTATGGGAGGAGGATGCTTTTCAGGGGGCAATAGAAACTGGTGGCGTTGCGTTGCAAGTTCAGGTACAGGGTTTTTGCGGGACACAAGTGATGTTGATTTTCAAGAAAGTGCTCCTTAACCCAGCACAAGCAGTGAATTGACACCTGGAACATTGGCCCACATGGCTGAGTATGCCTTGCGTATCCTAAAAAGGGACCCCCGCATTATAAAAATGATGACCAATGACGATTACTGGTTGGCCAGCCTCCTGGATCCACGATATAAAGGAAAATTACAAAATATCATGCCACATGAGAACCTTGAGCAAATATTGGCTTCCAAACAAGCAACTCTTGTAGACCATTTGGTTCAGGCATTCCCAGCACACAGCGGCGGTGATGGTTCTCACACGATCCGTAGGGTGCAACATGGCAGAGGTGTTATTGGTGCATAAATCTGAAGTGGCATTGGACAGAGGGGTTTTATGACCAGGTTGTGGAGTGATTTTGCAATGACCGCTGACACGACAGGTAGTGCTGCATCGATTCAAAGTGACATTAGACAGCATTTGTCCAGTATGGTTACGAACTACTTTTCCTCCTTATCGATGTTCTCCCTCACAGGTCATTCCCCTTTGATTACTGGGCATCTAAAATAGACACCTGGCCTGAATTGGCAGAAAATGCATTAAAGGAGCTCGCTTGCCCTGCTTCTAGTGTGCTATCAGAAAGAGTCTTCAGTGCTGCTGGTTCAATACTGACCGAAAAAAGGACACGTCTGGCTACCCAGAATGTTGATGATCTAACCTTCATTAAATTGAACCAATCATGGATTTCAAATTATTTTGCCCCACCTTCTCCTGTTGACACATAGCTTGCCTGAAAAATGTCTTGCTTTTGGCCTCCTCTTACTGACTTGTCCAATTCTGCCATTTCCAGCTGCTGCATGTCCACCATAGGCCATTTTTATACCTCCCTAAATGGGCTGACTCCCCCCACAGGGTTGTGGTCACCACCTAGGCGCAAGCACCCGTGCGAGTGCCGTTTGCCTGGATAGGTGGGTGCGCCCACTCTTGGGCGACGGCATTGGCACAGGGTCCCTCATAGTACAATGAAGTGTCTCTGACGGTGGTGGTGCACAACCAACATCATACACACTGTCGTAATATGAGGGGCCCTGTGCCAGTACCGACGCCCACAAGAGAATGTTCCCCCCCAGCTCAAACAGTGCTCTACCACTTGCAATACTTACCTCTCCCTGCTCCACCACTGTGTAGTCGGTGCTGTTAAATCCTTCAATGGCACTGCCAATACAAATTTGTTGAAATGATGGATCATAGTTAAAATATACAGGGGCCCTGGCCTCCATTTAGACCAGTTAATACTTTGCGCCTACTACCACTGTCTGCTACTCAGCAGAGGAGCCCACCCCAGTACCTAGCTATGCCGCCTGTTTAGTCCTGTTACTTTTGTATTGGGCCTACTAACCGTGCCTGCGCCACTCATTACAGTTGTCCTCCACTGAACAAAGCAATACCGCCTGTTTAGTCCTGTTACAAATTTTGAACTGCATTTAGCCTACTTTTTTATTGTGGGCCTACAAACTGTGTCTGCGCCACTCATTACAGTTGTCCTCCACTGAACAAAGCAATGTCGCTGTTTAGTCCTGTTACCAATTTTGAACTGCATTTATCCTACTTTTTTATTGTGGGCCTACAAACTGTGTCTGCGCCACTCATTACAGTTGTCCTCCACAGAACAAAGCTATGCCGCCTGTTTAGTCCTGTTACTAATTTTGAACTGCATTTAGCCTACTTTATTATTTGGGCCTATATCTGTGTTTCCTCCTCATCTTGCCCATTGCCCAGCCACTGCTAGATGAGTCTGCTGGTACATTGACCCAGACCACTACATTCCCCTTGCACTCTACACAGCCAGAATCTGACCCTGCTGAATGTCAGGTTCCCCTTCCCGCATACTATACCTCCTTACACGGGGACAAAGAGGAAGGTGCAGATGAAAGTGCAGGTTCCTTCATCAGGTGAGGGGGGAATACTCGTTGGCGACGTCACTGGCATAGGGCCCCTCATAGTACGCAAAAGTGTCTCTGGCAGTAGGAGGCGCCACCCGCCGTCAAACAGACCACCGTACTATGAGGAGCCCTGTGCCAGTGCCAAGTGCCCCCCTGCTTGCTCAGGATCACAGCACTTGCAAAGTTGAAATACTTACCTCTCCCTGCTCCACCGCCGTGATGTATTCTGCGTTTCCTGGGCCCACGAAAATCTTGAGCCAGCCCTATCCCCCCACAACTTTAGCCAAATGACCCCCTGTTTTCAATGTCTAACTATTATTATAAAGTAAATTAAGATTGACAAGCTTAAGAAATAAGAATTGATGTTTTTGGCATTAAAATGGACACTGTAGGTGTTTTCCTGTCCTCCACTCATTGCCGACTTTGATTCCCCAATGACTTGCATTGGGTTTCGTGTTTCGGTCGGCCCCCGACTTTTCGCAATACTTGGCCGATTTCACCTGACTCGACTTTTGACAAAGTCGGGTTTCGCGAAACCCGACTCGATCCTAAAAAAAGTAAAAGTTGCTCAACGCAAGATGTCATTGCTCCGAGGAACTCAAATGACATCAGTGTCATGGCGCGATAACGTTATCACATCTTTCTGATGCCACCTGGGACCTGTCTAGTGCGTCACCCTGCCATTCAGTAGGTCACAGGCCTAAAGTAACCTGTGGCTTACAGTAAAGAATCTTTCTGATGCCACCTGGGACCTGTCTAGTGCGTCAACCTGCCATTCAGTAGGTCACAGGCCTAAAGTGACCTGTGGCTTACAGTAAAGAGAGTGACAGTACAGAGTGGTGGTCTCATCGCTATGCTACTGCCTGAAAGGGTACTATTAGGTTAAGTGCACATGTTGCAAAATTGTAGCCCTGCTCTGCGAACTCTGCATGCACATCACGCCACGTAAATTTTAGGTCATGCCCTGACCACACCCATTTCACAACTAGTCACACCCATATGCACGCCCCACACCCATTAAGCACTGCTGATCACACTGTTTCATTAACAATAATTATAAGCAGAAAAACATATGGCCACACAGTGCTCCATACTGTATAATGGCCGCACAGTGCTCCATACTGTATTATGGCCACACATGATGCTTAATACTGTATAATGGTCACACAGTGCTCCATACTGTATAATGGCCCCACATGATGCTCCATACTGTATAATGGCCACACAGTGCTCCATACTGTTTAATGGCCACACATGATGCTTCATGCTGTATAATGGCCACACAGTGCTCCATACTGTATAATGGCCACACATGATGCTCAATACTGTATAATGGCCACACATGATGCTCCATACTGTACAATGGCCACACAGTGCTCAATATTATATAATGGCCACACATGATGTTCCATACTGTATAATGGCCCCACAGTGCTCCACACTGTATAATGGTCCCACATGTTGCTCAATACTGTATAATGGCCACACAGTGCCCCATACTTTCTAATGGCCACACATGATGTTTAATACTGTATAATGGCCACACAGTGCTCCATACAGTATAATGGCCCCACATGACGATGCCAGTGTACAGTTGGGGCTGTAGATGTGTTCCAGCAGCTCTGCTTACAATGCAGGCAAAGATTTCACCACCTGTCACTTTCCACACTGCTGCCTCACAGATCCTACACATTGCAATGCAGCCCAGCTCTGCGAACTCTGCATGCACTCAGACACCACCAGTATCTCCTGGCTCCACTCCATAACTGCTGTAGTATATAAAAGATCTCTCTCTCTCTCTCTCTGTATATATATATATATATAGAAAAAATAGGAACAGCATCCAATACTACCTCCATGGTGTGCAAAGCTCTCCCAACCAGCAGTCCAAATAGCCTCCAGTTATAGTATCAGAAAAAGAAAAGCAGCACAAAAAATAATAGAAAAATTGGACTTTATTGCCTGAGCAGCGTGGCAACGTTTCGGATATGAGAATCCTTTTTCAAGCAGTGAACAAGTGAGTGAGACATCTCTTTATACAAATACTGAGCATATCTAATTAAAACATTCATTATATTCAATATCATAAATACCGATTAAGTGTAAATATCAATATTCCAAAAAATAGTGTATTAATGTGACTTGTATCCCATTTATAAAATTCATTGTCCATAAATACATTACGTTACACATCATGTGATTAATCTTAAAATTCTGCTCAATGAGCAATTAATACTTATAAAATCCAGGTGCTCCATTACCCAGAATCATGGTTACAGCAGACTTACAGCGTTGTTTTCATGCACGTCCCGGTCTCCGGCGTCCTAGCGCACTCACTGCACATCACAATCAACGTACCCATAGTACACAGGTAAGCAGCTGCGCAGTACCGCCAGGAAGACCGCGGCGCCATCTTGTTTAAGGGAAGGATCGCTGTATGAAGTGGCGAATCTCTTAGTTAAATAATAATAATAAAAAATAGGTCAAACTATGCCCAGTCTACATCTACCTGTTATCATTGAGTTAAATAACTAAGAAAATTAGCACCTGAGAGCACTTATGAGAAGACTTCATATTGTGCTTGGGATGAATTAAGTTGTGCCTTCAGCAGGATTTAAAGGGCCAGGGCATAAGCCCATAAAAGTCATAAGGGCCGGGATACCCTCCCCAATTAAGTGGGGCATCCCATACCTCCACGTGGAAATAGAGACATTTGGGGGTGGTACCCCCCCGCATAACTCCAACCCACCAATGACTCAATACGACCCGCATCCATGGCCACAACATGTCAAACCCATAACAGAAACACACACAAGGTTATGATTGCACCCGGTATCCAAAGTTTATTGTACTCTCATATTATTTTTTTCATATTCATTTACTTTCAAAAAATAACAAACAAAAAGCAAAAAAGAAGAGAACCAGGAGATGAAGATGCCATAAAAATCAAGTGACCTTAAACAAAAAAATACAGAAAAATACAAATAAAGCATGGAGAATCAGTCACCTCATAGGCACAAGATTTTTTAAATAAAGAAATATTGTTTTTTCTTGATACCATATGATTCAAGGAATGGAACATCTGTTAAATGAAGAAGACAAAGGAAGTAAGTATTATTCCCTACTATAATAAAATACGTAAGACCATATATTGAGAAAGGACAGACACCAAGGTGTATTTTACGTAACTTGACTAAGTTTAAAGTCTACATTAAGACCATGTGGCTTTAAGGTGTTTAGCCTCTTTATTCACTCCAGTTCTCTCCTCTTTAGTTTGTTGCATTCACTCATTTACGAATAAGCACATTTGTTATGTCACATTGATTTTTATCCACAATACCTGTTCCTGCCTCATAAACAAAAGGATCATTTTTTTGGCTAGCTTTATATAAAGACATAATTTACTAAACTTGCAAATAATAAACTGAATGCAAATACCAAAAAAGTGATCATTTGTTCATTTCTATTTGAATTGTTCATGTTCCTTAAATAAAGGGACAATTTTTGGATACCTCGTGAAAGAGCTATCGCTTCTTCATTTAGCAAAGAACAATGCTCTTGATATTCCCCAAACAGCAATAAGTTTTGAACCATCACTTGTGAAATAGATATAGCTTCTTCAGTTTGCATCGCCTGGGTTAAAACGTCAGCAAGGCAGGAATATACCCCCAGAAAGAGATATTTTTTGTCCATTTTTACAAATTTAGAGTGCAGTGTGTTGTTAAACAGGCTAAGGGTGGACATCCACATTTTTTTTTTCAAGATAGATATGTTGAGGTCATTTTCACATTGCTAAGGCTGTATGGAGGGATTCAACACAATACAAGGAGACCTCAGAGTGTTACCTATGTTTTCTAGGTAGTTATAAGCTTAGCAGCAGTTGCTATTAAAAGCCAGTTGATGTGCTGCTAATTACATTTTTTTGAGTTTTAAAAGTTTGATTATTTTGCCTATAAAGTGCTGTGAGACATATAAATACTAACACTAATATATGGCGTGCACCAAAATCTTTAACTGTTCTATGCCAGAAAATATGTAAATCAATAAATTATCTTCATAGTGTAGATTTACTATTATTGTCTGATAAAGGAAATGTTCAAATGTATAATCATGTAAACTGCTCACCATTTACCACGCTCCTTGTCCATATGTGCGTGTCTCTGTGAGGTCTATGTATTGACATCAAGCACATATCTTTGAAAATAAATTTTCAGTTCTAAATCTTAAACAAATATTTGTCCCTTGATTGATACTGTTGTCATTTGTATTCTTCTGGGTTTAGTCAGCCTTTGGTGACTAAATAAGCATGACTGTAACAAAGGGTGGATTATTGTATGTATGTTATTAATACCTTGGTCATTGAGATCAAGATAAAAAAATGAATAGAAAACACCCGAGTTCTGCTTAAATTTGTAAAAAACTTACATCAGGGAAGCTGGATGTTTTTGGCTACTTTCACACATCAGGTTTTCGATGTCAGGCTAAATCCGGCTAAATATCAAAAAACCGGATCAGGCAAATGTTGCTACCGGATCCGTTCTTTTCCCCATTGACTTGTATTAGTGTCAGATTGCGCCGGATGACATTGCGTTTCGTCCTGTTTCCGCCAGATCCGGAAAATCTGCCGTTTTCGGTTTCAGGAAAAAACATCCATAGCAACGTCTTTTGTCTCCCGTGAAAAAGCCAGAAACGCCGGATCTGGCGCTTCCGGCTGTTTGCTAGAATGGAAGCCTATGGGAGCCGGAAGGTGCCGGATCCGGAAAATGACAGATTCCGGCGCCGGATTCTGGTTTTTTAAACTGAGCATGCTCCAAATTTTTTTTAATCCAATAATCTAGAAATGCCATCCGGATCCATCGAAAAAACGGATCCGTTGTATCGGTTTTTCACAATCTGCGCCGGATCCGGTTTTTCCAACATTCGGTGGATTGTGCCTGATGCAAAGAACCTGATGTGTGAAAGTAGCCTCGAGCTCTGGGCTCCCCAGAAAACATCTACTAAATCCATCTGCCCTAACCACCCATCCATGACCCAGAGAACATCCAATGGTGATTGTATATGAAGAGGGGAATTATGAGATATCGGAGGAGGCTCTACACCACTGCTTTCAGTCACAGCCTTCCCGCAGGCCTGAATCCGTGGCTTAGACTTTGGATCAGCACACATCTCTGCGGCTGAGGTGCTCTCCTCCCCATCGGGCCATGAGTGCCAAATGGAGGAACTGAATAACGAGGAGAGGAGACTACATAGCATGGACATTGTCGCCGGGTGAGTCCAGCTGCCCTGATATCCCTGGACAATTGACGCGAGCCAGGACGTGGCGCTGCGCAAGGGGACAGTGAGTCTGTCTGCTCTGCTTACCTGTGGGTGACATCTCTTCTCTCCGGGTATGGGTGGATCTGGTTCCCTTCCCCTCGAGCGCCTCGTGTATCTGGGGAGTCTGCTGGGAGAGATGGAGTTGGAGGCCGGGAACCCGGTTTTCCATCTCCATATACTTTTTTTCCTGCCAAGCGCAGCTCCCTGTTGTTCTGGAGCAAAGGGCGCTGATTCACAATACAGAGACATTGAAGAGGTTTCTTTTTCACACTGGGTTTCTGATCCTGCATAGCCTTATTTGAATTGTAGTAGGTAATAGATCACTGCAAACCTGCTGTCATCTCTGCAAATATGCAAATTTATATTATATTATTTTCTCTGCTAAAGATATGAATCCTGATAGAAGACACTGTATCAAGTATACAAGCACCATCTATTTTTAACTGTGGAAAATAGCAGATTCCAGACCTACTATCTGCTTAGATCACCACCTTCATACCACAATCTTTGGCTATCCAGATAAACTGGAAACTTAATAGAGACTTTTACAAAGGTCTGACATCAATATTGATAATACGATATAACATGAGACCAGTCTAATTACACCTAACCTGGAAATCCTGGGGAAAAGCATGACATGAAAGTGATGGATTGAGCACAAAAGCCAACTTGCCCTAGGGCACCAGACACTTAATATGGACTAACTCCATGACCCTATTTCTATTGACTTTGCTGGGGATGCCTGGAAAACACAGAGAACTTGACATAAGATCTTCTACTCCAACTACACATGCTGAAAAGGTACAGAATAACACAATTGGGCAGTTTTCCTCATGGGTCAACCCTCACATTTCTAGCATGGCTCCAATTCCTAACTACAGTTAAATCCATATATATTTGGACAGAGACAACATTTTTCTAATTTTGGAAAATGCAGATGCAGTTGAAGTTCAGACTTCCAGCTTTCATTTGAGGGTATCCACATTAAAATTGGATGAAGGGTTTAGGAGTTTCAGATCCTTAACATGTGCCACCCTGTTTTTAAAAGGAACTAAAGTAATTGGACAGATTAAATAAGTTTAAATAAAATGTTCATTTCTAGTACTTGATTGAAAACCCTTTGTTGGCAATGATTGCCTGAAGTCTTGAACTCATGGACATCACCAGACGCTGTGTTTCCTCCTTTTTGATGCTCTGCCAGGCCTTCACTGAGGTGGTTTTCAGTTGCTGTTTGTTTGTGGGCCTTTCTGTCTGAAGTTTAGTCTTTAACAAGTGAAAAGCATGCTCAATTGGTTGAGATCAGGTGACTGACTTGGTCATTCAAGAATATTCCACTTCTTTGCTTTAATAAATTCCTGGGTTGCTTTGGCTTTATGTTTTGGGTCATTGTCCATCTGTAGTATGAAACGACGACCAATCAGTTTGGCTGCATTTGGCTGGATCTGAGCACACAGTATGGCGGCTCTGAATACCTCAGAATTAATTTGGCTGCTTCTGTCCTGTGTCACATCATCAATAAACAGTAGTGACCCAGTGACACTGGCAGCCATGCATGCCCAAGCCATCACACTGCCTCCGCCGTGTTTTACAGATGATGTGGCATGCTTTGGATCATGAGCTGTACCACGCCTTCCCCATACTTTTCTCTTTCCATCATTCTGGTAGAGGTTGATCTTGGTTTCATCTGTCCAAAGAATGTTCTTCCAGAACTGTGCTGGCTTTTTTAGATGTTTTTTAGCAAAGTCCAGTCTAGTCTTTTTATTCTTATGAGTGGCTTGCACCGTGCAGTGAACCCTCTGTATTTACTTTCATGCAGTCTACTGTTTACGGTAGATTTGGATATTGATACGCCGACCTCCTGGAGAGTGTTCTTCACTTGGTTGGCTGTTGTGAAGGGGTTTCTCTTCACCATGGAGATTATTCTGCGGTCATCCACCACTGTTGTCTTCCGTGGGCACCCAGGTCTTTTTGCATTGATGAGTTCACCAGTGCTTTCTTTCTTTCTTTCTTTCTTTCTTTCTTTCTTTCTTTCTTTCTTTCTTTCTTTCTTTCTTTCTTTCTTTCTTTCTTTCTTTCCTTCTTTCTTTCCTTCTTTCTTTCTTTCTCAGGATGTACCAAACTGTAGATTTTGCCACTCCTAATATTGTAGCAATTTCTCGGATGGGTTTTTTCTGTTTTGCAGCTTAAGGATGGCTTGTTTCATCTGCATGGAGAGCTCATGACCGCATGTTTACTTCACAGCATGTTAGAAACATGTACAAGCCTAATTTTACTAAAGGTACCTTCACACTAAACGATATCACTAGCGATCCGTGACGTTGCAGCGTCCTGGCTAGCGATATCGTTCAGTTTGACACGCAGCAGCGATCAGAATCCTGCTGTGACATCGCTGGTCGGGGCTAGAAGGCCAGAACTTTATTTGGTCGCTGGCTCTCCCGCTGACATCGCTGAATCGGCGTGTGTGACGTCGATTCAGCGATGTCTTCGCTGGTAACCAGGGTAGACATCGGGTTACTAAGCGCAGGGCCGCGCTTAGTAACCCGATGTTTACCCTGGTTACCATCCTAAAAGTAAAAAAAACAAACACTTCATACTTACCTTCCGCTGTCTGTCCCCGGCGCTGTGCTTTCCTGCACTCACTGTGAGCACAGCGGCCGGAAAGCAGAGCGGTGACGTCACCGCTCTGCTTTCCGGCCGCTGTGCTCAGAGCCAGTACAGAGAAGCACAGCGCCGGGGACAGACAGCGGAAGGTAAGTATGAAGCGTTTGTTTTTTTTACTTTTAGGATGGTAACCAGGGTAAACATCGGGTTACTAAGTGCGGCCCTGCGCTTAGTAACCCGATGTTTACCCTGGTTACCGGCATCATTGGTCGCTGGAGAGCGGTCTGTGTGACAGCTCTCCAGCGACCAAACAGCGACGCTGCAGCGATCCGGATCGTTGTCTGGATCGCTGCAGCATCGTTTTGTGTGAAGGTACCTTTACAAGCAACCCCCTCGAGGCAAAGAGACAGGAGTGCCATTGAGCATTCTGCACTAGCCTATGCACTTCTTCTGTAAAGTACCCAACCAGGCAGAATTTTCTCTTGCATGGTTTTGAGCAACAAATGGAGTAATTACAGGATATGTCTGAGAGAGTGTCAAGGTCTGTGGAGTGTATTACTCAGGTAACAGGCAGGGCTACAGAGCTCAGGTAAAGGCCTTAGTGTGGCAATGACCATGTTCCAATATGTGTAAGGCTAGTTTCACATTTGCAGTAGGATCCGCAGAGTTTAATCCACATCCGCAAGTGCAGGAAAAAACACATAGAAACATGTACAAACGCGGCGTTTTTTAGACGCATGCGGGGAACACATGCGGTTAAAAATCGCCGCGTTTGTACGTGTTTCTATGCGTTTTTTCTGCATTTGCGTTTTTGGTGCGCAGGTTGAAAAATTTAACAGGAGAAAAATCTAGATAACCAGACAGCGCCAATGGGACTACAGAGGGCGTGTATTATGGGATCTCTATATATAGACCCTTGAACAGCTGAAATCTTCAGATTTTGCTCCTGTATGCTGTCATAATGGATCTTCGCATGGAGAGCTTTTATTTCAACCTGGATTTAAGCATCAAGCTGTTTCTTGCCCATGCGTTTGCTTGGGAGCAAGACAGAAATCGCAAAAGATTGAGAAGTAGATGGCGTAGGCGTTTTTGGAGACACCCCATTATTGAATTACGTGAAAGACGTAGAGCCTGTCACACGCTGTATGGCAAGCTTAATGCCAACCTGGAGAAATTCCATGAATATACAAGGATGTCACAAGACTCGTTCTGGGATTTGCTTTCAAGGAACCATACGGAGACAGGACACCCAACTCCATAAAGCGATTCCACCAGAGGAACATCTGCTGGTTACATTGAGGTACGTTCCAAATCCAAACCAATGACAGTCCAAATTTTGGGTGTTCTGACATGTATTTTTTGGGTATTTTCCATTCTGTCTTTAGCATTACCACATCATAAATAGAATAGATTTAAGAAAAAAAATTCATAGAGATTTCTGGCAACCGGAGAGAGTTTATCATCCCTGCACTTCCAATACCGGCTTGGAATATCCACCCTGTCTGGAATAGTTGTGGACACCTGTCGGGCTTTGTGGAATGTTCTCCGGGATGAGTTTATACCCCTACCCACCTTGGACATGTGAAATTGCGGAAAAATTCTGGAGTGTGTGTGATTTCCCTAACTGTTTGGGAGCAGTTGATGGAAAGAGCACATCCACATTATAAAACCAGCCAGAACAGGATCGGAGTACTTAAATTACAAAAAATATTTTTCTGTTGTGCTCATGGCAATAGCAGATGCAGCCTGTCGCTTCATCGCCGTGGACATTGGAGCTTTTGGCCGTGGCAACGATTCCCAGACTTTTACAAACTCTGATATGGGCCGCCGTGTGTATGGCAAAAATTTTAATTTTCCACAGCCACAACCTCTTCCCAACACTCAAGGTCCACCGATGCCATTTGTTATGGTTGGGGATGAGGCCTTTCAGAAGTGTGAAAACCTACTGAAGCCATATTCCAGTCGGGACTTGAACCACACTAGAAGGATCTTTAACTACAGACTGACCAGGGTCCGAAGAACAGTAGAGTGTACTTTTGGCATTCTAGTCTCAAAATGGTGCATTTTTGTATCAGCCATTAATCTAAAAATGGAGACAGTCGACGAGGAGGTCAAAGCCTGTGCGGTTCTGCACAATTACATAATGGCTAAGGAGCGACCCAACATTGAACTGGATGAAACAGTTGCACACCCACTGCCCGATTACCATCATCACCCGCTGCGGTCAACTGCTGAAGTTGGTCACATGCGGGATCAATTTGCCACCTTTTTTTATTCTGATATTGAACGTGTGTCATGGCAGGACAATGTTGTGTAAATGTCCTGTTGTAATTTTATCTGTACCAGTAATTTTCTTAAATGTTAATAATATTTCTCATTAATAAACTTTATTTTTTGCTGTCTTGACCGTGTCTCCTATGTATTTCCTCTACAAACCTAGGCTGTCCTCAAACTAGCAGTGTTTGGTCTGTATTTAATATCAGTGTTTGTAATCCAAAACCAGGAGTGGGTGATAAAGGCAGAGGTGCTAGTTATGTTAATATTATAATTTACCTTTAATTGTTTCACTCCTTGTTTTGGCTTACAAATACTGATATAAAACACTGACCACATACTGCTATTGTGACGGCAGCCATGTTGCTTTAGTGGTAAGGTTGTTGACGTCATTGCGTCCTGATTTTGTTCTGCTTTGCAGAATCCATTGGACACAGACTGAAGAGACAATGACTGTCAAACAAAACAGATCTATACTTATCAAGTCAGGTGTCAGAAATAACGAATTCATGATGCACATATACCAGCCTCATGAATTCACTATTTCTGACACATGTACAGGTGAGCATAGATATGCCGTGTTTATGACCACCATCGTCCCTTCACTTTGTGTGGAATATTACGTACACAGACGAGAAAATGGAGGTTATACAAGGCAGTTCTCTGCTCACCAGGTCAGGTGTCATAACTAATGAGTTTTTGGACACCTGACCTGTTGAGTATAGTTCTGCATTGTATTTCCGCCATTTTCTCTTCAGTCTGCAACACTAGTCACAGACTAAAGGAAGAGATTATGGAGATAATACATGAATAATTTTTTTGGCCCACCTCATATCTGTATAGTAAAGACACACAAAGCTGCAGTCATTTATTTGCTAACTACTGGAGCTATGATGTGGCCAAAAAATTAAGTGTTTGGCGCATGGTGTGTGTTGACAGCGGCGAAAGACACAATAAACCACACATAATTGGGGGCAAAACAACATTATTTTTTTTTTACACAAATTTTTAATTTAACTGCGCCTGCTTGGGGTAGAGTGATGTAAACGGGGGGTGTGAAGCAGTGAGGCCTGGCTAAGAGTGGACGACACAGGGGTGGCAGGAGAAGGGGCAATGAAACTTGAGGGGTCTGGTAGTTCGGGGATAGGGCTTGACACATGAGAGGCTTGAAACGCAGTGGATGGGTGAGACAAACCTGACATTACAGACACACTGGAAGGTGAAGGGGGAGGAATACTAAGAGTCCGCTGTTTTTTTTTTTCCTTTCTGTGATTGCCGGGTTCTGGGAAGCCTCGGAGGACTCATTTGTCATGGCATGGTCATGATGGGTGACATGTTAGGGTCCGGCTGCACTGTGCCAGAGTCCATAGTGCTCGTAGAGCATACAGCCGTGCCAGAGTCCATAGTGCTCGTACAGCATACAGCCATGCCAGAGTCGATAGTGCTCATAAAGCGTGCAGCCATGCCAGAGCCCATAGTGCTCATAGAGCGTGCAGCCATGCCAGAGTCCATAGTGCTCATAGAGCGTGCAGCCATGCCAGAGTCCATAGTGCTCATAGAGCGTGCAGCCATGCCAGAGTCCATAGTGCTTGTAGAGCGGAAGGCCATGCCAGGGTCCTGCTGCATCGTGGTGGTGACGGTATGGAAGGCCGTGCCAGGATCCTGCTGCATTGTGGTGGTGGCAGTACGGAAGGCCATGCCAGGGTCCTGCTGCATCGTGGTGGTGGCAGTATGGAAGGCCATGCTAGGGTCCTGCTGCATCGTGGTGGTACAGAAGGCCATGCCAGGGTCCTGCTGCATCATGGTGTAAGTGGAGGAGGTCCAAGCAGGAGCAGCGGTTGTCATGGTGGTGGGCTGTCCAACAGCACTCGGCACGGTGGTGGTGCTGTACTGGTGTTCGGCAGTGCTAGGAATAAAGGTGGCCGTGCAGTGATATGCAGCAGAGGTCGGAATTGAGGTTAATTGTGACAGTGAAGGCACAGGTGGATATGCTGCCACTGTCTGCTGAAAATACCGACTCTGCTGCATAGCCTGCACGTAAGCAGCATTGCAGGCCTGCATGACACTAAGCTGGAGGTCAGGAGTAAGGTGTTCCGACATGCCCTGCTTAATTTGGTTAAAAAAATTATGTGCTGGCCTCTGGAGGTTGGATTTTACTTGTTCAAGGCTTTTGGTGACCTCCTGGATACGTGTATTCATGTGGGTAAGAGAAATATCCATTCGGTCACCCAAAGCCTTGAGTTCTTTGTGAAAAATCGAGCTCAAGTGCAAAAACTCGGGCATGAGGGACCTGTCCAAAGCCCGATGCCGCTGCCAGGAGGAGCCCCAAAAAAAAGGGGAAGTGGCAGAGGACTGGGAAAGGGGAAGACCTGATGGACCAGCTTGTGTGGCAGGCCCATTTGCTGCAGCGCTGCTGGATGGCTGGGACAGGTCCGTGGCTGTTTGATGAATGATCGCTCCAGGACCTGGGCCAACAGTAGTGCTCCATGTGCTGTAAAAAAAGGAAAAAAGAAATTAATACCAAAAATTAAACAGACGACAACTCCTGTGGAATAGAAACATACAGATTATGGCAATACAACACAACCTAATGCACGGGATAAATACTTACGTTCTCTGGGCAAGGACCAGTCTTAAAAATGCCAGAACACGATGGTATTTATATTTTTGGATCCTTGCTCCTGAACCACTGGGAACACGGCTCTCTTGACGCAAGTCCTTGTTGAAGCGGTCCTTCATCGAATGCCAACGTGTTTTGACTTTGGCCACTATTAAAAAAAAACAAAAAAACATAATGGTCAGAAAATGGACTTTTGCCCGTGCTCACACAACTGTGTGTGATGAGAGAAACTCCTGAGAGTTTCTTTCATCACACACAGTTGAGTGAGCACAGCCAAGGTCTCTGCTGCTTCATACTGCAGTGCAATACTTACCAAATGCATTTTGGACCCGAGTCGGGGCGTTGTCCCAGCCATCCCACATCGCTTTGGCCACCTCATTCCATAGGCGCCGGATCACATTACATTGTTTGAGTGCAGTAATCCCGGGTGTCCCACAACGGGACTCGCTCCTGGACCAGGGAGATGAGGAGGTCATTTTCTATGAGGTCTTCATCCCGTTCTTTATTTAGACATTAATGTTGGATACATTAACATAAGGAAAAGAAAGAAAACAGAGGCTGAGAAATGGCATGAATAAGGAAAGTCAAAATAAAAAAGGAGTCCAGAAGAGAATTAAAAAGAAAGAGTAAAGTACAGAAAGGAAGATTAAAGAATACAACAGTGGGGATACAACAGTCAGCCTTGCCACCCGACCATGACTCCGCTTCTCCTGCCCATTCTCTGCCGCAGTAGAAGAAGTGCTCTAAAAAAAATGAAAAACAAAAAATTGTCATATGTGTAGATTTGACAGTGAATACTTACCAATCTGAGGAGGTGAGTACTCACTTCACTGACATGTTCTACTTTGGAAGGCCCAGGACGTTGCTCCTCATCAGAAGAAGAAGACATTCTGATGCATGCAGAAAGAAAGAAATGGCAGAAATTTGGACATGTAGAGACAGAAAATAGAAAATAAAGGCATTGGCTAGGATCTACTCACATTGCTCTGAGTGTAGATTCCTTCCTGTGTCTGGTCTGCTGCATCTGGAAAGCTTCTCTGTCTGCTGCGTAGTGACCTGCAACTGTCCACTCCCTCCCTTTATCTCCTTGTATGTGGGGGGTGGCTTATCAGTGTCTAGACATGTTTTTCTCTGGTGCAACGCATGCTTTTACGAATGCAAGCAAACGCATGTGCTTGTGAACGCATGCGTTTACATAGACAGCAATGAATTTTTTGGCGCATTCCTTACGCAATGGACCGCAGACGTATATAGGCGGCAAATTGACGCCTCTAAAAATTACTGCATGTTGCATTTCTGCACAAAACCGCAGACGACGAAACGACGCATGCGTCGTCAAATGCGGCCAAAAGCAGACACATGCGTCCCTAATGTTAAATATAGGAATGCACAACGCATGCGGATATATGCAGAAGAAACGCTGTGGACACAACCGCAAATGTGAAACCGGCCTAAGGCTGCGACCTGAATAGGTCTGTGGAGCGTATTCATCCAGTGTCTTAGATGTGCTTAAAATGTACATAAACTGGCCAATTCCGCACCACCATTTTTTTGTAAGGACCCACATTTAGAAAAAGTAAGGGAAGCAACAGTTTAGTAAAGAGACATAAGTGCTATTTAGGAGCCTGGAAAAGTCAGCAATGGTCTTTGTCCAGCACCGTACAATGTAAAGTGCTAACGAATATGTATGCACTGTCTAACTAACAATTCATGAAAAGACATATATGCTGGCAAGGGACAACTGAACGCTGCACTGGGACAACAAATTGAACATGGTTGCTGACTGTTGTGCCTGTGAAACTGCAGCTTGTGGACAGGAGGAATCAGTGCCTCCTTCCTGGACAGCAGAGTGGGAAGGACTTTACACAGGGGAAGAGTCAGTGGTTTCACTGTCAAACACAGATTTTGTACCCAGGCATTGCACGCACCTACTGGGGTGCTGCGTATATGAAGAGTATATGGTGTATGCTGACTGAGGTGTTATGTTGAATTTCCCTTTACAAAGGGATAAATGGGTAAGATTTTCAAACAAGCAACATATATACAGCATAGAGTGCGTTTTATGACTCATGTCCCCAAGCCTCCATGATGGGGACATCACAATACACTTTTCGGTTATTACAAGAGGCAGAGATAGGCTGTAGAAAGTTGACCATTGCACAATATACAAAGGTATCCAAAAATTACCCCAAGGGTTCTGTATCATACACGCTGAAAGAGGCCATAATGGGGACCTCACAATACTTTTAGCAGTTATTAAAAGAGGTAGAGATAGAGAGTACAAGTTTCATCATTGCACAATGTGCAAAGGCTTCAAAAAGTACAAACCATTACCCACGTGGGGTATACATAGAGGAACACTAAGTGCTTGTAGCAGGATGAGTAGGAGGTGATTTCCTGAACAAAATGGTTTGGGATGGCCGTAGGAACAACTTCCCCCCAAAAATTTGGCCTGCATTTAATTAACGTTGCTGTCATCCGTAGGGCTTACAAAGTAAGAGGAAATCCAGCCTTTGTTCAATTTTAGAAGAGTCTGCCTGTCTGCATTTTCTGTTGACAGGCATGTGTGCCTATCCATTTTAATTGCATCTGCCAAACTTAAAACCCGCTCAGACAACACATTTGCGGCAGGGTATGGAAGCACCTCCAAGGCATACAAGGAAAGGTTGGACCAAGTGTGCAGCTTGGACAACCAATAGTCAAAGGGAACTGAAGAATCAGGAAGGACACTGGTATGGTCACTTAAGTAGTCCTTCACCATCTTGGTCAACTTCTCCCTCGTCAAAATTACACCCACAGACAGCCCTTGCTGCTGTGACGGTCTCATGAAAATGGCGCAGTTGATGGCCATCCCCCCGATTTGCACCACTATGGCCCTCTGGCATGCATGCACTGAAAATATTGCATCTGACTCTGACATTAGAGAAAAAAGTTTCTCCTTGTACCATTGGTCAAGAAAGGTGCAAAGCCAGTATTTCATGGTGAAAAAATGTGTTTCACACAAGGGTCTTGGGAAAGGCATCTGGACATAAAATCTGTCATATGTAGCAGACTATAAAGAGTCAAATGTTCAGTGACCTCACTGGAAGAATACTAACCCTCCCCTCCTCCTCATGACGCATAGCCTCCTCCTCCTCCTCTTCAGGCCATCCATGCTGAACAGACATGAAGTCCCCTCTGTAGCGCAGGACAAAATATCCTGTTCCTCCTCAACCACCTCTTCTTCCCTCATCATCACCCAATGTGGCCAGAGAATATTGTGTGAGGATGGACTGTGTGTTATCAGCCACAGTACAATCTTGAACCCTAGCCACCTGCTTGGCATTCAAAGCTTCCTCTTTGAGATTCTGCAGCGAATGTTTTAATAGACAGAGCAGCGGGATGGTTGCACTCATAGCATCATCAGCGATCATCATCTTGGCGGAGTACTCAAAGTGTTGAAGAACCTCACATAGGTAAGCTATCCATTTGGCAGTTGTTATGTGTGGGGGTTGAGTGTTCCTCTGATAGCCATTGAGAAGCTGGAATTCAGAGACTGACCTCTGCTGCTCACTAAGCCTTGCTAACATATGGAAGGTGGAATTCCAGAGTGTGGGCAGGTCAAAAATCTGTCAGTGACAAGGCAAATTAAAATGCTGATGCAGCGAAGCTAGACAGGCGAAAGCCTGAGATAACTTTTGGAAATGTGCGCTGACACTGTGTATCTTGGCATGTAGGTCAGGCAAGTCATTCTATATTTTTAAAAACTGCTGTACACCCCAGCTCAGCTCGTGCGCCATGCATGGAACGTGCACCAGCTTGCCAAGCTTTAAAGCCGCCACCAAGTTATGCCCATTATCGCACACAACCAGACCTGGTTGGAGGTTCAGCGGGGAAAGCCACTGCTCGGTCTGTTCTTTTATCCCTTTCAACAGCTCTACTGCGTTGTGAGTTTTATCGCTTAAACAGATGAATTTCAGCAGAGCATACTGCCACTTCACCAATGCAGTACTGCAGATTTCCCAGCTGGGGAGTGATGGAGAGCTTAGTTCTGCTGAGGATGAGGAGAAGGAGGAGAGACAGAAACAAGAGCTTGTCCACATGTCTGTGGATAGGTGGACCTTCCCTGTGACTGCGTTGGCCAGAGCACAGCTGATAGTGTGTAACACATGCTTATGTACCGTGGGAAAAGCACACCTGGAAAAATAGTGTCAGCTGGGAATCGAGTACCGTGAGGCTGCCACCACCAAAAGATCATGGAAAGACTCAGTTCCCACAAGTCAAAACAGCAGCATTTCCAGGGCTAGCAATCTGGCAATGTGGGTGTTTAGCATTTGGTCTTGTGGCTGGGTGGCTGGATATTTTAGCTTTTTGGTAAACATCTGGGGCAGGGACAACTGAACTCTGCACTGGGACAATGAACTGCAAGTGTTTGCTGACTGTTGTGTATGCAACTGCTGGCTGTGGGAAGGAGACATCAGTGCCTACTTCATGGACATCAGATTGGGAAGGCCATAAAACAGGGGAAGGGTCAGCGGTTTGACCCTCAGACACAGATTTTGTACCCAGGCGTTCCGCCGACCTACAGGGGTGCATGACTGCTATGTGCTTTTACATGCTTGTGGTCCTCAGTTTGGCAATGTCCTTGCCTCTTCTTATCTTGGTTCGGCAGATGCTGCAAATTACAATTGTTTTATCTGGAGGACTTTCAGAAAAAAACTGCCGTATAGGGAAACAATGCACCCTTGGCCTGTAATCTAGCCGAGTGCAGGGGGGCTCTGTAGAACAGTTGACTGGGTTCTACAACTGGTCAAACCACTTCCTCTTCTTGCCTGTTTTCTTGCTACGGATCCATCCCTCTCTGCACTGCTGTGCTCGCAAGGCATGCCATCGTGCCTCATTGGATCAGTGACCTCATCATTGACTACGCCATCTTCCAATTTTTCAATCTGATAATCTGTCTGTGTTGCGATTTGAGTCTGACCCAGTGGCAACTGTGCATCATGATTATCCTCCACTTCTTCAGACATGAATTGACATTCTCCAACGTGTCTTTCTCCTGGCTGTGTGTGCTCAAATGTTTTGGCAACCTCCCCATGACCCTCTTTAATGGTGCACTTTGACAGGCCTGTCAAATTTCAAGGGACCGTAAGCAGTTCCTCAGAGTAACCTGGTTTGGGGGCAAATGTCTACTGGGACTCTTGATGGTGGGAGTAAGGAGGACCAGATTGATGATTCAGAGGCCCGCTGCCATCAAAGCAACCTGGGCTTCCATAACACCTCAGCAGTGCCACAGAAGGATTGCCTCCATGCCACGCTGCTTTGATGCAGTAATTGATGCAAAAGAAGCCCTGACCAAGTATTCAGTGCATTTACTGAACATTAGTGTTGAGCGATACCTTCCGATACCCAGAAGTATCGGTATCGGATTGGATCTGCCGATATCCAAAAAATATCGGATGTCGCCGATACCAATACCCGATACCAATGCAAGTCAATGGGACACAAATATCGGAATGTAAATAAGCCCTTTCTGTCCTTAAACATCCTGTTCTGGAGGGGGGAAGAGTGTGGGTGGTGCGTGGGCGGTGCGTGGGCGGTGCGTGGGCAGACACTGTGAGTGTCTGTGCAGGCGGGGTCTGTGCAGGCCTGCCGGGGATGTGTACCTGCCTACTCTCTGGGGTCTGTGCGGCGTGCAAGGTGTCTCTGCGGCAGGCGGGGTCTCTTTGCGGTGTGCGGGGTCTCTGTGCAGCCTGCGGGGGTCTCTGTGCGGCGTGCGGGGGTCTCTGTGTGGCGGGCGGGGTGTCTCTGTGGCGTGCGGGGTGTCTGTGCAGTGGGCGGGGTCTCTGTGCGGTGGGTGGGGTCTATGCGGGGCGTCCGGGGGTTTCTGCGGGGCGAGCGGGGATCTCTTTGTGGCATGCAGGGTGTCTGCAGTGGGCGGGATATCTCTGCAGCGGGCGGGGTCTCTGTGTGGCGGGTGGGGTCTCTGCGGGGCATGCGGGGGTCTCTGCGGGGCGTGCGGGGGTCTCTGTGTGGCAGGCGGGGGTCTCTGTGTGGCGGGCGGGGGTCTCTGCACGGTGTGGGGGGTCTCTGCGGTGGGTGGGGTCTCTGTGCGGCGGGCGTGGTCTCGTACGGCGGGCTGGGTCTCTAAGCAGCGTGCGGGGTCTCTGCAGGGCATGCAGGGGTCTCTGTGGGGCATGCGGGGGTCTCTGCGGGGCATGCGGGGGTCTCTGCAGGGCGTACGGGGGTCTCTGTGCGGCAGGTGGGGGTCTCTGTGCGGCGGGCGGGGTCTGTGCGGGGCGTGCAGGGGTCTCTGTGGGGCGTGTATGGGTCTGTGCGGGGTGTCTGTGCGGGGTCTCTGCGGCATGTGGCGTGTCTCTGTGCGGGGTGTCTCAGTGCGGGCATCGTCCGATGGGACTACAAGTCCCATCGGACGATGCCTACTACACTGACAGTGATTGACACATTAGCCAATGATGGGACAGTAGTAGTCCCATCATCTGGCTAATGTGTTGAATGAAAAAAAAATCCATACGTACTCCATACATACTCCATACATACTCCATACAGTACATTCATACATTACATACATGACATACAGTACATTAAACATAGAGTTCATACTCACCATTACTTGTCATTTTGATCCCCGAAACCAGTGTCATCTGTAAAAAAGGTGAAAAAAACAAACAACCAATATACTCCCTGTCTGCAGAAATCCATGAGTGTCCCAAGACGATCTCCCGTGGAGAACGGCAGCAACAGCTGTTGCAACCGCAGCGGCCCCAGAAACAAAATGATGGGAGGAATGGATTCCTCCGCCACTGGCTTTACTACTCTGGCGCAGAAAATTGCGCGGGAGCCCATGCCAATTTTTTCAGCCATTTAACCCTTTAATTTAATAGCTAGAACGGCCAAATTGTGCATATACACACTACTAACATTAGTAGTGTGGAATATGCAAAAAAAAAAGGTGATATGAGATGGTTTACTGTATGTAAACCAGGTCTCATATCATGTCGGGTTTAGGAAGGAGATAGCAAAAGCCGGCAATTGAATTACCGGCTTTAAAGCTATCTAGCGCTGTATGAAGTAAGAATATATATACATATATGTGTCTACTGACATATATATATATATATATATATATATATATATATACTAGCTGAAGAGCCCGGCGTTGCCTGGGCATAGTAAATATCTGTGGTTAGTTATAGCACCTCACTTCTCTTATTTTCCCATCACGCCTCTCATTTTCCCAATCACATCTTTCATTTCCCCCCTCACATCTCTCATTTTCTCCCTCACACCTCTCATTTTCTCCCTCACTCCTCTCATTCCCCCATAACACTTGTCATTTCAACCTCACATCTGCCATTTTCTGATCACTCCACTATTTTTCCTCACTCCTCTCATTTTGCACTCACACCTTTTCATCTCACACCTCTCATTTTCACCTCATCACCTCAGTATATACATGTTTGTCATCTCCCTTGTAGTATACATCTGTATGTCATCTCCTGTATATAGTATATACCTGTATGTCATCTCCCCTGTATATAGTTTATACCTGCTGTGTGTGATCTCCCCTATATATAGTATATACCTGAATGTCATCTCCTTCTATATATAGTATATACCTGTATGTCATCTCCTGCTGTATATAGTATATACCTGTGTGTCATCTCCCCTGTATATAGTATATATCTGTGTGTCATCTCCTCCTGTATATAGTGTATACCTGCATGTCATCTTCTATATATAGCATATACCTGTATGTCATCTCCTCCTGTATATAGTATATACCTGTAGGTCATCTGCTCCTGTATATAGTATATACCTGTGTGTCATCTCCTCCTGTATATAGTATATACCTGTATGTCATCTCCTCCTGTATATATATGTACCTGTATGTCATCTCCTCCTCTATATAGTATATGCCTGTGTGTCATCTCTCCTGTATATAGTATATACCTGTGTGTCATCTCCTCCTGTATTAGACCTCGTTCACACGTTATTTGCTCAGTATTTTTACCTCAGTATTTGTAAGCTAAATTGGCAGCCTGATAAATCCCCAGCCAACAGGAAGCTCTCCCCCTGGCAGTATATATTAGCTCACACATACACATAATAGACAGGTCATGTGACTGACAGCTGCCGTATTTCCTATATGGTACATTTGTTGTAGTTTGTCTTCTTATTAATCAGATTTTTATTTTTGAAGGATAATACCAGACTTGTGTGTGTTTTAGGGTGAGTTTCGTTTGTCAAGTTGTGTGTGTTGAGTTGCGTGTGGCGACATGCATGTAGCGACTTTTGTGAGATGAGTTTTGTTTGGCAACATGCGTGTAGCAACTTTTTGTGTGTCGAGTTGCATGTGACAGGTTAGTGTAGCAAGTTGTGTGCAGCAAGTTTTGCGCATGGCGAGTTTTGCACGTGGCGAGTATTATGTATGGTGCCTTTTGAGTATGTGCAAGTATTGTGTGAGGCAACTTTTGCATGTGTTGCAACTTTTGTGCATGTGGCAATTTTTCCGCGTGTGCAAGTTTTGCGTGTGGCGAGTTTTCCATGAGGTGAGTTTTGCACTTGTGGCGAGTTTTGCAAGAGCCTAGTTTTTGCATGTGGCGAGTTCTGCACGTGGCGAGTTTTGAGTGGTGACTTTTGTGTTTCGACTTTTATGTGGCGAGGTTGGTGTATTTGTGGTGAAATGTGTGCTGAGGGTAATATGTGTTCAAGCACGTGGTAGTGTGTGGCGCATTTTGTGTGTGTGTTCATATCCCCGTGTGTGGTGAGTATCCCATGTCGGGGCCCCACCTTAGCAACTGTACGGTATATACTCTTTGGCGCCATTGATCTCATTCTTTAAGTCCCCCTTGTTCACATCTGGCAGCTGTCAATTTGCCTCCTACACTTTTCCTTTCATTTTTTCCCATTATGTAGATAGGGGCAAAATTGTTTGGTGAATTGGAAAGCGCGGGGTTAAAATTTCACCTCACAACATAGCCTATGACGCTCTCGGGGTCCAGACGTGTGAATGTGCAAAATTTTGTGGCTGTAGCTGCGACGGCTACAACACTTTTCCTTTCACTTTTTCCCCATTATGTAGATAGGGGCAAAATTTTTTGGTGAATTGGAAAGCACGGGGTTAAAATTTCACCTCACAAGATAGCCTATGACGCTCTCGGGGTCCAGACGTGTGACTGTGCAAAATTTTGTGGCTGTAGCTGCGACGGTGCAGATGCCAATCCCGGACATACACACACACATACACACATTCAGCTTTATATATTAGATACTAGCTGTACTACCCGGCTTCGCCCGGGTTAATAACTGCTGTAAGCAAAATAGAATGTGTTAACAAAAATTTATTCTGCACACAAAAACCACAAAACAAATAGATAGAAATGTAATTATTAAAAGGCAAAAACTAAGATAATATAAGCATTTTACAACATATATTTCAGCACCAGAGATATTCCACACAGATTTAACTAAATTGGCCAAGTAATATGAAGTAATCTTCTACAACCTATTCGAGAGCCTTTTGATAAACGACATTCTTAGTTTTTCCTTCAGGTGCAAAGACAAACAGATTTTTGGCTGTTCCAACTCTTGAACAGGCCACATAAAGTTGACCATGAGAAAAGCATGGAGACTGTAAATCGATTCCAACTACTTTCAAGGACTGTCCCTGAGCCTTATTGATGGACATAGCAAATGCCAGTCGAACAGGAAACTGGAGGCGTTTAAAATCAAACGGCAAATCAGATGGAATGAGAGGAATTGTTGGAATGAAAACATCTTCTCCTGTGGCACATCCTGTCAAAATGGTTGCCTCAATTACATGTGGAAACAGGTTCTTAATCAAGAGTCTTGTTCCATTACACAGCTTTGGTGGATCCAAATTTCTCAATAACAGAATAGGTGCTCCAGGTTTTAGAACGAGGTTGTGAGGAGGAAGTCCTTGTGGCTCCAAGGAATTGAGGAACTCAGTTGGATAAAATAATGCTTGAGCAGGGTCTATTACTGTATCTACTGACTTGTAGGTTGTGCACACACCTGGAAGGAGATTTAGAATTTGAAGATTGATCTTGTTGACGCTGTCATTTTTGGGAGCTAGAATAGCCCTTTCACACAGCCAGCCAGAATTTTTGAAGTGGAGTTGAATGTTTGGAAAAACCTTTGCTTTCAACTCCTCAATGGAAGTCACAATACAACAAAAGTTGCTTGGGAAGGTGATCTGTCCAGTGGTTGAGTTTACTGGTGCCTTGCCATCTCCAATAGTCAACAGCTGGCTCGAAAACAGTCCAGCAGAAACATCGCCTGTCATGTAGACCCTCATGTTTGTGTTCAGTGACATTTTCTTTACTTTTCTCCAAAGGTACGATGCTTTCAGACAGGCATTGAGTTCGTCTGCAGGGGTTGATCTTGGAATAACAGATAGTGTTTGGCGGAAGTCACCTGCCAAAACAACAACTACTCCTCCCATGATATATTTGTTGCTACGCAGGTCTTGCAGAAGTCTGTCCACTGCTTCCAGAGCACTTTTGTGTGACATGGTGCATTCATCCCAAATGATAGCACTGCATTTTTGAAGCAATTTGGCCAGTCCTGATCCCTTGGCAATAATACACACGGGGCTGTCACTATGAGACAGGTTAAGTCGTAGTTTGAATGTCGAATGTGCTGTCCTGCCACCGTTTAAAAGCGTAGCTGCAATTCCAGAAGATGCCACTGCAAGTGCAATCTTTTTTTGTTGTCAAAATTTTGCCAGGAGCAAGTTGATTACAAATGTCTTTCCTGTTCCACCTGGAGCATCGAGGAAGACAATCCCACCTTTGTTGGTTTCACTGAAACTTAAAATATAGTTATAGGCGTCCCTTTGATCTGGTACCAATATTGGCTCGTTCTGAGACACACATGCTGTCAGTTCATCAATATTATAGTTTGTTTCTATGAAAATCTCCCTACACATTTGGATGCCTTCAGGATTTCTTATTGGAGCAGGCAAACCAAGCAACTGTAAGGCTTTTCCTGACATTGCTATGCACTGGTCTTCAAGGAACATTAAAGTTTCATTGAACATTTCCTCAGTGAAGTTGATGAGTTGCTGAGGATTTTCCCTTCTAATCTGCATGAGGATGTCCTCACTGAGATCAGTTTTGAACTTTGTCCAAATCTCAAGAGGATTTGAAATGCTACATGTTGTTAGAATAATAGCAAAGAGGTGTCTTAGTCGCTTTGGGGTTTGTGTGGCTGCAGCTTCACTGAGGGTCATGTCCCAGTGTCCATCATTTTCCAGAAGTCCTTTTCTTTGGCAAGCTTCCCTGAATGTTTCACACACATGGCCTCCGACGGTCTTCAAGTCAGAAAATGATGTAGGGCCTTTGACAACATGAAGTAACATGCGCAGGTAGAAGCACTCTGCATTTGACGGATGAACAGTGTAGACGCGATCAAGCGTATCAGTTGCTTTCACCCCTGGATAGCCTTCAATATCAAGGCCCCGTTTCCTCCGTTCCAGTGTTTTTCTGGAGGCATTCCAAGTGCAGTACTTTGGTAAATCACAGTAGAGAATTGTTTTTGCAAAAGGGTCTTGTTGACACAGCTCAAAAAATGCCAAGAGGGTGGTCTTAGGTGGTGTTAGGAGCTGCTGCTGCAAGTTTGTTGGGTTAAAATAAATTCTCTGTCCATTTTCCAAGTGCACACTCAGATGCACAACTGGTGGGTAGCGCTCATGAATGGAGAAGCCTAGTATTCTCCAAACAGCTTCATTGCTGCTTATGTACCTGCCCATCTGGAATGCCTCCACTTCATCAATAATAGGTCCATTTTTCTGGAGTTCAAAAACTGCTTGATCACTTCCTTTGTGGACATATTTGCAGATATACTTGATAGTTTTCACAGAGTGGCAAGATTCGACATTTATGTGGGCCTGGAAGATTTTTGAGAGCAAAGGGTTGTAAGGCACTACCCACCTGTTGTCAATTTCTATCTCTTGGAGTGATGATCCAACACGCATTTTGACCTTTGCTGTGAAACCACCATCCCCTGGCTTTCTTCTTCGGTAGACTGGATATCCATCTTGTCCTGTTTGGGTTTCTTGAACCAGGGATCGTGGGTAATGCTTTGAACACCTGCCATCAATTATACAGGGAGAATTTTTGTTGAGACTCCCACACGGACCATGGATCATGTTTATTGTGATGGTGTCAAACAGCAATGGGTCAATCCGAAGGTCTGGCAATTCGGCACTGATGATATTGTCAATTTCGGTAGGCTGTATTTTTTGCTTCAGCCAGATCAAGATGTGGGCGTGAGGAAGGCCTCTTTTTTGCCATTCAACTGAATACATCCAGCATTGCGTCTCACCATAAATATGTGATTTTGTGATGAGATTAGTCATTTTTGAAAGTTTCTGTTTGAAAACCCGAGCAATAAGGTCATGGCGATTCACTGATTTTTGGCCCGGCAACAGGTGCCCTCCAATTTCCTCCCAGGCAGGATTGCAAGTAAAGGTGATGAAAAGATCTGGACGGCCATACTTTCTCACATAAGTCATTGCATCCTGTGTGTATTCATGCATGTGTCGTGGGCTTCCAGTGACAATTGATGGAAGAATAACCATTTTCCCCAACTCTTTTGGATCAGCATCATTTGCAACAGCATCTCTAAGGTGAATATATTCCTCTGCCCTGAGCTTCTTTTGATTTAGTCGGATATATAAAAGACGTTCACTCACAATCTTTGCATACATGTCAACAATAAATTGGTGGAAGAGGTGTTTGCATTTCAAGATGTGATTTTCCTCTGCAAATCTTGTCATGATCCTATATGCATAGAAGTCCATGGCAGACACTTTTTTTCCTGAAGGGTTGCCTGTTGTAGGATCTGTCTGAGGTATTCCAAAGTGATAGCCATCCTGTCCCTGCCAAAAGATGATTGGATATTGCAGTGCATCATAGGACCTGTGAGTTTCTGCTACTCGTTGCAAACTATTGTTCCTTTTCTGAAGCACAATGTCACGGCTTTGAAAATCATTGCCTACAACCAAGATTGCTACATCATCAAATGTGGGAGCATTGAAACGTCGCTGATGTTCACCTTGTGGTGTTTTGTCAGCTCGAATTACAACTTTGTAATCGTCATTTGGCATGCATTTAAGTGCAGTCTTGAAAAGTTGAACATATGGATTGTTGGTGTGAAGGAACTGCTGCAAAATAGTGACAATATCAAGGCGAGTGTTAGGAATTAAAGAGCATCTCCGCTGAGCCTCTGCTTCTGCATTTCCCATGAAGAAGAGTTGAAGAAATTGAGGTTCTTCTCCTTGTAATGGAAGCAGTGAGCCAATTGAGTGGTAAACCTGTCCTTGAACTTTGAATGTCGGCAGAAATCCTGTTGTAAACATTTTTGTTGCACCAAATGATGTCATTTGGAAGCAGGAGTTGTACTTCCTGATGTTGTCCAAGAAATGCTTTGATATTGTACTGGTACCCGTCATCAGAGACTTTAGGGGATCTGGTGGTGACAGGAGAGGTGGAAGTTTTATCTTGCCATTTGCACAGCATAAACCTGGCGGTTCATCTTTCCATTTCAGGGCACTGCAGTACATGCAGACCACATCCATTTTTCCTATCTGAACTTTAGGATTATCCTGATAGTTTATGTCTGACAGGTAACAAAAGGCAGCATGTTTCAAATCTCCAACCATTTCCTGTGCCCTGGTGGAAGAAATAGCAATTCTCTTAGCGGCAAGTCGGCCTTCTCTCTGCTGAGATGACTCATTGGCTCTTGAGGAAGCCGCTCTTGTTTTCATGTCCGCAAGCCTCGCTTCCCTCTCCTCAGAAAATTCATTGGCTCTTGAGGAAGCAGTTCTTGTTCTCTTGTCTGCAAGCCTCGCTTCCCTCTCCTCAGAAAGTTCATTGGCCCTTGTGGAAGCAGTTCTTGTTCTCTTGTCTGCAAGCCTCGCTTCCCTCTCCTCAGAAAGTTCATTGGCTCTTGAGGAAGCAGCTCTTGTTTTCATGTCTGCAAGCCTCGCTTCCCTTTCCTCAGAAAATTCATTGGCTCTTGAGGAAGCAGTTCTTGTTCTCTTGTCTGCAAGCCTCGCTTCCCTCTCCTCAGAAAATTCATTGGCTCTTGAGGAAGCAGTTCTTGTTCTCTTGTCTGCAAGCCTCGCTTCCCTCTCCTCAGAAAGTTCATTGGCCCTTGAGAAAGCAGCTGCTGTTCTTATGTGTGTCAGCCTTGTTTCTCGGTCTTCACATTTTTCATTGGCTCGTAATGCAGCTTTTCTTTTCGCATCAGCTGACATTCGTGCCATGGAATTCCTTTTCTTATGAGGCATTTTTGTGGTAAAAATAGTCTGTAACTGGCAGTTTCTATATCCTCTCACATAGAGGTAATGTGACTGACATCAGTCTTTCCACCAACACACCCTAACATGCTATTACCTCACACAAGCTTTGTTATACTGAGAATGTCCTGCCTATATGAACCAATCAGAGCTCAGATTAATTAACTGTAGCAAAGTAGAAGCTGAGCTGTGTTTGGTTGCTATTAGCAGCCTGATAAATCCCCAGACAACAGGAAGCCCTCCCCCCGACAGTATATATATTAGCTCACACATACACATAATAGACAGGTCATGTGACTGACAGCTGTTGTATTATGTATATATGGTACATTTGTTGCTCTTTTAGTTTGTCTGCTTATTAATCAGATTATTATTTTTGAAGGATAATACCAGACCTGTGTGTGTTTTAGGGCGAGTTTCGTTTGTCAAGTTGTGTGTGTTGAGTTGCGTGTGGCGACATGCATGTAGCGACTTTTGTGAGATGATTTTTGTGTGGCGACATGCGTGTAGGAACTTTTTGTGTGTCGAGTTGCATGTGACAGGTTAGTGTGTTTTGCGCGTTTTATGTGTGGTGCGTTTTGAGTATGTGCAAGTTTTGTGTGAGGCAACTTTTGCACATGTTGCAACTTTTGTGCATGTGGCAATTTTTCCGCGTGTGCAAGTTTTGTGTGTGGCGAGTTTTCCTTGAGGTGAGTTTTGCACGTGTAGCGAGTTTTGCGTGAGCCTAGTTTTGCATGTGGCGAATTTGGCGTGTGGCGAGTTTTGAGCGGTGACTTTTGTGTTTCAACTTTTATGTGGCGAGGTTGGTGTATGTGTGGTGAAATATGTGCTGAGGGTGGTACATGTGTTCAAGCACGTGGTAGTGTGTGGCGCATTTTGTGTGTGTGTTCATATCCCCGTGTGTGGCGAGTATCCCATGTCGGGGCCCCACCTTAGCATCTGTACGGTATATACTCTTTGGCGCCATCGCTCTTGTTCTTTAAGTCCCCTTTGTTCACATCTGGCAGCTGCCTTTTTCCCCTGTATGTAGATAGGGGCCAAATTGTTTGGTGAATTGGAACGCGCGGGGTTAAAATTTCGCCTCACAACATAGCCTATGACGCTCTCGGGGTCCAGACATGTGACTGTGCAAAATTTTGTGGCTGTACCTGCGACGGTGCAGATGCCAATCCCGGACATACACACACACACACACACATACACACACACACACATACACACATTCAGCTTTATATATTAGATATATAGACAGTATATATGTTTTTTTTTTTTTTACACATGGATCCCTTGTATAGCCGTATGTTGGTTTTGCAAGCCTGCGAGAAAAACACGCAGTACGGATGCCATACGGATTACATACGGAGGATGCCATGCGCAAAAAACGCTGAAACACCCTGCCTACGGAGGAGCTATGGACCACTATTTTGGGGACTGTTCAGCATATTACAGCCGTAATATATGGATCGTATTTTTCAACGCTGAGTATGAGGCCGGCCTTATGGCATTGCTGCATGAGAAACTCTCCCACGCAGCAATTGCCATAAAGTAAGACATTGAACTTTAGTAACCTCAGTGATGCACTGCAGGAGCCATTGTCTCCTGTCAGTGTGTCACTGAGGGTCCTATAGAGCAGTGACATCACCCGATGTCACTGTTCTATAGGGGATATCATCGTGGGACACTCGTTATTAATTGGACTACGGCGGACAGGTAGTATACGGTTTATTATTTTACGCTTTTTTGCAGGCGCTGAAGTATGGTAAGTATGGTTAAATGAAGAATATTAACATACTTTTTTCCGGATGTGTGCGTGTTTTATTAACCCTTTCTTACTATTGGATTAATAATGCATAGGCATCTTATTGACAATAGCAAGGTGACATTAACCCCTTATTACCCCATATCCCGCCGCTACGCGGGAGTGGGAAGAGAGGGGCTAAGTGCCGAAATTGGCGCATCTTACAGATGCGCCATTTCTGGGGCGGCTGCGGACTGGCAGAGACCCTGCACGTTACATGGAGCCCTGGCACACACGCAGAGAGCCCCACGGTAACGCACAGACACCGCCCAGGCATACACACCCAGTCTCCACCCACGCACCACCCACGCACCACCCACACTTCATTATACTGCATAATTGCACTATAGGAACTTCTGATTCCGATTTCCGATATCGCAAAAATATCAGATCTCGTTATCGGAATTCCGATACAGCGAATATTGTCCGATACCCGATATTTGCAGTATCGGAATGCTCAACACTACTGAACATACATTTCTGTAGGTCAACATTTCCTATGTTAAAATCATTTTTTCAAGCTGGTGCTATAAAGAATTCTAATTTACTGAGATAATGACTTTCATGTTTTCATTGGCTGTAAGTCATAATCATCAACATTAACCAAAATAAACACTTGAAATACGTCACTCTATTTGTAATGACTCAATATAATATATGAGTTTCACTTTTTGTATTGAAGAACTGAAACAAATTGACTTTTTAATGATATTCTAATTTTGTGAGATGCACCTGTATATGTGTCACTGATATCTATATATCTATGTATTCTATGTGTATATATCTATTCTATCTTTTCTATTCTAGCCTGTCACTCTTTGATTTTACTGTATGCGGCACATGAATTGCCGGGTTTTATTTTATCTTTTACCGAATGTTACCGACTTTTTCCGATTTTAAGAAAAATGCTCGTGAAGATCATGAATCTGAATGTACCATATTCATGTCGAATTTATGTTTGGCGATCGTTTTAAGAACATATTCGCTCATGTCTAGTTACTATATGCTGGCACTGAGGAATATTATTTGCGGTAAAAAAAAAAAATATATATATATAGGCTGCTACACAGGAATATTATGTAGCTCTCCAAAAAAATGTTTTGTGTAGGCTGTTACTACCTAATATTATTTCCCTCTACAAATAGCCAATTTTTATATTTTAGTAGTGGATGAAACCCTCCCTCCCTATTTCACCCTGATCCCACAGTCTGTTTCTAATACTAAGTACTTTACAACACAGATGAAAATCGCAGCATGTATTTGCCATGATGAGAACACCCAGGCGTCTGCCTTTCTCTCTCCCTCCTACTAATTCTCTCTCTACTAAATCCCCACCTAAGAAACAAATTGACAATCTTCAGCTCTTAAAAGAGCTTTTTGGAATAAATAACGCTCACAATAAGTTCCTATCACTCTCCCTACACTCCTTTCACTCTCTCTATGCTCACACTACGCTCTCCCTACACTGTTATCGGCTGCAATGTGAGCAAGATGGGGCCGGCAGCCTTTAAATATTCCTATGATGCTGGAAGGTGTTGTGAGTTCTGTTGTCGGGCTCCCTCCTGTGGTCATGAATGGTACCTCGGCTGGTTCTGTCCATGGACTTTCTCTGGTGGCTGTGGGTGTTTCTGAGTTTCCTTCCTCAGGTGACGAGGTTAATTCGTTAGCTGGCTGCTCTATTTAACTCCACTTAGATCTTTGCTCCAGGCCACCTGTCAATGTTCCAGTATTGGTCTAGTTCCCTCCTGGATCGTTCTTGTGACCTGTCTTCCCAGCAGAAGCTAAATGACTGCTTGTTTTTCTCTGGTATGCTATTTTTCTGTCCAGCTTGCTTTTTCGATTGTTCTTGCTTGCTGGAAGCTCTGGGACGCAGAGGGAGCGCCTCCGCACCGTGAGTCGGTGCGGAGGGTCTTTTTGCGCCCTCTGCGTGGTCTTTTTGTAGGTTTTTGTGCTGACCGCAAAGTAACCTTTCCTATCCTCGGTCTGTTCAGTAAGTCGGGCCTCACTTTGCTAAATCTATTTCATCTCTGTGTTTGTATTTTCATCTTTACTCACAGTCATTATATGTTGGGGGCTGCCTTTTCCTTTGGGGAATTTCTCTGAGGCAAGGTAGGCTTTATTTTTCTATCTTCAGGGCTAGCTAGTTTCTTAGGCTGTGCCGAGTTGCATAGGGAGCGTTAGGTGCAATCCACGGCTATTTCTAGTGTGGTTGATAGGATTAGGGATTGCGGTCAGCAGAGTTCCCACGTCCCAGAGCTCGTCCAATATTATCAGTAACTATAAGGTCATTCCGTGTACTCTTATCCACCAGGTCCATTATTGTCCTGACCACCAGGTCATAACAGTACAGGTGGCCCAAAGTACTAATGCATCTCAATAGAGGGATTAAAGAAGTTCTGAGACCATTTTTTTTTCTTTGTAGTGTGTTTTGTCTCTCTTTTCCCCTTTACATCTGGGTGGTTCAGAACACAGGTGTAGACATGGACATTCAAGGTCTGTCCTCTTTGATGGATAATCTCACTATAAGTGTACAAAACATTCAAGATTTTGTGGTTCAGAATCCGATGTCAGAGCCTAGGATTCCAATTCCTGATTTGTTTTTTGGTGATAGATCTAAGTTCTTGAATTTCAAAAATAATTGTAAATTGTTTCTTGCCTTGAAACCTCGCTCCTCAGGTGACCCTGTTCAACAAGTAAAGATCATTATTTCTTTGTTACGCGGTGACCCTCAAGACTGGGCATTTTCCCTTGCGCCAGGAGATCCGGCATTGCGTGATGTTGATGCGTTTTTCCTGACGCTTGGATTGCTTTATGACGAACCTAATTCAGTGGATCAGGCAGAGAAAATCTTGCTGGCTCTGTGTCAGGGTCAGGGTGAAGCGGAGATATATTGTCAGAAGTTTAGAAAGTGGTCTGTGCTCACTCAGTGGAATGAATGTGCCCTGGCAGCAATCTTCAGAAAGGGTCTCTCTGAAGCCCTTAAGGATGTCATGGTGGGATTTCCCATGCCTGCTGGTCTGAATGAGTCTATGTCTTTGGCCATTCAGATCGATCGACGCTTGCGTGAGCGTAAAGCTGTGCACCATTTGGCGGTACTGTCTGAGCATGGACCTGAGCCTATGCAATGTGATAGGACTTTGACCAGAGCAGAACGGCAAGAACACAGACGTCGGAATGGGCTATGTTTTTACTGTGGTGATGCCACTCATGCTATCTCCAATCGTCCTAAGCGCACTAAGCGGTTCGCTAGGTCTGACACCATTGGTACTGTACAGTCTAAATTTCTATTGTCCATTACCCTGATTTGTTCTTTGTCATCCTATTCTGTTATGGCATTTGTGGATTTAGGCGCTGCCCTGAATTTGATGGACTTGGAGTATGCTAGGCGCTGTGGGGTTTTTTTGGAGCCCTTGCAGTATCCTATTCCATTGAGAGTAATTGATGCTACGCCTTTGGCCAAGAATAAGCCTCAGTACTGGACCCAATTGACCATGTGCATGGCTCCTGCACATCAGGAGGATATCCCCTTTCTGGTGTTGCATAATCTGCATGATGTGGTCGTTTTGGGGTTGCCATGGCTACAGGTTCATAATCCAGTATTGGACTGGAAATCTATATCTGTGTCCAGCTGGGGTTGCCAGGGGGTACATGGTGATGTTCCATTTTTGTCTATTTCGTATTCCACTCCTTCTGAAGTTCCAGAGTTTTTTTCGGATTATCGGGATGTATTTGATGAGCCCAAAGCCAGTGCCCTACCTCCTCATAGGGATTGCGATTGTGCAATTAATTTGATTCCTGGTAGTAAGTTTCCTAAGGGCCGATTGTTCAATTTATCTGTGCCAGAACACGCCGCTATGCGGAGTTATATAAAGGAATCCTTGGAGAAGGGTCATATTCACCCGTCGTCGTCACCATTGGGAGCAGGGTTCTTTTTTGTGGCCAAGAAGGATGGTTCTTTGAGACCTTGTATTGATTACAGCCTTCTCAATAAAATAACAGTCAAATTTCAGTATCCTTTGCCGTTGCTGTCTGATTTGTTTGCTCGTATTAAAGGGGCTAGTTGGTTCACCAAGATAGATCTTCGAGGGGCGTATAATCTTGTGCGTATTAAACAAGGCGATGAATGGAAAACAGCATTCAATACGCCCAAGGGCCATTTTGAGTACCTGGTTATGCCATTCGGGCTTTCCAATGCTCCATCAGTATTTCAGTCCTTTATGCATGACATCTTCCGAGAGTACCTGGATAAATTCCTGATTGTATATTTGGATGACATTTTGGTCTTTTCGGATGATTGGGAGTCTCATGTGAAGCAGGTCAGAATGGTGTTCCAGGTCCTTCGTGCGAATTCCTTGTTTGTGGAGGGGTCAAAGTGTCTCTTTGGAGTTCAGAAGGTTTCATTTTTGGGGTTCATTTTTTCCCCTTCTACTATCGAGATAGACCCTGTTAAAGTCCAAGCCATTTACGATTGGACTCAGCCGACATCTGTGAAGAGCCTGCAACAGTTCCTGGGCTTTGCTAATTTTTATCGGCGCTTCATTGCTAATTTTTCTAGTGTTGCTAAACCGTTGACTGATTTGACCAAGAAGGGTGCTGATGTGGTCAATTGGTCTTCTGCAGCTGTAGAGGCTTTTCAGGAGTTGAAGCTTCGTTTTTCTTCTGCCCCTGTGCTGTGCCAGCCAGATGTTTCGCTCCCGTTTCAGGTTGAGGTTGATGCTTCTGAGATTGGAGCTGGGGCTGTTTTGTCGCAAAGAAGTTCTGATGGCTCGGTGATGAAGCCATGTGCTTTCTTTTCTAGAAAGTTTTTGCCTGCTGAGCGCAATTATGATGTTGGTAATCGAGAGTTGTTGGCCATGAAGTGGGCATTCGAGGAGTGGCGTCATTGGCTTGAAGGAGCCAAGCATCGCATGGTGGTCTTTACAGATCACAAGAATTTGACTTATCTTGAGTCTGCCAAACGGTTGAATCCGAGACAGGCTCAATGGTCGTTATTTTTCTCCCATTTTGATTTTGTGGTTTCGTACCTTCCGGGCTCTAAGAATGTGAAGGCTGATGCCCTGTCAAGGAGTTTTGTGCCTGACTCTCCGGGTGTTCCTGAGCCGGCGGGTATTCTCAAAGAGGGGGTAATTTTGTCTGCCATCTCCCCTGATTTGCGGCGGGTGCTGCAAAAATTTCAGGCTGATAGACCTGGCCGTTGCCCAGCAGAGAAACTGTTTGTCCCTGATAAATGGACTAGTAGAGTTATCTCTGAGATTCATTGTTCAGTGTTGGCTGGGCATCCTGGAATCTTTGGTACCAGAGATTTGGTGGCTAGATCCTTTTGGTGGCCGTCTTTGTCACGGGATGTGCGTTCTTTTGTGCAGTCCTGTGGGACTTGTGCTCGGGCTAAGCCCTGCTGTTCTCGTGCCAGTGGGTTGCTTTTGCCCTTGCCAGTCCCGAAGAGGCCCTGGACGCACATTTCTATGGATTTTATTTTGGATCTCCCCGTCTCTCAAAAGATGTCGGTCATTTGGGTGGTTTGTGATCGCTTTTCTAAGATGGTCCATTTGGTACCCTTGTCTAAATTGCCTTCCTCCTTTGATTTGGTGCCACTATTTTTCCAGCACTTGGTTCGTTTACATGGTATCCCGGAGAACATCGTTTCTGACAGAGGTTCCCAGTTTGTTTCGAGGTTTTGGCGATCTTTTTGTGCTAGGATGGGCATTGATTTGTCTTTTTCCTCGGCTTTCCATCCTCAGACAAATGGCCAAACCGAACGAACTAATCAGACTTTGGAAACATATCTGAGATGCTTTGTTTCTGCTGATCAGGATGATTGGGTGTCCTTTTTGCCATTGGCTGAATTCGCCCTTAATAATCGGGTCAGCTCGGCTACTTTGGTTTCGCCGTTTTTCTGCAATTCTGGTTTCCATCCGCGTTTCTCTTCAGGGCAGGTTGAGTCTTCGGACTGTCCTGGTGTAAATACTGTGGTGGATAGGTTGCAGCAGATTTGGACTCATGTGGTGGACAATTTGACATTGTCCCAGGAAAAGGCTCAACGTTTCGCTAACTGCCGGTGTTGTGTGGGTCCCCGACTTCGTGTTGGGGATGTTGGGGGAGTTTAAGCCTCGTTTCATTGGTCCGTATAAGATTTCTGAGGTTATCAATCCTGTGTCATTTCGTTTGGCCCTTCCTGCTTCTTTTGCCATCCATAATGTGTTCCATAGGTCATTGTTGCGGAGATACGTGGCGCCTGTGGTTCCATCAGTTGATCCTCCTGCCCCGGTGTTGGTTGAGGGGGAGTTGGAGTATGTGGTGGAGAAGATTTTGGATTCTCGTATTTCGAGACGGAAACTCCAGTACCTGGTCAAGTGGAAGGGTTATGGTCAGGAAGATAATTCCTGGGTTTTTGCCTCTGATGTTCATGCTGCCGATCTGGTTCGTGCCTTTCATTTGGCTTGTCCTGGTCGGCCTGGGGGCTCTGGTGAGGGTTCGGTGACCCCTCCTCAAGGGGGAATACTGTTGTGAGTTCTGTTGTCGGGCTCCCTCCTGTGGTCATGAATGGTACTTCGGCTGGTTCTATCCATGGACTTTCTCTGGTGGCTGTGGGTGTTTCTGAGTTTCCTTCCTCAGGTGACGAGGTTAATTCGTTAGCTGGCTGCTCTACTTAACTCCACTTAGATCTTTGCTCCAGGCCACCTGTCAATGTTCCAGTATTGGTCTAGTTCCCTCCTGGATCGTTATTGTGACCTGTCTTCCCAGCAGAAGCTAAGTGACTGCTTGTTTTTCTCTGGTTTGCTATTTTTCTCTCCAGCTTGCTATTTTTATTGTTGTCTTGCTTGCTGGAAGCTCTGGGACGCAGAGGGAGCGCCTCCGAACCATGAGTCGGTGCGGAGGGTCTTTTTGCGCCCTCTGCGTGGTCTTTTTGTAGGTTTTTGTGCTGACCGCAAAGTAACCTTTCCTATCCTCGGTCTATTCAGTAAGTCGGGCCTCACTTTGCTAAATCTATTTCATCTCTGTGTTTGTATTTTCATCTTTACTCACAGTCATTATATGTGGGGGGCTGCCTTTTCCTTTGGGGAATTTCTCTGAGGCAAGGTAGGCTTTATTTTTCTATCTTCAGGGCTAGCTAGTTTCTTAGGCTGTGCCGAGTTGCATAGGGAGCGTTAGGCGCAATCCACGGCTATTTCTAGTGTGGTTGATAGGATTAGGGATTGCGGTCAGTAGAGTTCACATGTCCCAGAGCTCGTCAAATATTATCAGTAACTATCAGGTCCTTCCGTGTGCTCTTATCCACCAGGTCCATTATTGTCCTGACCACCAGGTCATAACAGGAAGGCCAGCCAATCACAGTAATGCCACATCAAAGATGATGCCAAAATTACTATGAATGGCAAGCTAGCCCAGAATGTTCATTGGCTGCTAAAAAAGCAACAAACAAGCAGGGCGTTCACTCAAATATACTGAGGCAAATACCTAATTACTCGCCGAGTAACGAATAGCCCAAATAACGTACTATTCGTGCGAGTAACAAATAGTGGCGAATATATTCCCTTATCACTAATCTCTATAGCTCTTCCCGACTTAAGAATAAACAGTGCGGCTACCACCTAAACCTATGTCTCTTTGATGACCCATAAGTCAGGACAGATTTGCAAAATTCCATGGACACATATTTTTCAGAAAACACTGTGAAAGAACAGATCCGTGTACTGTGTGTGAGGCACACAAGTGCTTGATTAGAAGTATTCTTATCAAACATGGAACCAACAGGAAGAGAGAACGAGCTCGGGAGATCACTGCAGGGTGAGATTGAAAACCTAGAAAGATCACATAAACACTCTCAGTCTGAGGACATAACAAGGTCTTTAATAGTTAAACGTAAGTCCCTATGTTCATTACTTCTGCACAAAGCAAAAGCAGACCTCACTGAATGTCAGCATCATTACTACGAACATGGCAACAAAAGCGATAAATCCTTGGCTAGAGCCCCTAGAATACAAAGTGCTGGCCTCCCCTCTTTACCAGAATCTGAAATAGATTCTCTCAAATCCCCTTTTACTATAGAGGAATTACAAACTGTGGTTAAAGAGATAAAAAAAGGGAATGCCTCAGGCCCAGATGGGTTATCTTTACCATATTACAAATTGTTCCTGGAGTCATTGTCCCCCCATCTTATTTCTAATCTCAATGCTGTTACACTAAACGACTTACCAACGATCACGACCAGCGATACGACCTGGCCGTGATCGTTGGTAAGTCGTTGTGTGGTCGCTGGGGAGCTGTCACACAGACAGCTCTCTCCAGCGACCAACGATCAGGGGAACAACTTCGGCATCGTTGAAACGGTCTTCAACGATGCCAAAGTCCCCGGGTAACCAGGGTAAACATCGGGTTACTAAGTGCAGGGCCGCGCTTATTAACCGATATTTATCCTGGTTACCATTGTAAAAGTAAAAAAAAAAACACTACATACTCACATTCCGATGTCTGTCACGTCCCCCGCCGTCAGCTTCCCGCACTGACTGTGTCAGCGTTTGCCGTAAAGCAGAGCACAGTGGTAAATATCGGGTTACTAAGTGCGGCCCTGCGCTTAGTAACCTGCTATTTACCCTGGTTACAAGTGAACACATCGCTGGATCGGCGTCACACACGCCGATCCAGCGATGACAGCGGGTGATCAGCGACCAAAAAATGGTCCTGATCATTCCCCAACGACCAACGATCTCCCAGCAGGGGCCTGATCGTTGGTCGCTGTCACACATAACGAGATCGTTAGCGGGATCGTTGCTACGTCACAAAAAGCAACGATATTGTTAACGAAATCGTTATGTGTGAAGGTACCTTAAGTGCTCGTCATTTCCAGGAGACTTACTGTGAGCACACATATCAGTCATACACAAGGAACATAAAGATCCATCCCAGTGCGCCAGTTACAGATCTATTTCCTTTGTCAACATGGACATTAAGCTTTTTGCAAAAGTGATTGCATCCAGAAAAGCTCCCTTTCTCTCAAACATCATCCACCTGGATCAGGCGGGATTCATGAGGAGTAAGGCAGCAAGAGACAACACAACCAAGGCTCTGAACCTAATCTACAGAAATAAACTCAAGTCGCAGCCGCAAATGCTACTGTCTACTGATGCAGAAAATGCATATGACAGGGTGAATGGGACCTTCATGAATGAGACGCTCTCACGACTAGGCCTGAAATCCAATATGCTACGATGGATTTTGGCCTTATATTCAAAACCATCTGCTAGTGTAAAAATAAATGAGGTCCTCTCCTAGGAATTTCACCCCTTTACCCCCGAGCGTGGTTTGCATGTTAATGACCAAGCCAAATTTTACAATTCTGACCACTGTCCCTTTATGAGTTAATAACTCTGGAACGCTTCAATGGATCCTAGTGTTTCTGACATTATTTTTTTTGTGACATATTGTATTTCATGTTAGTGGTAAAATTTCTTTGATATGACTTGCGATTATTTGTGATAAAAATGGAGATTTGGCAAAAAGTTTGAAAATTTCATAATTTTCCAACTTTGAATTTTTATGCCCTTAAATCACAGAGATATGTCACACAAAATACTTAAAAAATAACATTTCCCACATGTCTACTTTCAATCAACACAATTTTGGAATCACAATTTTGTTTTTTTAGGAAATTACAAGGGTTAAAAATTAAACAGCAATTTCTCATTTTTGCAACATCTTTTTTTTAGGGACTACCTCACATTTGAACTCAGTTTGAGGGGTCTATATGATAGAAAATACCTAAAAATGACACCATTCTAAAAACTGCACCCCTCAAGGTGCTCAAAACCACATTCAAGATGTTTATTAACCCTTCAGGTGCTTCACAGGATAATTTGGAATGTTTAAAAAAAATGAACTTTTAACTTTTTTCACAAAAAATTTAATTCAGACCAACATTTTTTATTTTACCAAGGGTAACAGGAGAAATTCGACCCACAAAGTTGTTGAGCAATTTGTCCTGAGTATGCTGATACCCCATATGTGCAGGTAAACTACTGTTTGGGCGCATGGAAAAGCTCAGAAGGGAAGGAGCGCCGTTTGACTTTTCAATGCAAAATTGGCTGGAATTGAGATCGGACGTCATGTCGCATTTGGAGAGCCCCTGATGTGCCTAAACCATGGAAATTCCTCACACGTGACACCATTTTGGAAACTAGGCCCCCTAGGAACTTATCTAGATGTGTGGTGAGCGCTTTGAACCCCAAGTGCTTCACAGAAGTTTATAACGTAGAGCCGTAAAAATAAAAATTCATAGTTTTTCCACAAAGGTGATCTTTTTACTCCCATTTTTTTATTTTCCCAAGGGTAACAGGAGAAATTGGACCCCAAACGTTATTGGGCAATTTGTCCTCAGCTGATGCCCCTATGAAGCCGTAAACCACTGTTTGGGCGTATGACAGAGTTCGGAAGGGAAAGAACGCCATTTTACTTTTTCAGTGCAAAATTGACGGGAATTGAGATCGGATGCCATGTCACGTTTGCAGAGCCCCTGATTTGCCTAAACAGTGGAAAACCCCCAGAAGTGACAGCATTTTGGAAACTAGGTCCCCCAAGGAACTTATCTAGATGTGTGGTGAGCACTTTCAATCCCCAAGTGCTTCACAGAAGTTTATAACGTAGAGCCGTAAAAATAAAAAAATCATATTTTTTTCACAAAAATGACCTTTTCACCTCCAATTTTTTAAATGTTCCCAAAGGTAACAGTAGAAATTGGACCCCAAGAGTTGTTGTCCAATTTTTCCTGACTACGCTGATACCCCAAATGTGGTAAAATAATAAAACAACAATATACCATACCTGTCCGTTATTGTGTCCCACGCAGTAATCCATGTCTAGGGGATAATACGTTTTCAACCTGGATGGTGCCAAAATGTGACCATCTCAGCTGAAAACCACTGGTGAATGAGCTGCTGGGAACACGGTGTCAGTGACCAGGGATGACATCATAGAGGTAACCTCTGGTCACTGAGCTTCGTTCCCAGCCGGGCTGAGCTACGGTGACTTCAGTGATATCCCTGCTAGCACCGTGAGTGCTCACTGAGCTAGCGGGGATCTCACCGGAACTCCTTACCATCCTGAGAATTCCATCCCAAATCTGTCTGTTTTAGCAAGGCTGGTTGTCAAAAATATGGGGACCCCGCGCTGTTTTTTATTTAAATAATTTAAAAAATAGTATGGGGACCCCTCTATTTTTGATAACCAGCTTTGCTAACGCTAACAGCTAAGGGTTACAGCCTCCAGCTGTCAGTTTTGCCTGGCTGGTTATCAAAAATACAAGGGAACCCACACCATTTTTTTTCTAATTATTTATTTAGACCTCAGGTGCCGGCTGATGAATACTTCCATCAGCTGCCGCCTGCTCTCACTGCTTTTAGCAGCAGCAGATTTAGGTTGATGGGAATAATAGTCCCATCAGCCAACGCCTATGACTGGAGGTAAACTTTATACCTCCGATCACAGCTTCGGGTAATCATTTTACCGCTGATCAGAAGCAGTAATTGCCACGCTGTCATACACATAACAGCGTGACAAACACTCGATGTTCGGATCCCCCTTCAACTGAATGGGGTCCGGGTTCAGGTTATGGTACGGATATGGTTCTGGTACCCAAACTTTAACTTTTTTGAACTGTTCAGCCGAACCTGCCGGACCCCAACACCAAGGGGTTTGTACATCTCTAAGCCTGACATTATCATTGACTTCTTTACTAAGCTTGGCCATTTATGTATGTACTGATGGTTCTTTGTACTGATAGTGGTTCTTCTGAGGATTTCATACACTGTTAGTGATTCTGGTGATGTATTTTGGTACTAATGATTGGTTTGGAGATGTATTTCTTTACTGAGTAGTTCTAGTGATGTATTTCTGTACTGTGAAGTTTTCATGTAATCTTAATGGTTTTTGTGTTATATTTCTGTACTGTTGGTGCTACTGGTGATGCATTTCTGTACAGATGATAGTTCTGGTGCTCTGTTCCTGTACTGTTATTTCATAACATTTCATAACTTATAAGATTACATGATACATGGCCATACTAATAAAGTATTGTGCAGTCTGACGAGTTAATGGTGGCTACATTTGTATTTATGCTAGGAGCACTAAAAGGGTTATCCAGGTCAGTAATTAAAGTCTCCAGTATCAATCTTGGTGACATCAGTCTTCTGAATCTTTACAGCAAGCACTGCATGCTACAATAATAATATTTTTTATTTTTTTCTTACTTCTACAGCACCAACATATTACACAGCACTTTACATTAGAGTTGACTTGTACAGACAGTAAAGAAATGACAAAGAAACACACAACTCAACAGATTCTAATAGAAGTAAGGGCCCTGCTCGCATGCTTACAATCTACGAGGAAATAGGGGAGACATGAAAGGTAAAAGGTAATAAGTGCTTGTATTGTGTGGTCCAGCCATCAACATAATAAATAGGGTATTCAAATAATACTGCATGAACCACTCACCAGCCAGTATCTTTGCAGGATAAGCTGTCAGGTTTCTCCAAAGCCAGCTGTGAGAGTAGGAGGTCAAGTAACTTTAAGGATGCGATTAGCATACATGCAGTCATGTGCCAACTAGACTTGTGCTGCCTTGCTCAATTCCCTCATATGGAGAGAGGCCAAGTATGTCTAGTCAGAATGTGGCTGGAAGTATGAAAATTGCATACTTGCAGTCACGTGACAGCCCACTTTTGCCATCGAACACAGGAAAGTCCTGACAGTGTGTGGTACAGGTGCTCTGAGGATTCAAGTCTTTCAGCCCAAACCTGGACAATACTTTTAATTATAAAGAAATTAGGCAGTAAAGCAATTCCAATAGCGTATTCAACAGAGAAAAATTCACCCCAGTGAATAACGTCCACCAAACAATACAAAACTTATATCCAAATGAACAAGAACTAAAGCATCAAGGAAATTTTAAAAACCAAATTTATCTACTATATAAAGCTGAATGTGTGTGTGTGTGTGTGTATGTGTGTATGTCCGGGATTGGCATCTGCACCGTCGCAGCTACAGCCACAAAATTTTGCACAGTCACACGTCTGGACCCCGAGAGCGTCATAGGCTATATTGTGAGGCGAAATTTTAACCCCGCGCGTTCCAATTCACCAAACAATTTTGCCCCTATCTACATAATGGGGAAAAAAGTGAAAGGAAAAGTGTTGGAGGCGTCGCAGCTACAGCAACAAAATTTTGCACAGTCACACGTCTGGACCCTGAGAGCGTCATAGGCTATGTTGTAAGGCGAAATTTTAACTCCGCACTTTCCAATTCACCAAACAATTTTGCCCCTATCTACATAATGGGGAAAAAGTGAAATGAAAAGTGTTGGAGGCGTCGCAGCTACAGCCACAAAATTATGCACAGTCACACGTCTGGACCCCGAGAGCGTCATAGGCTATATTGTGAGGCGAAATTTTAACCCCGCGCATTCCAATTCACCAAACAATTTTGCCCCTATCTACATAATGGGGAAAAAAGTGAAAGGAAAAGTGTTGGAGGCGTCGCAGCTACAGCAACAAAATTATGCACAGTCACACGTCTGGACCCTGAGAGCGTCATAGGCTACGTTGTGAGGTGAAATTTTAACCCCGCACTTTCCAATTCACCAAACAATTTTGCCCCTATCTACATAATGGGGAAAAAGTGAAATGAAAAGTGTTGGAGGCGTCGCAGCTACAGCCACAAAATTATGCACAGTCACACGTCTGGACCCTGAGAGCGTCATAGGCTATGTTGTGAGGTGAAATTTTAACTCCGCGCTTTCCAATTCACCAAACTATTTTTCCCCTATCTACATAATGGGCAAAAGTGAAAGGAAAAGTGTTGGAAGCAAATTGACAGCTGCCAGATGTGAACAAGGGGGACTTAAAGAGTGGGAGCGATGGCACCAAAGAGTATATACCGTACAGTTGCTAAGGTGGGGCCCCGACATGGGATACTCACCACACACGGGGATATGAACACACACAAAATGCACCACACACTACCACGTGCTTGAACACATATACCACCCTCAGCACACATTTCACCACACATACACCAACCTCGCCACATAAAAGTCGAAACACAAAAGTCGCTGCTCAAAACTCACCACGCGCAAAACTCGCCACATGTAAAACTAGGCTCACGCAAAACTCGCCACAAGTGCAAAACTCACCTCATGGAAAACTCGCCACATGCTAAACTTGCACACGCGGAAAAATTGCCACATGCACAAAATTTGCAACACATGCAAAAGTTGCCTCACACAAAACTTGCACATACTCAAAAGGCACCACACACAAAACTCGCCACGCGCAAAACTCGCCATGCGCAAAGCTTGCTGCACATAACATGCTACACTAACCTGTCAAATGCAACTCGACACACAAAAAGTTGCTACACGCATGTTGCCACACAAAACTCATCTCACAAAAGTCGCTACATGCATGTCGCCACACACAACTCAACACACACAACTTGACAAACGAAGCTCGCCCTAAAACACACACAAGTCTGGTATTATCCTTCAAAAATAAAAATCTGATTAATATGCAGACAAACTACAAGAGCAACAAATGTACCATATACGAAATACGGCAGCTGTCAGTCACATGACCTGTCTATTATGTATATGTGTGAGCTAATATATACTGCCACGGGGAGGGCTTTCTGTTGGCTGGGGATTTATCAGGCTGCCAATTTATCTTACAAATACTGAGGTAAAAATACTGAGCAAATAACGTGTGAATGAGGTCTAATACAGGAGATCACACAGGTATATACTATATACAGGGGAGATGACACACAGATATATACTATATACAGGAGAGATGACACACAGGTATATACTATATAGAGGAGGAGATGACATACAGGTACATACTATATACAGGAGATGACATACAGGTATATACTATATACAGGAGGAGATGACACACAGGTATATACTATATACAGGAGCAGATTACCTACAGGTATATACTATATACAGGAGGAGATGACATACAGGTATATGCTATATATAGAAGATGACATACAGGTATATACTATATACAGGAGGAGATGACACACAGATATATACTATATACAGGGGAGATGACACACAGGTATATACTATATACAGGAGGAGATGACATACAGGTATATACTATATATAGAAGGAGATGACATACAGGTATATACTATATATAGGAGGAGATGACATACAGGTATATACTATATATAGGGGGAGATGACATACAGGTATATACTATATACAGGGGAGATGACACACAGCAGGTATATACTATATACAGGGGAGATGACATACAGGTATATACTATATACAGGAGATGACATACAGGTGTATACTATATATAAGGGAGATGACAAACATGTATATACTGAGGTGAAAATGAGAGGTGTGAGTGCAAAATGAGAGGAGTGAGGGAATATAGTGGAGTGATCGGAAAATGACAGATGTGAGGTCGAAATGACAAGTGTTAGGGGGGAATGAGAGGAGTGAGGGAGAAAATGAGAGGTGTGAGGGAGAAAATGAGAGATGTGAGGGGGAAAATTAAAGATGTGATTGGGAAAATGAGAGGCGTGATGGGAAAATAAGAGAAGTGACGTGCTATAACTAACCACAGATATTTACTATGCCCAGGCAACGCCGGGCTCTTCAGCTAGTTTTAAATAAGACATAAAGCCGAAAAAACTGACAACAGAACTGTACAATATCATATTACAAAAAAATAATAATAATAATAATAATAATAAGTGAACAAAACAGATCCAAATAATATAATAAAGGATACCAGACAAAATATACTCCAGGGGAGAAAAACCCACATATACAACAATAATGAGCCGTCTAACCAGACTCAATAAAGTGCTTGTGCAAAGTATAATAAATGGTCTATCAAGACAGCAAAGTGTTTTAAAGTCTTTGGAGAAATACTAGTACCAGTGTGAAGGTGATCTGTAGCTCACAGGGACTCCGACTCCAACGTACGTTTCGCCTCAGTGGCTTTTTCAAGGGTTTTTCTCCCCTAGAGTATATTTTGTCCGGTATCCTTTATTATATTATTTGGATCTGTTTTGTTCACTTATTATAATTTTTTTTTTGTAATATGATATTGTACAGTTCTGTTGTAAGTTTTTCGGTTCTATGTCTTATTTAAAATAAATTTGTTTTTTAAAATTTCCTTGATGCTTTAGTTCTTGTCCAATTCCATTAGCGTGTAACCTACTTACTGTCAGAATTCGTCTCTGCTTGCTAGTTCCAACGGTCATCGTATGACCACTTATATGTGATTTTCATACTTACTGCCACTTGCACAGCAGGGACTGAACATTAAACATTGCAAGAATCATCAAGAGCAGCTAGTCGGCACGTAATTAAGTATGCAAATCACAAATAAGCTGTGTAGCAAATTGAATTTTTGCCTCTGGAGCCGGAAAACCTAGAACCACATCTGCCATTGTAATAATCCTGTCAATGATGAGAATGATGCTGCTGAAGAGTTAACTGTACAAGACAGGGGTTATGTGTCTAAAAAATGCCCTTTAGCCATGGTGAAAATTATGTGTCTAAAAAATGCCCTTTAGCCATGGTGAAAATTGCAAGATTTCTATTTTATTTTAGTTTTTCAATATAGATGGTGGCATGAAAAAAATAGTAAAAAAAATAGACCAACAAAAATACAAACACAAAAACCTGAGTTCATTTACTGATGATACAATCATTTCCTTCTATTCAAATGTTCTTTTATTGTTTAGAAGAACAATTCCAACTTTTAACCCAAACCCCTTGAAGTCATAAAAATTGATAAGATTAGACATATGTAAGAAAACAAAAAAAAAATGTGCACATCAATTGATAAGTGTCCTTCTATGGGGTATGGGCTATGGGGAATAGCCCAAAAGGGAGGTCACAGTTTCTCAGGTTTCTTAAAAAACTACATTACCAATCAGTGAGAATGATGTGGTTTGTAGCTGCTTTCATTTGTGAAGTAAATCACATTTTCATAGTAAACAATAGATAATATGAATGGGAAAAGTCATCTTTACTTTTCAGTAAAGTCAATAGTGCATAACACGTGGAACAAGCAATTAATAGTAATGTGAGAGGACTGCTAAGCAAAAATATCTCTCTCCATTTCTTTACCTGCCACATAGAAACTTCTCCTGCACTCAGTGTCTGCAAAATTAAGGTACAGTATTCCATCCTTACATTTTCTAACCGACAGGTATATTATATGTTAAAAAAAAAATTCTATTTGATGTTTTACACTTTAGTTATTTCCTAAGCAATTTGAAAGTCTTTACATCTGAAATGTTTTCCATGAAATGTAATGTATATTAAGACTCCGTACATCTGTGTGTCTACGGAAAGTAGAAGATTTTTTTTGCTTTTTTCCGCTGTTATAAACTTTTTTATGTTTTATTTTTTTTCTGCCATTTTCTCTGCGGTATAAATATGAGAATCTTATAATTATTATGTTTTATCAAACTTTTTTCGTTATTCTTTACTAATAAATGTTTGTGTTAATGACATAAGGTACGTGAATTCAACTGTGTTCCAATGTACAACCTAATAGGGATTTAATAATGGCAGCTCCTTACGTATGAGTAGAGGAAAGTTTGTGTACGGTTGTATTTTCCTGGATCAGCTTTCCATAGAAAGTGCATGTACATTTCTATTTGTGCCATGGTAGGTGTTGATTAGATGTATACAAAATCATTTTCACTACCACCAAATTCACACACAGCAGTTATGAACATGATAGACGCTATCGGCTTCACACCTTCGTGCACCATCCACAAAGAACATCTGCTGGTCACTCACAACCTCTTGATTAGGCACTATCGATTATATTCACATTTGTATTACAGAATTGTAGATTGGCTTTAATTTACCCAAAGCAAAGATTCAGTTTGCTGGTCTGGCCTGGCCAGACGCTTATAGATTCATCCCCATACATTGGATCATAATACTCAGATGACTGGTGTTACTCTGAAGTGCCCAAAGTCTGCACCCGTGATGCAAATGGTTATTATTAGAATGAAGCAAATGTTCGTTTGATGCTATGAAAGGGAATGTCCTTGTAAGATACCCATATCTACCTACGATATCTGTCTACCTATTCCTCAAAAATGGAAGCACCACTCTGGCGTTATATGGCAAATAGATTCCAGACTTTATTGGCTTATCTGTTGCTTTAATGTCTTTATTTATTTATTTATTTATGTATGATACAAAGAAGGTTCATCACTATTTTTCTTCTGAAGCCAAATGTTGTATTTGAGATGGGTCAATAACGTCCATCACTTTTTTGTTCCTTTTCATTTGCAGTGCTATCTACCATCTATCTATCTATCTATCTATCTATCTATCTACCATCTATCTATCTATCTATCTATCTATCTATCTATCTATCTATCTATCTATCTATCTATCTATCTATCTATCCCATATCTATCTATCTATCTATCTATCTATCTTATGTGATGCAGTGAACCATGTTACAGCCGGGCGCTGTATGTGTTCCTCAGGATACGCATGGAGGCATATCTGTACTGGTGATAATGAAACAGTGTCTGACTTGATTGTAAATGGCCTGTATGTAGTGTTGAGCATTCCGATACCGCAAGTATCGGGTATCGGCCGATACTTGCGGTATCGGAATTACGATACCGAGTTCCGATATTTTTGTGATATCAGGAATCGGTATCGGATCCATATTAAGGTGTAAAATAAAGAATTAAAATAAAAAATATTGATATACTTACCTCTCCGGAGGCCCCTGGACATCACCGCTGGTAACCGGCAGCCTTCTTTGTTTAAAATGAGCGCGTTTAGGGACTTCCATGACGTCATGGCTTCTGATTGGTCGCGTGCCGCTCATGTGACCGCCACGCGACCAATCAGAAGCCGCGATGTCATTCTCAGGCCCTAAACTCCTCATTCTAGGAATTTAGGACCTGAGAATGATGTCGCGGCTTCTGATTGGTCGCGTGGCAGTCACATGAGCGGCACGCGACCAATCAGAAGCCGCGACGTCATTCTCAGGTCCTAAACGCGCTCATTTTAAGCAAAGAAGGCTTCCGGTTACCAGCGGTGATGTCCAGGGGCCTCCGGAGAGGTAATTATATCAATATTTTTTATTTTAATTCTTTATTTTACACATTAATATGGATCCCAGGGCCTGAAGGAGAGTTTCCTCTCCTTCAGACCCTGGGAACCATCAGGATACCTTCCGATACTTGGTGTCCCATTGACTTGTATTGGTATCGGATATCAGTATCGGCAATATCCGATACTTTTCGGGTATCGGCCGATACTATCCGATACCGATACTTTCAAGTATCGGACGGTATTGCTCAACACTACCTGTATGTGTCACAGAGGGAGTCTGCGCTTTAAGCCTGTAGTATTGTTGTTCTGGGACCTGTAGTCCCACAACTATTTGTATAGTTAAAAGGGAGGTTTGCAAGGTTGATCGGAGAGCTAGGCTGGGCTGACTACACACACACCTCCCTCCAGTGTGGGTGGTTACAGGTACATAATGTGACGAGGGTTTGGCTCACATGTTCAGAGTGTATAGACCAGAATGTTCAGTGCATAAAGTCCTGGATGGTCTGTGTTGGAATTTCCTGGAGTGGACTGGATTCCTCGAAGCGCATGGTGAGTCCATGGACTGAGGGCCTGTGTATTGGAACTGCCTGGGACTGGACTTCCTGATTAGCACATGGAGAGGTCGAATCTGCAGAGTCTGTAATAGCTATTGTGTTGGGGAACTTACAATTCCGTCTGAGTGTATGGACTATCTGAAGTGCCCTGGTCACAAGGACGGTGACCCTAGTTCGGAAGCATCCCTGGGAACCAGGACTGACAGGAGTCAGTGTGTGGAGCAGGAGCCCAAGTAAAGTAACTCAAGATAAAGGGGGTTATCAACAGAGAAGCATCTGCCATTGGAACAGACTGTTGGTGCTTGTTGTGTTTCATGGACGTTAATGAACTGTTGTTAAAGTGCTATGGTCTATGTGTAGGCCTGTGATGTGCAGCATGGCCTATGGTGTGGTTTATGATGCCTAAATAAACTAAATAGACTGTTTTTTGTGAGAAGCCGTGCCTGTGTGCTTTAATCCCGTTGCCAAGCGAGTGTTCCCAAACCCACTCAGGTAGCGCTATCACTCTATCTATCTATCTATCTATCTATCTATCTATCTATCTATCTATCTATCTATCTATCTATCTCATTTATACTGTGGGGAAAATAAGTATTTGATACACTGCCGATTTTCCAAGTTCTACAACCTACAAAGAATGGAAAGATCTGTGGTTTTTATCGTAGGTACACATCAGCTGTGAGAGACAGAATCTAAAAAACTCCAGAAAATCAGATTGTATGATTTTTGCATAAATAATTAGCATTTTATTGCTTGGAATAAGTATTTGATACAATAGAAAAACAGAACTTAATATGTGGCACAGAAACCTTTGTTTGCAATTACAGAGGTCAGATGTTTCCAGTAGTTCTTGACCAATTTTGTACACACTGCAACAGGGATTTTGGCCCAGTCCTCCATACAGATCTTTTCCAGATCTTTCAGGATTCGTCCAAAGATTTTATTTTGGGTTCAGGTCGCGAGACTGTCCAAGCAACTCAAGGACCTTGAAAATTTTCTTACGGAGCCAATCCTTAGTTGCCCTGGCTGTTTGTTTTGGGTCATTGTCATGCTGGAAGACCCAGCCACAACCCATCTTCAATGGTCTTACTTAGGAAAGGAGATTGCCAAAATCTCGCGACTCATGACCCCATCCATCCTCCTTTCAATACGGTGCAGTCGTCCTGTCCCCTTTTCAGAAAAGCACCCCCAAAGTGTGATGTTTCCCCCTCTATACTTCACAGTTGGGATGGTGTTCTTGGGGTTGTACTAATTCTTCTTCATCTAAGCACGATGAGTGGAGTTGATACCAAAACATTATATTTTGGTCCTATCAGACTACTTGACTTTCTCCTATGCCTCCTCTGGATCATCCTGATAGTCATTGGTGAACTTCAAATGGGCCTGGACATGCACTAGCATGCATGAGCATGGGGAACTTGCGTGATCAGCAGGATTTTAATCCATGACAGCGTATTGCCTTACTAATGGTAATGTTTTAAACTGTTGTCATAGCTCTCTTCTAGTAATTGGCCAGGTACACCCGTGTACTTATGGACCTTTCTCAGAATTAGCCTTACCCCACGAGGCGAGATCTTGCATGGAGCCCCAGACCAAGGAAGAATGACAGTCATCTTATGTTTCTTCAATTTTCTAATAATTGTGGCAACATTTGTTACCTTCTTACTTAATCTGTGTGCCTATTGTCCAGTAGCCCATTCCAGCCTTGTGTACGTCTACAATATTGTCCCTGGTGTCCTTAGACAGCTCTTTGGTCTTGGCCATGGTGGAGAGATTAGAGTGTGATTGTTTGAGTGGGTGGACAGGTATCTTTTATACAGGAAACAAGTTCAAACAGGTGTAATTAATATACAGTTGTGCTCAAAAGTTTACATAACCCGGCAGAATTTTTGCTTTTTGGGCCTTTTTTCAGAGAATAGGAATGATAACACCAACATTTTTTCTCCACTCACAGTTAGTGGTTGGGTGAAGCTATTTATTGTCAAACTACTGTGTTTTCTCTTTTTAACCCCTTCACGACCTTGCTCTTTTCCGTTTTTGCGTTCTCATTTTTCACTCCCCTCTTCCCAGAGCCATAACTTTTTTATTTTACCATCAATATGGCCATGTGAAGGCTTGTTTTTTGCGGGACAAGTTGCACTTTTGAACTACATCATTGGTTTTAGCATGTCATGTACTAGAAAACGAGATAAAAATTCCAAGTGCGGTGAAATTCCAAAAAAAGTGCAATCCCACACTTGTTTTTTGTTTGGCTTTTTTGATAGGTTCACTAAATGCTAAAACTAATCTGCTATTTTGATTCTCCAGGTCATTATGAGTTCATGGACACCAAAGATGTCTAGGTTACGTTTTATCTAAGTGGGAAAAAAAAATTCCAAACTTTGCTAAAAAGAAAAAAAATGCGCAATTTTCCAATACCTTTAGCGTCTCAATTTTTCTTGATCTGGGATCAGGCGAGGGCTTATTTTTTGGTTGCTGAGCTGGCATTTTTAATTATACCATTTTGGTGCAGATACGTTCTTTTGATCGCCCATTATTGCATTTTAATGCAATGTCGCGGCGACCAAAAAAAGTAATTCTGGCGTTTCAAATTTTTTTCTCGCTACGCTGTTTAGCGATCAGGTTAATCCTTTTCTTTTATTGATAGATCGGGCGATTCTGAACACGGCGATACCAAATATGTGTAGGTTTGATTTATTTTTTATTGTTTTATTTTGAATGGCGCATAAGGGGGGTAATTTAAACTTTTATATATTTTTTTATTTTTTCATATTTTTTAAAACTTCTTTTTTTACTTTTGCCATGCTTCAATAGCCTCCATGGGAGGCTAGAAGGTGGCATAGCCTGATCGGCTCTGCTACATAGCAGCGATCATCAGATCGCTCCTATGTAGCTGGTTTACAGGCTTGCTATGAGCGCCGACCACAGGGTGGTGCTCACAGAAAGCCAGCATCAGTAACCATAGAGGTCTCAAGGAGACCTCTCTTTACTATGCCGATGCATTGTTGACCCCCCGATCATGTGACGGGGTCGGCGATGTGAGCATTTCCAGCCCGATGGCTGGAAGCACCGTTTAAATGCCGCTGTCAGCATTTGACAGCAGCATTTAACTAGTTGATAGTGGCGGGTGAATCGCGATTTCACCTGCCGCTATTGCGGGCACATGTCAGCTGTTCAAAACAGCTGACATGTCCCGGCTTTGAGGTGGGCTCAGCGCAGGAGATCCGACCTCCGCTGCAATAGTACGGCGGAGGTCGTGAAGGGGTTAAAGCGGGAACCTGTCACCAGGTTTGGCCGCTATAAGATACTGCTACCACGTTTCAGGGCTTATCTACAGCATTCTATAATGCTGTACATAAGCCCCCGATCCAACCTGAAAGATAAGAAAAATAAGTTTTATTATACTCACCCAGGAGACAGTCTGGTCCAATGAGTGTCGCTGGTCCAGGTCAGGCACCTCCCATCTTCTTCATGATCGCTGCCCTCCTCCTTGCTTCATGGCTCCCAGCATTGCACTCCTGCGCAGGCATACTTATCTGTTGAGAGCAGAGCAAAGTACTACAGTGCACAGGCGCAGGGCCTCTGTAACCTTTCCCGGCACCTGTGCACTGCAGTACTTTGCTCTGTAGGCCACAAAGTATCTCCAGTGAAAAAAAGAAAAAAATATCTGCACTGCTGCCTTAGGCGATCATCTATCAGCATGTCCTATGCTGCTATGCCAGTACCAATACCAACCACTCCACATACGGGCGCTCAGGGTGCATAACCAAAAAAGTGCATGAAATCCAGAAAAAAAAGAGAAAAAGAAGGTTTGCACTCACCCAGCCCAGTAAAACAATGAAGTCTTTATTAGGACATGTGCCAAATGGACAAGGAGATCATGTTGACCACAGGATGACAGCTGTTTCGCGCACACGGCGCTTCCACAGATCCCGGGATCTTTTTTTCTTTTTTTTTCTGCACAAAGTATCTTACCTACAATACAAAAAACAGCACATAGACAAGGCTCCAAACTTCAGGAAAAGGGTAATTTGGAGTGATGCGACCAAAGTTGAATTTTTTGGCCACAACCATAAATGTTACATTTGGAGCGAGGTCAACAAGGCCTATGATGAAAGGAACACCATTCCTACTGTAAAGCACGGAGGTGGATCGCTGATGTTTTGGGAATGTGTGAGCTACAAAGGCACAGAAAACTTGGTCAAAGTTGAAGGAAAGATGAATGGAGCTCATTATCAGCAAATACTGGAGGTAAATTTGCACTCATCAGCATGGAAGCTGCGCATGGGACGTACAGTACTTGGACGTTCCAACATGACAAGAAATGGGGTATGTGAACTTTTGATCTTTTGGATGTTTTGGGTTGTAATTATGATTTAAAAAGAGAAAACATAGTAGTTTGACAATAAATGGCTTCACCCAACCACTAACCATGAGTGGAGAAAATTTTTTGCTGTTATCATTCATGTTCTCCAAGGCCGAGTAAAAATTCTGCCAGGGTATGTACACTTTTGAGCACAACTGTAGGTAATGATTGCAGAGTAGGAGGTCTCCTTAAAGAAAAACTAGACCAGGAAGGTATACAAATAAAGGATGAGTGAATTGAGAAAAATATATATTAAAACACCTTTATTAAAGATACATGGTGAAGTGGTAGCACAACTGACAAGGGGTGCCTATACATATAGACAGAAAAAAAGTCAGAGGATTCATACAGTAAAAATATGTTATTAAAAGAGGAAATTAGGTAGATAAAAAGGCCAGGTAATAATTATTCACAAGGGAGAGTATATTAAGACAAATCAAAGTGAACAAGTAACAGAGTATTTAGTAAACACTGTTTTGATTAAAAAAAAGCATAAAGCTGTCCCACTGTGACAAGGTATACCCAACTGAGACAGTACCTACACTCTCTAATATTAAAACCTACCTAATGTGAACAGTGGCAGAGAGTTACCGGGTCCCAACCGGACACTCAGCTTTGGAGGGACGATATATGAACTGCCAAGCTCAGTGAAAAGGGGGCCACACCCTATTTGTACTGAATACAAAAATACTGAAGAAAAACAATTTAGAATTGAGAGTCCTCAGTGGTTGATATCTTTCAGGGTATGTGCACACGTATTCTGGTCCACTGCGGATTTTTCTGCAGCGGATTTGATAAATCCGCAGTGGAAAAACGCTGCGGATTTATCGCGGATTTACCGTGGTTTTCCTGCAGCTTTCACTGCGGTTTTACAACTGCGGATTTCCGCAGAAAGAAGCGACATGCTGCGGAATGTAATCCGCTGCGTTTCCGCGCGTTTTTTTCCGCAGCATGTGCACAGTGTTTTTTGTTTCCCATAGGTTTACATTGTACCATAAATACATGGGAAACTGCAGTGGACACGCAGCTGCGGAAACGATGCGGATCCGCAGCAAATTCCGCATCGTGTGCACATACCCTTAATAATAATAATAATAATAATAATTTTTATTTATATAGCGCCAACATATTCCGCAGCGCTTTACAAATTATAGAGGGGACTTGTACAGACAATAGACATTACAGCATAACAGAAATACAGTTC